>NW_028274822.1:58631062-58932132 GCF_037043125.1 Eumetopias jubatus | reverse complement strand
CTAGTCACTCTATTTTCCAACTATAAGTCTGACTTCAAAATTCCTCATAAGGGTATCACAAAATACCAGAATTTGTCTTTAGCTTCTATCTACAAAACAAAAAGGTATCAAACTCAAAGTCTGTCAGCAAATCTTTCCCAATTAAGTCATCAGATATGCTTAGCTTTACTACTACAGCTCCATACCTACTTGGCAATTAGTACTCATCCTTTAAGAGTACATTTTTACCAAGGTTTTGGTGGCAGGAACAGGGGAAGCTTTCCTCTAAGTGGGCTAAGATAAGCAGAAGTTTTAAAAAAAAAAGTCAGGGGGGAAAAACACCCAAGAGAAAATAAGCAGAACAAAGTACTGAAACCAAAACTTAGTAATGGATGAATACAGACTACATGGATTAAAAGTTAACTGAAATCTAAACACAGATGCAACAAGCTGACATTTTATAAAATGGTTTCTTTCCCTCACTTCAACCCTGCCTAAACCGACTTTTAAATTAAAGACAATCAAACTGCGTTGGCATTTGTTTTTAGCTTTGATGAGATCCTCTTTGATTCACATTACTGCTTCCAGAACATTTCAATTTACTCAAAATATGCTGTTCTTTTAGGCTTATGCAACCCGGTAATTCAAACTTGCTTGACTACCAGAAGCAAAGCAGAATGGTTTGTTGTTGTTGTTGTTGTTTTTTAAAGATACAGATTTCTAGCTTTATCTTTGGAACTACTGAGTCAGAATATCTGGGAAGGGAAATAAATACCACTTTTTAAAAAAGCTGCCTTTAATGGCTGCCAGGGGTTGGGAGAAGAGGGAAACAGGTTTCTTTTTGGGTAATTAAAAATGTTCTAGAATTAGGTAATGGTGATGGTTGCACAACATTGTGAATATACCTAAAACCACTGAATGGTACACTTTAAAATGGTTAAAATAGTGAATTATATGTGAATTTTATTTCAATAAAAAAAGGTCCCTGGTGGTATAACTTAACAATTCTGAAACTACTATACAGTTGAGCCCTGAACAATATGGGTTTGAACTGCACAGGTCCATTTATATGTGGAATTTTTCAATAATTACATATTAGAAAAATTAAAGAGATTTGCAACAATTTGAAAACACTCACACAAGAACTACACAGCCCAGAAATAGTGAAAAAAGAGTTAGGTATCCCATGTATGCATAAAATATGTAGATACTAGTATATTTTACCATTTATTACCATAAAATATACAGAAATCTGTAATAAAAAACTAATTTATCAAAATGTACACATGCAGAGACTGTACATGGTACCATTTAGTCAAGAGAAATGAAAACAAATGTAAAGATAGAGTATTAAATAACTGCATAAAATTAACTATAGCACACACATCTTGTACTACCGTAATAATTTCACAGCCACATCCTGTTACTACTGGTGGGTTCAGTGTTGCAAGTATCCACTTAAAATGTCAAGTCATGCCAATCATCTCTACATAAATTGAGCATCGCAGTAAAAAGTGATCTCTTGTGGTTCTCCCTATTAGTAAGGAGTTAAAAGGAGTTTTTAAGGAGTTAAAAGTTGTATGTGGATTTTCAACTGTGTGGGGAGTCAGCACCCCTAACCTCTGTGTGTTGTTTAAGGGTCAACTGATCTTGTATTCTGGAAATGAACACTCAAGTAAATGGATAGTGAATGGTAGGAGCTATGGTTCTCACTGCTTGAGTGGGAGACTGCAGAAAGGCAAGTCAGGAGAAGGCTGAAATGTGATAATGAATTATTGTTTGAGAGAGTATGAACTCATGTTTAGCTTAATGTACACACAGATGGTTTCATACAAAAATATTTATAGATATGCATAGGTAGAATTAGATTACACACATAGATTTCCTTCCTATATCAGCTAGCAAGCCCAGGAGCAACAACAAACACCCCAGTAGCAACAACAAACACCCCAGTAGCAAGGAGAACACCTAACACCAAGATCTTGGTTACTAGTACCTTTCTCCAAAGGAACCAGGGCTTAGAAAAATGGCTGACCCTAGGACTGAGACAGGAAATATACAAGGTGAGCTTGGAGACTCTTGTACTATAAAGTAAGGAAGTCCTCAAAAAAAATGAACATAAATTTATAAATTCAACAATGGGAATGTGTCAAAGGGATACAGGTGTCAACTGTAAGAGGTCCCACCTGGTAAAGTTGGAACACTTTCAGCAATAGAATAAATAAGTAAAGTGGTACTGGGTTATCACCCAAGGTATAAATATCTATGTCCATTTCCATGAAGAATTCCAGGTAGTTTATACAGATATTCTGCTCTCAAGGAGGTGAATGAAGCATTATTCCCCACTCTGTGGGTTGCACAGAGTGACTTCCTTCCAAAGAATATAGTATGGAAAGAGGGAAAACAAAGAAACTTGAAAAACCTGACAAATACTATCTCAGCAAAGTGATTAAAGTTAGCATCAACAGTGATAAGTCATGTTGATAGTATGTACCCTTGATGTGATGAAAACGGAACTTTACTTAGGCGGTTTTCTCCCTAAAACACATAACCCTAATCTAATCACAAGAAAAATATAAGACAAATTTCGATACTGGGGCACCCTACAAAAATACCTGACTGGTACTCCTTAAAATGGTCAAGACCACCAAAAACAAGGAAAAGTCTGAGAAACCATCACAGCCAAGAGGAGTGCAGGAGACATGATGACTAAATGTAATGTGGCATCCTAGATGGGATTCCTAGAACAGGAATATGACATTAGGTAAAAATTATATAAATCGGAATAAAGTAGGGACTTCAGTTAATAATAATGTATCAATTATGACAACTGTACCATACTAATGTAAGATATTAATAATGGAGAAAATTTGGTGTGAGGTATATAGAAACTCCACGTTGTCTTTATAATTTTTCTGTAAATCTAAAACTACTTTAAAGTAAAATGTTTACTTATAAAAAAGCTCCCCAGGTAATTTCAATGATTTGGGAACCATTAAATAACTTTTCCTCTACCCTTTTTACTGCAAGCACCTACATACCTCCCAGTTACTCTACCTCATATTGAGTTTTATCACTTAGTCTTTATCTCTACCTCAAATCCCTCCCCCATCATGGTTTTCTTCAAAGTTTATGTCTATATCCCATCTCATGCTCTGATCCCTTAGGTTCTTGGACTTCTATCAAAAACTTTTTCACCCCACTTTAGCCACTACTCCATTTTTTTCTCTTCAGATTTTTGTTAGTATCCTTTGCTATTTTCTACTGTGGTATTTACGATTTTTCTATTGTCTTGTAAAAGCAGAAAAACAATGCTGCCATTTTTGTTGCATACATGCACACACATACACAGGTATATCTCAGAGATACTGTGGGTTTGGTTCCAGACGACTGCAATAAAGTGAAAGTTGCAATGAAATGAGTCAAATGAATTTTTTTGGTTTTCCACTGCACGTGAAAGTATGTTTTACACTACACTGTAGTCTATTAAGTTAAAAATATGGATATACCTTAATTAAAAAAAATACTTTCTTGCTAAAAACTGCTAACCATCATCTGAGTTTCGAGTTGTAATCATTGAGCACAGATCACTATGACAAATAATGAAAAAGGTTGAGATATTGCAAGAATTACCAGAATGTGATAGAGACACAAAGTGAGCAAATGCTGTTGGGAAAATGGCACTGACAGACCTGCTCAACACAAGGTTGCCACAACATCCAATTTGTAAAAAAAAAAAAAAAAAAGGGTCTGTAAAGCGCAATAAAGCAAAACCAATAGAACAAAGTATGCCTGTGTATTTATGTAATCACATGTAATTTAAATTTAAATTACAATAATTTAAATTGTGGTTAAATTATAACTATGCATTTATAATTAAATATAACTTAAATTTAAAATATATATAAAATTTAAATTGTGGTGAAATATACCTAATATAAAATTTACCACTTTAAATTTCTTTTTTTTTTTAAGATTTTATTTATTCATTTGACAGAGAGAGACACAGGAAGAGAGGAAACACAAGCAGGGGGAGTGGGAGAGGGAGAAGCAGGCTTCCTGTGGAGCAGAGAGCCCGATGCGGGGCTCGATTCCAGGACCCTGGGACCATGACCTGAGCCGAAGGCAGACGCTTAACAACTGAGCCACCCAGGCACCCCTAAATACTTTTTTATAGAGGTATAACTGACATGTAACATTACATTAGTTTCAAGCATAAAACATAATTCAGTATTTGTATATACTGTGAAATAATCACAATAAGTCTAGTTAACATCTGTCACCGTACACAGTTGCAAATTATTTTCCTCATGAGAACTTTTAAGATATACTCTTAGCAACTTTCAAATTTGCAATATTATCCATGCTGTATATTATGCTGGCACCATGCTGTACATTACATCTTTATGACTTTTAATTTCCCACTTTTTTTTTAATCTTTTGACCCCCTTCACCATTTACCCCCTACCTGTAGCAACCACTGTTTTCTATATCCATGAACTTGCTTTTTTGTCAGTTGTTGTTTTTGTTTTTTCAGATCCTAAATTTAAGAGCGACCATACGGTGTTTGTCTTTTTGTCTGACTTATTTCACTTAGCACAACTGTCCTCATGGGGGCACCCATGTTGTTGCAAATGGCAAGATTTCATTCTTTTTTACTGCTGAATGATATTCCCGTGTGTGTGTGTGTGTGTGTGTGTGTTTTGTAGGGGCCAAGGTAAGGCCACCCAAAATCTACCACAATGGCGTATCGATTATTTTGAATTGCAGCTACTTGGGAAACAGTCCGTGCAAAGACACTTACACACTCTTTTGTCCCCCTAAAAGCAGGAAATATATCTCCCATATAAAAGGCACCTTCCCTGTACTAAGTGAAAAGGCATCCTTATTATTAATCAGAGATATGGACTTCAAAAATGAAAAAGCTGTAGAGATGAATCTACTACCTCAGCCCAAATTTCACCTGGAATTCCTACTATGTGAAGTTCCCGAACATGTTTTCTTCATCCTCTCAATTCCTCACAAATTTATTGTCTTTGTCTGTAAAGTAGAAAAACTGCCTGCCTTGCTCATTTCTTGGATCTCATTTCATTATTGGGCCTCCGTGAGCACATAATGAAACTTTGGGTTTTTTCTCCTGTTAATCTGTCTCACATAAATTTAATTCTTAGTCCAGCTGTAAAACCTTAAAGTGCAAAAAAAGAATTTTTCCTTCTCTATTGTATATATCATAATTTCTTTATCCATTCATCCATCAATGAACAAACAGGCTCTTTTCATATATTTGCTATTGTAATAATGCTGCAATAAACATGGAGGTGCATGTATATTTCCAAGCATTTTGTTTTCTTTGCATAGATACCCAAAAGTGGAATTCTTAGATCATATGATAGTTCTACTTTTAATTTCTTGAGGAACCTTCATACTATTTTTCATATTAGCTATACCAATTTATATTCCCACCAACAGTGCATGAGGAGGGTTCCCTGTTCTCCACACCCACACCAATACTTACTTCCTGCCTTTATAATAGCCATTCTAACAGGTGTGAGCAGATATCTTATTGTGGCTTTCATTTATATTTCCCTAATGATTAATGATGTTGAGCATCCTTTCATGTACCTGTTGGCCACTTGCAGGTCCTTCTTTGGAAAAATGTCTATTCAGATCTTCTTTCTACTTTTAAATTGGATTGTTTTCTTTTTTGCTAGAGCTGTAGTTCTTTATATTTCCTAGATATTAGTCCCTAATAGATATAGGATTTACAAATATTTTCTCCCATTCAGTAGGCTGCCTTTTCATTCTGTTGATGGTTTCCTTTGCTGTGCAGAAGCTTTTTAATTTGATGTAGTCTCACTTATCTTTGCTTTTACTTTAGGTGTCAGATTCAAAATACCATTGCCAAGATCTGTCAAGGAGCTTAACACCTGTTTTCTTCTAGGAATTTTATGGTTTCATGATTTACGCTCTTTGAGTGAATTTTTGTTTAGGGTGTAAGATAGTAGTCCAGTTTTCTCAAGACCATTTATTGGAGAGACTGTCCTTTCCCCATGTATATTCTTGCCTCCTCTGTTGTAAATTAACTGACCACGTATGTATGAGTTTATTTCTGGGTTCTTTGCTCCAGTGACCTCTGTGCCTCTTTTTATGCCAGTAATACACAGTATGTATGTATGTATGTATGTATTTATTTATTTATTTATTTAATTTATAAAGATTTTATTTATTTGAGAGAGAGAGAATGAGAGACAGAGCACGAGAGGGAAGAGGGTCAGAGGGAGAAGCAGACTCCCTGCCGAGCAGGGAGCCCGATGCGGGACTCAATCCCGGGACTCCAGGTTCATGACCTGAGCCGAAGGCAGTCGCTTAACCAACTGAGCCACCCAGGCGCCCAGTAACACACTGTTTTAATTACTATAGCTTTGTAATACAGTTTGAAATCAGGGAGCATGGTGATGCCTTCAGCTTTGTTCTTCCTGAAGACTACTTTGGCTACTTGAAGTCTTTTGTGGTTCCACAGAAATTCTGATAGGGATTGCACTGAATCTATATATTGCTGTGGCTAGTATGGACATTTTAACAATTTTGATTTCATCAATCCATCAGCACAGAATCTCTCTCCATTTGTGTCTTCTTCAACTGCTTTCATTAATGTCTTCTGGTTTTCAATATACAGGGCCTCGTCTCTTTGGTTAAATTTATTCCTAGGTAATTTTTTTGATGCCATTGTAAATGGGACTGTTTTCCTGATTTCTCTTTCTTATAGTTCATTAGTATACAGAGATGCAACAGATTTTGTATATTGATTTTATATCCCAAAACTTTACTGAATTTGTTTACTAGATCTAACAGTTTTTGGTAGAGTTTTCGATATATATTATGTCATCTGCAATGACAGTTTTACTTCGTCCTTTCCAATTTAGATGTCTTTTAATTCTTTTTCTTGCCTAATTGCTCTGGCTATGACTACCTATACTGCGTTGAATAAAAATGGCAAGAATGGACATCCTTGTCTTGCTCCTGATTGCAGATGAAATGCTTACAACCTTCCACTGTTGACTCTGATTGTCAGCTCTGAGCTTGTCACATATGACCTTTATTATGTTGAGGCACATTCCATCTATAACTGCTTTTGTTGAGTGTATTATTTTTTCCCTAAGTGGATGTTGAATTTTGTGAAATGTTTTTTGGCATGTATTGAGATAATATGATTTCTACCCTTCATTTTTCAATGTGCTATATCACACTGACTGATTTGAGGATGCTGAACCATCACCATATACCTGGAATAACTCCCATCTGATCATCATGTATGATCCTTTTAGCGTACTGTTAAATTTGGTTTGCTAATATTTGAAAATTTTTTTATGTACATTGATACATTCACATCAGGGATAGCAGTGGCAATTTTTCTTTTCTTGTGATATCCTGTCTGGTTTTGGTATCAGGATAATGGTGGCCCCATAAAATTATTTTGGAAGAATTCCCTCCTGTTCTATATTGTGGAAGAGTTTGAGAATAATTGGTATGAATTTATTTGAATGTTTGGTAAAATTCATCAGTGAAGCCATCTGTTTACAAGCCAACTTAACCTTTCATCTATTTTGCCTAAACCCCACTTCCCACCTCTGGCAACCAGCAATATGTTCTCTGTATCTATGGAGCTTTGTGTTTTTGTTTTGTTTTAGATTTCACATGTGAGATCATATAATATTTCTTTCTCTGACTTATTTTACTTAGTGTAATGCCCTCAAGGCCCATCCATGTTGCTGCAAATGGCAAGACTTCATTAATGGCTGAATAATATTTCATTGTACACATATACCACATCTTTATTCATTCATCAATGGACACTTAAGTTGTTTCTATATCTTGGCTATTGCAAATAATGCTGCAACGAACATGGTAGTGCATAAATCTTTTTGAGTTAGTGTTTTCATTTTCTTTGGAAAGGTACCCAGAACTGGAATTGTTGAATCATACAGCTCTCTTTTTAATTTTTTGAGGAATTCCCATGCTGTTTTCCATAGTGATTGCACCAGTTTACATCCCCAACAACACTGCACAAGGATTCCCTTTCCTCCACATCCTCACAATCACTTGTTATTTCTTGTAATGTATGGTTCTGTGGCAGTAAGTACATTCACACTGTCGTGTAAGCATCACCACCATTCATCTTCAGAACTTTTTCATACCCCCAACTGAAGCTCTATACCCATTAAACAGTAACTCCCCATTTCCAATTCTCCCATTCACTGGCAACCACCATTTTACTTTCTGTCTAAATTTAACTGTTTAGATACCATGTATAAGTGAAATTTTATAATATTTGTCTTTTTAAGACTGGCTTATTTCACTCAGCATGTCCTCAAAGTTCACCCATGTTGTAACGTGTGTCAGAATTTCCTTCCTTTCAAAGGCTGAATACTCTATCCATTGCATTTATATACCACAATTAGTTTATCTATTTATCCATTGATGGACACTTAGGTTGTCTCCACCTCTTGACTACTGTGAATAATGCTATGAACACAGGTGCCCAGTTGACTGTACAATGTACTATCAAAAATACATTTTTATGCTTGTATTTTCCTTATGAATCCTTTTTTTTTTTAAGGCTTAAACTGTCTCTACTTCAAGATTAGAGAATATATTCACTCCTATTTCCTTTAATTTCTTTTGACATTTAACTCTTCCCATCTATCTGTAACGCCAATTTTTTAGTATCATTCTTATTCCTTTATATGCCCAAATCTGTCTTCTAGTCTGAGTTTCTAGTCTGTTTCAGTACTCAGTATTTCCATTCTTATACCAATACTCTATGGTTTTGTGTTTTTTTTTTGCATTTGAGTATCTTATTTTTTTATACTTTTTTGTATAGCTTTATAATAAATTTTAATCCATCATTTTTTTCCAAAATTATCTTTCCAATTCTCACCAAATAAATTTTAGAATAATTCTGACAAGTTAAAAATGTTGACATCTGGGTCAAAGAAATAAACATAAAAATTAAGCCACAGAAATACTAGAGGGATGCTTGGGTGGTGCAGTCAGTTAAGCCAGACTCCTGGTTTTGGCTCAGGTCATGATCTTAGGGTCGTGAGACTGAGACCTGCACTGGGTTCCAGACTCTGCAGTCTGCTTGAAATTATCTCTCCCTCTCCTCCTGCCCCTCCCGCTTGTGCTCCTGCTCTCTCTTCTATAATAAATAAATAAATCTTTAAAAAAATACTAGAAAAAATTCTTTAGGTTTTTTCTAAAATGTGATATAAAAGCTCAAAGTCATTTTGTTAGAAATTCTAAATAAAAACTGTAAACCAGAAATGCAAATACCACAAACAGAAACCAGACAACAAATGAAAACATTTGCAACCCAAATGGAAAAGGACTAATAATCAAAGAGTTTTAAACAAATCACTAGAAAACAGACAACTTACCAGAAAAAAAAAAAAAATCAGAAGCTATGAAGAAGCAGTTTAAGGAAAAAGAAAACACAGAAGTATTCAAATCCATTTCATAATTTTAAAACTATAAAATGATGGAACACCTTCTCACTTCAAAGACTTGATAAAGATTAAGGCTGTGCTGGCAAGGGTTCAGGGAAACCTGAATACTCATACATTGCTGATGGTGATGAAATTGGGATAACCTCTTTGGAAAGGAATTTGGTTGAGTCATTAATATATAAATGCAGTCTTCTGTCTTAATAATTCAATTCTTAGTAATTTATCCTACATGTGTGCTACACAGATATGCAAAGATTATAAAGAAAGACATCCAGGGGCCACCTGGGTGGCTCAGTCAGTTAAGCATCCAACTCTTATTTAGGCTCAGGTCATGATCTCAGGGTTGTGAGATTGAGCTCCACAGAGGGCTCAGAGTCAGCTTGTTCCTCTCCCTCTGCTCCTCCCCTGCCAATCAAGTGCTCTCTCTCACTCAAATAAATGAAATCTTAAAAATCTTAAAAAAAGACATCCACTAAAATGTTACTTGTATGCCCTAAACACTGGGGGAAAAGAATCTAAATATCTGGTTAAACAAAGTACTGGGTGGCTCAGATGGTTAGGCGTCTGCCTTCGGCTCAGGTCATGATTCTGGAGTCCTGGGATTGAGTCCCGCATTGGGCTCCCTGCTCCTTGGGAGCCTGCTTCTCCCTCTGCCTTTCTCTCTCTGTGTGTCTCTCATGAATAAATAAAATCTTAAAAAAAAAAAGTATACTACATGTTTTATGCTGAAAGTTGTGCAAACAAAAGAACAAGCCCTTTAAAAAAAAAAAAGCTATTTTTTCCTTGGCATCCCCTCTTCTGTAGAACCTGTAAATGCTGGGAGTGCCTCAGGACTGGATCCTAGACCCTTTTCTATTCTCTAACACACTCCCTAAATGACCTAATCCAGATTCATGGCTTTAAGTACCATTGAAATGCCAGTGACATCTAACTCTGTACCTTTAATCCTTACCTAAAACTCTGTATTTGTATATCCAACTGTCTATTTGCCATCTTCACATGAATAGGCATATGAAACCAAAAGACTATAGAGAATTCTTGATTTTCCCTGTCAAATTTTCTCCTCCACACTCTCATCCACCTTCTCCATTTCAAGAAATAGCACCACCATCCATCCATCACTTAAGCCAAAAATCCAGAAATGATGACTCTATCTCTACTACATATCCCAAATTAAATCCATGTCCTTTCATCTTGATTGCGACCCATCCCAAGCTACTATTATCATTTGAACAGGCTCACTGCAAAAACTTCACAAATGATTTCCATTCCTTCTACTCTTACCCACTTCTTCCTTCCTCCTCCTCTCTTTCTCACTCTCTCTCTCTCACCCCTATACACACCTTCTACAGGCAGCAGAGGGATCTTTTAAAACTACAAATTGGATGATACCACTGCCCTGCTTAATTTTTTTTTATTGACTTCCCACTGAACTTTGAGTAAAATCTAAACTCTAAATTATGTACACTATATGAGGTAAATTATGAACAATTTTTAAAGCATTCAAAATCCTCAAAGAGGTAAGAGAAGACTGATAATATGCAGCAAGACTAAAGAGAACCAACAAGAAATAGAGTAGAAAAGTATAATGGCTGAAATAAAGAACTTTACAAATTTGATAAATAATAGAATGGATAAGCCAAAGAATGAATTAATGAGCCAGAAGATCAGGTAGAGGATAGTTGCAGAAGGCATTAAGAGGGGATTAAAAAAAAAAAAGGGGAAAATATTAAAATTAAGAGATATAAAGAAGTTAGAAGTGGCAGAATCCATATAATAAAATTCTCAGAAAGAAAAACATGGAGAAACAAAATATTTGAAAAAATGACCAATAATTTTTCAGAATTGAGGAAAAGATGAAAGACCTCAGATTAAAGTTTCCGGAATACATCCTAGCACACAGTAGATGCCGAATAAGTATTGGCTGAATGAATGAATGAAATAAGACAGAAAAGTAATTACACCCAGACTCATGATAAATTGGAAAAGACAAAAATTTCAAAATCTTCTAGGGAGGAAGTACAGGTCACACTGAAAGGAAAAGAAACCAAATGGATATCAGAACTTCCAAAAAGCAACAGATAATACAGTAATATTTTCAAAACGTTAAAGGAAAAGAATTTCAAACCAAAAATCTGTAATTAAACTAATCTATTATTTAAAAGTGAGGGTTACCTAAAGGTATTTTCAGGCAAAAAAAGCCTTCGAATGTTTACATACAAACACCCTGTTGAAACTGCTTTTATATAGGCACTGAAATAAGAACTGAAATAACTACGAGGACACTACATGATATATGCGAGTAGGAGTGCGTAAGTAACCTAATAAAGCATATTTTATATAAAAAGTAAGAAAAAGGATGAAGAAAACCCCTCACAATCCAGAACTAAAATTCAACAGAACATGAACATGGCTACTGGGAAACTGAGGATGGAGAATGGGGTGGAGCAGACCAGAGGACAGTGAGAAAGCAATTAAAGTAGTTGCCTTGTTTGGAGGGAAGATATATATTATATACACACACACACACACACACCCACATGTGTGTGTGCACATATTTAGGATTAAAAAACTGTAGAAACTAGAAATTTAGTAAACAGAATGTAAATAATTTCCAATGTATTATAATAAATGAAAATGGATTAAACTCATTAATCAAAAGATTAGAATCTCTGTGGCTGGATAAAAATAAGATCCAGCAATATACTTTGTAAAAGAAACCACAAAAGGATACTAAAAAGATTGAAAATAAAAAGACAGTAAGAAGATGTACCAGGAAAAATAAACCCAGGCAGGTAGACTTTGTTTACCCCATTCATGAATAATTCAGACCTCTCCTGGTCTGGGCTCAGCTCCCTGCGGTTCCTGGGTGTGTGGATTCCACCACTGCATTAAAGCTCACAGGCTAAGTCTCCTTTATAGGAAAGGGCTTCATTTTCTGTTTTCTATTATGATGATGAGTCCTTTTTCCTTTTGAGGCACCTGCAGATTCCTCTTTCTAGCTTTCAAACTCAGCTGTGAATTTTTTATATGTTTTATTTTTATCTAGCATTTCCAGATATTTGAAAAAGAAGGCAGCTTCCCCAGTCTACCATTTCGTCTAGAAGTCCCCAAAACATCCACTTTAGATTATGTTACAACTGAAAAACAAAGTTAAAGTTACTTAAATTTTTCATCTATATTACAAAATGATAAAGCTCAACTGATAAAGAAATGGAAATAAAATGGTATCTTAGCATAGTCCTTGGTACATATAAAATATTCAAATACTGCCCTCTAAATTCACCACTAATTTTACATTCTACCCAAAGAAAGTAAAGATAAAACCATAAGCATGGAATGAGAATTCCATTTTTCCTGTTTCAGCTTTCACTGGGTTGCAGCTGCTTTGGGGGTAAAAATGCTTCCTTCAAAATTGCTTTTTTTTTTTTAAAGGCAACTAGTAAAGGACCAAAGTATAGCAACAGAATTCAATGATCCTTAAGAGTCATTCAGTTAGGAAAGTAACCATTACTTTCTCCATGATTTCATCTTGGAACCTAAAATCCAAGACTGTATTCTGAGACCTACCACTGATGTTTTGGTTGACCTTCATCACATCTCAGTATTTCTGTCTCTTCTTGAAAGTAATGTTAAGCTAGATGACAATGCAGATCTCCTATCCTTCCAAAATTCTGATTCCAGAATAAGAGGTTTAGAATAATTTCACTCCAAATTCTATTTTTCTATGAATGCAAAAATGATAGCTTAAATTATTAAAAAATTATGACATCCTTACTGCTGTCCCCCCCACACGCAAAAAAGTATAAGCCATTACACATAAGTACTAAGTATTTCCTACTTAAAGACCATACAGCTTAATTCCCTCACATTTTAAAAGTGGCTCTAAGAGATGACTGGGGGGCTCAGTCTGCTTTTGGCTCAGGTCATGATCCCAGGATCCTGGGATCGAGTCCTGCAACAGGCTCCTTGCTCAAAGAGGAGCCTGCTTCTCCCTCTGCCTGCTGCTCTCTCACTCTCTCAATCTGACCAAAAAAAAAAAAAAACAAAAAAAACCTGGTTCTAAAAAAATAATGGAAAAGGCCTCACAATGCATGCTTCTGAGATATTAACTGGACTTCCCCCCCCTTACCTACTTAAACCATTCAAGGGAAAATTCAGTCTATGAGAGGGGATTGTGCGTTCTTTATCATACCAATGGCCGATTTTCACCACAAAATTTTCTGGCAGCTATTCCATAATATTTTCCCACAAGAATATGACAGTTGTATTCCAGACCAAGAGATTAGTATCATAAACATGACAAATTTAACCAACAGCAAGCAAAAGATGAAGACAAACATCCACATCCTTTAAAATAAACTGTCCTCAACAATGTCCTTAAAACAATGTTCTTAAAAGTCCTTAAGTTTATGGTCTATTTTTATAGTTTTATATTAACTTTTATAATGATCATGTAGTACTTGTATAATCTAAAAAAATAAAAATTAAAAAATAATAAAATAGGTCAACTTCCATTTGGTTTGCTCTGGAGAACTATGATGTTCTAGGGGAAAGTATAACAAGATGACAGGCGAAAGCCTGCCTCAGACAGAGGGAGAGGGAAAGTAAAAGGTACTTTTGTGTGTTTTATGTTTTCTAACCCAGCCACCAGAATAGGAAAGGAAGTAAAAGATTCAGGACAGAAGCTCAATCCAGTAAATATGGGCTGTTTTTGGGCTGGTGCTGCTAAATATTATATCTTTCAGGAATTTAAGCATGGCAGGTAATTCAGAAGACTACTCAAAGTAAATGCAAGGGGCATCTGGGTGGCTCAGTCAGTTGAGCATCTGCCTTCAGCTCAAGTCATGATCCCGGGGTCCTGGGATCGAGCCCCACACGGGGCTCCTTGCCCTGCAGGGAACCTGCTTCACCCTCTCCCTCTGTCTGCTGCTCCCCCTGCCTGTACGCGCTGTCTCAAATAAATAAATAAAATCTTAAAAAACAAAACAAAACAAATACAAGATAAATGGTCAATTTGGTTTAGCTATATGTGTATATTACTCTCAAAATTACACAAAAGTAAACCTATGGTACAAAACAGAGTAATATTTAGATACCCCAATTGCCTGAAATATAAACAACCAATATCTACTAATCCCAGCCAAGCCTAAGGCAAAACATATTAGGAGAAATTTAGCAAAATAAGTACCAGAAGACCTGAGTTCTTATTGTAACTCTAACTCTTTGGGTCTCAGTTTTGTCATTTTTAAATAAGGTCCATTCCAGCTCTAAAATTCTACCATTCTTTATCTCCCCCACCTCTTTCCTCAACATAGATAGAAGGTGAAAAGTATGTCCAACAAGCATTGGTCTAGAAGAACTGATTCTCCTCATAACTTCAAAAAATGAATATGTGATGCTAAACAATTTAACTAGGGGTATTTCCTTTAGCTATCATATCCCAGTTTGCTCATGCAATTTTTTAAAATAGATTTGACATAGAGAGAGAGAGAGCACAAGCAGAGGGAGGGGCAGAGGGAAAGGGAGAAGCCGAGTCCCTGCTGGCAAGGAGCCTGATGTGGGGGCGGGGGGGGTCCCACAACCCTGGGATCATGACCTGAGCCGACGGTAAACGCTTAACTGACTGAGCCACCTAGGCGCCCGCTCATGCAATTTTCAATCACTTAATATTTACTAAGCATCTATATGCTAAGCAATGGAACTAAAGATAAACAAGACACAATTCTAGCCTAAAGGAAATTTACTGTTTTTAAGGGACAAAAGATAAGGTAATTACTATATGGAACAATGTTACAGAAATAAGGCAGCACTACCACAAAGAGATTACCCAACTCCGGTGCATGTATATGCGGGTGTGCTTGGGGAATTTCAAGAAGAGGTAACATTAAGACAGTCCTGAGGATGACCACCAGGCAGGTAGATATGAACAGCGCTGCACAAGGAGAAGGATAAGCATGTGCACAGGTTTGGACACACACTCCCACACAAGAAAGCAGGCCATATTGAAAGGATAACAAAATTTAAAGCACAATGGGTAGAAAATGAATCTAAAGAAAGAAGGAAGGGATCACATCATGAAGCACCTTGTGATTATGTTGTAGCATCTTAGTGATGACAAAAAGCACTTTAAGACTTTTAAAAAGGCAGTGACATAATTCAAATAGTGTTTAGAAAGGTGTTGCTGATGAAACTTTGGAAGACAGACTAAAGAGAAATCAGATGAATGACAAGTAGACCACTTAAAGTATAATGATCAGATTGTGAGGTAGGGAGAATAGTAAATAATAGCAAGGAGGTTAGAATGACACCCAAGTTTCTGGCTCCAGCAACAGGAAGTTGCTGAAAGTAATTTAAAATACAACAATTCAAGGGGCACCTGGGTGGCTCAGTAGGTTGGGCATCCTACTCTTGATCTGAGCTCATGTCATGATCTCAGGGTCGTGGGATCGAGCCCCGCTTCTGGCAGCAGGGCAGTGTGCAACATACTGTGAGGAGCCTGCCTGAGATTCTCTCCCTCTCCCTCTGCTCCTGCCCTGATGCACATGCGCACTCTCTCAAATAAATACATCTTAAGAAAATAATTTAAAAGAAGCAATTAGCATGTCTGTTGTATTTATCTCCTAACAGTAGCAACTAAATAATATCTCAAATTTTTAAAAAACAAAATTCTCATTGCTTTATTAGACAATATTTACAAAAGAGATTAGTGATAAAAAGATGTTTTTTGACACTGCCAAACAGTGGACCATAAAGGACCACATTCTAACAATATATTTAGACTTTTAAAGAAAATAATACAGGCAGTTGTGTTTACAATGATCTATTTGCCCTGGGTATCTAATACATCTACATATACATTTATTTCCAGAATTGTTAAGATGTATTATATAAACTACTTATCTGCCATTGAGAGAGGTGGCATAAATGACTTCTAAAGTTTGAAGATTCTAAAAATGAGCTGCTGAGTTCCTGACCTCTTTCTAGCCCCACAAGGTTCTAAATTGTAACTTCCATAGACCAGTAGAGGGCTGCAAAAGCTCAGAGAAAATGGTTAGGCGTAGCTTTCCTTGCTTCGCCGGCACTGGGAGCTGAAAAAATTACCAATGGCTAAAGTAGAAATCTAATAGAATCTATGTATTCACTTCACTGTCAACAGATTCTAAAAGGGGTCAGGAGTAATTACCCAAATCCTGAAAACTAGAAACACTCATTATTAAGCATTTTGCCACCAGCTCCTTTGTCTTCTGCCAAAATAGTAATAAAGTGTTTTGGGAGGCCAAGTAAAATCTCACCAATATATAGTAATAAGGAGGAAAAAAGTCAATCAAAATGAGTTAGCAAATCATCACTTCCTTTCAGACCCACTACACCACACTGCTCCTATCAGACTAACCTTCCTAAAAACAATTAGGTTATTCTTACGTCTACTTTATCAATTCTGTTCTGCATATAGTAGTGTTGAAATCTGACTTTCCCTTTCCTAGATTTTAAGATAGATTTTTACCTCATGTATACAACCTTATTTTCAACTCCCCTTCTCAGACCACTCCTACTATTATACATATACTATCATATACAATACAGAATAAAGTTAAAATGGAAAGAGGTCATTGAAGGGAACTTTGAAGAAAGAACCAAAATTACATAGGTCTAGAGAAAGGGAAATGCCACTGTTGGGAAGTTTGTACAAAGAAAGGGAGATAGCCTGAGGGAGCGAGGAAACAGATCCAGGAAAAGCATATAGGGGGCTTCCACTGAATTTGTAATGTTTAATTCTTAAGCTGGTGATAGGTACCCAGAAAGGTCACTATGCTGTTTCCTGTACCTTTTATATTATTGAAATATTTCAAAATAAAAAGGTTTTGATATTTCAACTTTGCCCCCTCTCCCGCCCCTCAAAAGACAACATAAATCTGGTGCCATTGTAAATACTCCTCACAGTTTAATTCCAAGTAATGCCCTAACTTACTTTTACTTCTTTCTTTTAAAATGACAGGGCACATTACCTTCAAATGGAAGGATTTTTAATTGTTTAGATAATCTAGTATACTTTTGACAATGGTACATAAAAATATAAGAGACTTAGGATAAAGATCATGGCATTAATAAAAAAAATAGTTTACAAGAATCACTGCTTCTGTAATTATAAACCTGTGATCCTGAAACTCATCTTTATCTATGCCCAAACTCTTTATGCAGCTGAGAAGCTGCTGAAAATAGTACCTTATGAGAGAGCAATGCTAGTGGAAGTATTAAATTATTTCTAATCTGCATACCACACTATTCCTACCCTGACCCAACTACAGCATCAGTTGTAACACTGCTTCAAAATAGAGCCAAAATTTATAGCTTTCATATGACTTCACACCAGGGTTGAATTGTTTGGGCTTTATTTTAGTAGTTATCTGCTACCTCACTTTTTCTGTATCCTGCATACTGTCCAACATAACCTACCTACTATACTACACACAAGAATTCAGGATAAGTGCAGGGATTTCAGGGCACTTAAAACATGCTCTTAACTGGCTTAAGGTAATGTATGTATGTATTACTGGTAGCTTTTCTTGGCCACAGCAATTTAGGATTATAAACTGGTTCCTTATCAAAGTATACTGAAGAAAGTGATAAGGAGAAATACGGTAATGGGGGAACTGAACAGAGTAAATCCCATGTATTAAAATAACTGTAAGAAAGTAACAAGAAAACAGTAGTATAGTGAAAACTCCAATCCCCACAGGAAGGAATACATGCATATTTTGTCTTACTTTTAAAAAAAGAAAACATTTCTGGATACATAACCACACAAAAGTTATAAAGTGGGGAAAAAAGAGGCACATCTCACTGATAGTACCAATATTAAAACAGCTTTATCTATCAAAAGGAAATATACTATAAAAATAATGCCTAAAAACACAAGTTTAGGACTATTTAAGAATATAATAATTCTAGATCAAAACTGAACTTAAATTTTCAAGTCAGTGATTCTTAGTCTTTTGGACAGACCTATTTCAGACCCTGAAAGCATATTCATTAAGGAATTTGCAATATAATTTCAAAATGTTTACAAAACCTCTTCCTAATTATGGATCCTTGCTTTAAGTAACTATCTCTTCCTGCTAGATTTCAAGCTCCATACAAGCAGAGAATGTCATCTTCTTCAGGTATGTGCTTAGAGCACTGGGACCTAAAACCTTAAAACCTAACAACCTTATCAATGATCTTCTTGTCTCTCATTGAATTCCATACAATTTCTACAATTATTTTCTAAGAAAATCTGCATTACATCATTTCCCATCTTGCAAATTCATTTTTATTAAGTTCTTCATCCTAGTAATTTCATGTGCTATCTTTCCTCCCTTAGTCTTCTTATGCCAATCAAATCATTCTCCTGTCACTGGCATTGGGGTGATTCTTGGTCATTCAATAAATATAGTGACTCTTTACAGTGTGATGAAATTTGGGTGTACAGCACTGAACAAGACAGACACGATCTACGTCCTTGCAGGGCTTACCACATTCCTTTCTACACCAACCAGAAAGCAATTTAGATGTTTAAGAACAATACTGCCGTGGGATGCCCAGGTGGCTCAGTCGATTAGGCATCCAACTCTTGATTTCAGCTCAGGTCATGATCTTGGGGTCATAGGATTGAGTCCCACATCCGGCTCTATGCTCAGTGCGGAGTCTGCTTGTCAGTCTTTCTCTGCTCTTCCCTTGCTCATGCTCTCCACCCCCCTCAAATAAATAAAATCTTAAAAAAAAAACAACAAAACTGTCCTCCTATTTCACGTCTTTGTTTTGTTCACTTAAGAGTAAACCCTTAAAAAAGACAGAGACCATAATAATGTCTTTGTGTGTATTTTCCCAAACATCTGCCTCAACAGTAAGTGCAATGCTGTTCATAGAAACATTTATTTAAAATTTGTTAACTATGAAATGTTTAAAATCTTTATTATATTCGTAATATTTGTTCAACTTGAAGATTCAGAAGTAAAAAGATAAAAATTCTAGTTACTTTCAAATTCAATACCCAGAGATAAACTATCACACTGTCAGAGTGGATCATTCAAGCCCTTTCACTCTTCATAAAAATCCATAATCCGTAACACAAAATAATTACTTTTCCCTAAAAGGGTAAACACGTATCTATTATTTTATCCTTTTTTCTCTTAATAATATCACCAACTTCTTTGAAGGTGTACTTTTGTGAGAAAACAATACAGCCACAGATTTTAAAACAAATCTCATCTCTAAAATGGAACTCAGATACAGGGTGCCTGGCTGTCTCAGTAGGTAGAGCATGTGATTCTTGATCTCGGGGTCTTGACCTCAAGACTCATGTTGAGTACAGAGATTACTCAAAAATAAAAAAAATAAATGGGAATAAGATAAACTTCACAAGGTCACTGTTAGGAGTGAATGAAAGGTTATGTGGAGAGCCTATTACCAATCATAGAACACTTGTAATTACACCTGTATCGGTCCATAGGTACTTCATAACAAACATGACTTAAATGTTAGACTCCAGTTTTCCACTATGCTCAAAGGATTCTGTTTTCTGCTACTTCTTCCCTAATATCTGAGTGCACAAAAATTATAGACAGGAGAAATTCTTGGACTCGGGGTGTGAAGGCATAATAAAAAAGCCCAAAGAGTTATCATGTCAGTAAGGTTAACAGTTTGGAGAGAGCCAGTTTCTTCTGGGGTTTGCCAAAAGGCTGCAAAATGCAAGTTCTGATTCAAATGATAAATATAACATACAGAA
Organism: Eumetopias jubatus; assembly: GCF_037043125.1. Taxonomy (NCBI): domain Eukaryota; kingdom Metazoa; phylum Chordata; class Mammalia; order Carnivora; family Otariidae; genus Eumetopias; species Eumetopias jubatus. The sequence goes on along the minus strand of NW_028274822.1, from coordinate 58,911,879 downwards.
TGTTATAATAATTATAACATATAGAAGATTAACAATCTCTAATATACAAAGAATAACCAGAGGGGGAGGTCGGAGAATTGTTAACTCTTTCATTACATAGTTTTTTATTTTAATAATAAGCATATATTATTTTTATAATTTAAAAACACAATAAAAGTGTTTTTGAAATTGTTTAAATACTTGATTGCCACTCTTGGAGATTTCCAATAAGAAGGAACAAAGAGAGAAAAATAGCCAAAGGATATGAAGTGTCAATTCACAGAAGACAAAATGCAAATGATTATTTCCTGATATATTAGCTAATACCCAAATTCCTGTAGCTAAAATCAATATTCATACCATAATTAAAGACAAAAGCCTTGAAATATAAAATATAGCGGTAATACTTAAATCTAATAACACAAATTTAAATTGTCAACCAACAGGTATAGATTTTTTCCACTGGGTGTTTGCAAAAGCAAAGGCACACTGGCGTCTGAGGGGGAAGGAGGAGCCAGGAGGAGGAAAAAGGACAAAGGAAAGGAAGAATGAGTAAGCCAATTTTCTGTCAAACATTCCTGTTTACTTTCAATGATATGAGGACAAATAGAAACTCAGTAAAGAGATATTTTTTTTGTCCTGTTCAATGCAACTTAAAGAGAACATCCATCTTTATTCTTGGGATGAACACGGGAAGTCAGGGATAATTTCTGAAGGTTCAATAACCACCACTGAATGACCCACCTCAACATAAATCTATGAATGAATTAGGTTGATCTTAAGAAAAATTTCTCTTAAAGTAACAAAATTACATTTATATAGCACTTACAAATTTCAAGTTAGTTCATGAGTACTAGTATCATTTCCAACTTTAGATAAAGTTGGAAATATTCCAGTGACACCTTTTTGAAGTATCTTCGTAATTAGATATGTAACATACCTACTCTCATCATTGATTAAAATAACATATATGAAAGTATCTAACAGTATCTTAAGGACAGAAGCTCAATAAAATTAAACTTGATCACCAAGTAACTTTCAAATACTCAAAATTAAACTCTGGTAAAAAGGACTTACTTTAATTCAGAGGTTGCAAGACTTTGGTATAGAACAACAGAATGTAACAAGGCTTTTTTCCACCTTATAATATTTTTGTGCAAATTAAGGTAAGAAACATTCTGTAAAATTTTAATTTTCTCCTCTGTCATTATCATCACCACTAATTAGTAAAGTGGTATAAAGAAGGTTTTTAGTATTTCTACCTGCTTAAGTTTCAAACAGAAAAAGTATAACAAATAGAATGAAAGCTGTGTACAACGTGCCTTTGGTAGAAAAGAGAATAAAAGTATGTGTGTTTTTTTCTCTCTTCCTTTAGATTTGCTAATGCTTCTCTTTCTCGAGTGAATTTCAAGAGTAGCATTTTGCCAGAGAATTTTAACCTGGATCCTACCCATGGTTCAACACCATCAGGTTAACTGATGTTTTACTGATCTCACAGTAGTTGGGAAATTCAAGGGATCTGATATAAAAAGTACTTCATGAACTGGGGCGCCTTGGTGGCTCAGTCAGTTAAGCATCTTGATTTCGGCTCTTGATTTCAGCTCAGGTCATGATCTCAGGGTCCTGGCATCCAGCCCCACACTGGGCTCCCCACTCAGCAGGGACTCTGCTTTAGGATTTTCTCCCCCCCGACCCCCCTTCATGCTTGTGCACACTCTCTCAAATAAATTAAAAAAAAAAATTCTTCGTGAAGTACACAGCACCATAATTCTTACATACTATTATCTTGTATCCTGAGTCAATACAGCTATTTCTAGGAAAAGAGAACCACACATGCATGGTTTTCATTCTCTATTAGAATTCAGGAGGCAGACAAAACTCCTATGTAGGAGGAAGAACAATCTGAGAAGCTACAAGATTCTCTCACACCTCTCTCAAGTAACAAAATAGTTTAAAAATATGATATTTGGAGATGCCTGGCTGGTTCCATCAGTAGAGCATGTGACTCAATCTTGGGGTTGTAAGTTCGAAGCCCCACATTGGGTATAGACATTATTCAAAAATAAAAAAAATCTTTAAAAAGAGAAAATATGGTATTTATCACTAATATTTGTGACACTTCCCCCAATTATGGCCCAAATACAAACCAAAGCCAGAAAAGTAAACTACTACATATTTTGAAACAATTTTTGTGCAATAAGCAAATATTAAGGTATTGACCAACGAAGAGATGGTACTTAAGATGCCAAAGAAAAAGAAGTTATTTCCACCTTATTACTTGCAGCTTCATGTTTACCTCTTCTACTTATCTCAATCTGGAAGCATTTCTGTGTTTAAACTTAATTTTCTAAGAATTTCAGAGTTTGAATTTCTTGGAATTTTGGAGGGTCTCATTAATTGGAAAATCTAGTCTTAGATGCAATTTTTCTAAAATGGACAAATTTACTATAAAAGTAAATTACTTATAAAAAGTCCTAAATGAGTCTGGTTAGTGATCTTTTTTTCTCCAGTCACATACATTTTTTTAGAAAAATGGCACCATCATCAAGGTGGAGTTTGTTAAAATCAACTCTTGTAATGTTAACCCTAGTCCTTCTGTAGCTGGTGAGATTAATTTGCTTCTGACAACTAACATAAAAAAACCCCAAGTTATCTCAACATCTCAGAAAAGGCTTGCTGCCTACCTTCCAAGATTCTCATAAAGCGTTTACTTTTCGTTTTGTTTTTTTGACCAACACAGTAGAAGGTAGAATAGCTGGCCCCTAGACATTTTCACAAAGTCTGAAATTTAAGAAACACTGCCTTAAAACTTCAAAATCAGCTAAACACTCTTAATGAGAGGCAGAGCACAGACAAACGGTTAAGAACGGGAACAATAACAGTCTGTCACTTTTTTTTAGGTCTGTGAATATCTACACATCGCATTAACAGTTCAAAGCCTCATTTTCCTCAGCCATATGTTAGAATAATAATAGTACCTGTTTAACAGGGTTATTTTGAAAATTATCTTAAATATTTTACTTAAAACTTTGAACACAGATACATTCATATTCTAAGTGCTCAATGAATGTTTTTCATAACTTTTAGCTTCAAGATTACAGGTAATCTACATAACACAATAAACAATATTCACATATGTGTTTCCAGTATTATCAATTTAAAGCACTAGAAGAAAAGGTCTTTAAACATAACACCTAAAGCCAACAAACAAAAACTGTCTGAACATTTCTATATTTTTAGATGTACAAGATAACCTCAACACACCATTCAAAAGCTGAGTTTAGGAAGGAAATTATCTCCTGTTACTGCCATATGTGGAAACTAGCAACAGACAAATTAACATTGCAACTAAGATACTTTCACTATTACTTTTTAAAAGCCAGTGTTAAAGAAACAGATTATGTATGCATGAGTGTAAATGAGAATGTTTTCAAATGCTATATGGAGAAACTTCATATTCTCCAGAGGAAGTCAGGCTCTAACAACTGCAATATTTAAAAGGTTCATAAGAGACTTTACTAAGATTAGAACTAAGTGGGGATCAGACAATGTATCTACAGGGAGTTATAATCTGTAAAACAGCAGGTGTTGGAAACAATAAAGCTAAGGCTAAGCAAAAACCTAGGGATCTAGGCACCTTGTAACACAGTAAAACTATTTCTTAAATATTGCCACTTTTTATATGTATAGAAGTTTACTGTTTTACCTTGTGCTCTCCATATGTAATCATACTTGTTCCATCCAACAACCCTGTAAATTATTTAGGAAAACTACTTTTTGTAGATTAAGAAGATTCTCAAAGTTAATGTGATTTGTCAAGAACCACAGTTAGGAAGTAATAAATCAAGATTTTTTATTTAAATCAAGAATTTAAACTGAGGCCTTATCACTTATATTTCAGTATTTTTTCCACTACTCCATAAAACTACTTCTTAAAGAAAGAGGTATTAGCATTTTCACAGAAAGGAATCTCTAGGCCCAACCACAGACTTTTTAAATAGGCTGTACTGACTTGGGTAAGTCATTTCACCTTACCAGAACTTAATTTCTCTTGAGGAAAAGAGACCAGAAAATTTGAGTTCCCTTCCAGTTCTAAGGACAAATCACCATGACTGTACCCTTTACACAACACAGGCATTTTAGAAATACATTTCAACGTTAATTTTAGCAAAAAGTTCCAAGTCACAAAATGATGTGAACAACTCTTAAGCAACCTATTCGAATTATCAGACAATTTTTTCATGCCTTTCTGATAGATACGGATTCAGTATCATCAAGTTTATATACAGAAAACAGCCTAAACCTCTTACTGACTATGATGGAAATAATCTCATAGATCATTCTCTTTTCAGTGTAATAATGCTCTTAAACATGAGAATGAGGAAAATTTAACTACCAGTCAACTAATGCCAACAAATTGAACATTTTTATTATTCTTCTTCTTACTCCTTAGAATAAAGACCTCTTTTCCAACAAAGTGTTTTTCAAATATCCCACTGACTCCCATTTTCTACAATCTACCTCAGAAGACTATCACATTTTCCAACAACTTCTATAGGACCAAAAAGGAATATATAAGCACCTTGATAAAAACATCTTCATTTTAAATTCATTCCATTGAGGAGGCATTTGTCTCCAAACAAAATTCTGGCTTTTTTTTTTCTTTTCTTCCTGATATTCCTGATATTCAAGAAAACCAGAGAGACTGAATAACATATTTTCACCTATTAAGTTGTTTCCTCATTGGAGTATTTTAGTTCTCTCTATTCTTCCTCAAATATTCCTAATGGAATACTCAACCCTAGATTTTCACTTTCCCAGCTCTGCTTGCTCATAAAACCATACTAACAACTATGAGATGAAGAACATTAAAGGCATCCTGTTTCTCTTTTTTCCTTTTTTCCTTCCATGAATACCACTTAACACTTAGATTTTAGTTCAATTTTAACACCTTGCCTGCCCCTAAAATATAACACATATCCTGAGTAGTTAAGCTTGATTTTAGTCAAACCGACTGCACACCTTCCTTTAAAAGAAATTTAGTTAGTACTTGGTGTCAACTTTATAAAAGATTTTTAGTAAAACCTTTCTCCTCTTGCCTATAATCTGGGGAAACATTTTGAGTCTTTAAATGTTTTTTTGCGTTTAGCCCAAATTAAAGACTTTTCCCAACAAGATTAGTTAATATAATGACTTGATCTTATATAGTCAACACTATCTCATTTTGTTTTTAAGCCACTTGGCACCAATAGAGCATATGTTCTGCCAGTTCTGAGCTAATCTCCAGGAAAGCCTTTGTATAATGACTGAAGAAACTGAAACAGATCAGTGCCCGAGATTTGTAACAGCCTACTTGAGCATATGTTTTTAATAAAGAGTCAATTTATTTTAAAATAGCTATTTTACCGTTTCGCCTTCCTTCATAATTTACGTAAACCTTTTTAAAATAAAAAAGGAGTACGACTAAGAACACAGGTTCATTTCAACTTTAGGATTACAGATAATTCCAAGGCTTTACACATCACTGAATCTGCAACCCATTTCACCCGCGTTCGCAGTTTAGCCGCGGGTGTCCAGTAGAAATTACAATGTCAACGACTACACTGCTTAAAATGTTTCCTACGGTTTCAACTGGTGCAATAGTGTTAACTCCCATCCCAAACTGTTTCTGTTATTATTAAAACAGCTGTCAGCTGGGCTTCGGTAACCTCTTTGTACAACCGTTTATTAAACGCTTTGGGATCCTCGAGGATGCGTCACACCATATTACCCCTCAAAATGAGATCTAAGAACCTGACGTGGTCCAAGGGTCTACGAACACCATTAGAATGAGCATTTGCAGAACCATGAAAAGAACCAATTGCCCAATGCGGCAAAGATAGATTACACTGGCATTTAAGACAGAGCTGCAGCGTGCCGCTCTCCTTTCCCCTCTGACTACTAAAGCGGCAATTTCCCTTCTCCCTTTCATCTTCCTCTCCCCTGGACCCCGGTACCTCCGACGCTCCCTCCGGGAGGGGCCGCAGCGGTGTCCTGCGGCCGCGCCCGCACCCTGGCTCGCGGCGGGCGGGCGCGCGCGGCGGGCCGGGCGCGCCCCTACCCTCCCCGCCCCGCCCCGCCCCGCCGGGTCCGGCCGCGGCACGCCGGCGGCGCCCTCTCGGGCCGCGCACACTCGCACGCACGCTCCTTCCGACCCCGCCATGTTCCGGGAGGCGGCGGTAGCCCAGCCCCGGGAACGGCGGCGGGGGATGCCCCGCCAAGTCCCCCCGCACCGCCCCCGCCCTGCTAGCAGCTCCCGGCCGCGCCGCGGCTCCTCCGGACTCCTGGAGGGGCGGCGGCGGGCGGGCGGACCCGCGCCGGGGCCACTAACGGCCTGTCACTGTCAGGCCTGCGGCGCCGCGGGCCGCTCCTGGACAGGCCGGCCGGCACGAGACAGGGTGGGCAGGGCGCGTCCCCTACCTTGCTCTGGGGACGGGGGGACGGGAGCAGCGCAGAACTGAGGGGTCTCCTCCCAAGCGCCGGGGACGGGGCTCGAAACCGCGCCCCTCCTTCCTCCTCGCCTGTCGCCACGCCCCCCTCACCCTCACGGACCCGAGGCACGATCGGCGCAGGAGGGTTTACCCCCTGAACGAGTGCCTCGGTGATGCCGTCGCTGTCGTTGTCTTCGTCGCCGCTGCAACCGCCACGAACGCCGCGGAGGCCGGGCTTGAAAACATCTCCGGTCTCCGTCCGTCTCTCACCACAGCCTCCTCGCTCCCAGGACAGCGCCGCTCGGCGATTGGCTGCGACACAGGCACGTGACTCCGCGGGCACGGGACGGGCGGCGTGACCGCCCCGCCCCCAGTGCCTGCCCGCCCCTTCCGCCGGCCCCTCCCCGCTACCCCGCCGCTCTTTTCAACTCTATGGAGAAGCTTCCCGAGCCGTGGGGCGGAGGAGTCGGAAGGTACCAAGTGAGAGGCGGCGGGGGTGCAGGCCGGAACTCCTCTCTAGTTGCTCGGCTCTTACCGCACCCACCCAGTATCGCCGTCTCCCTCCGCCGTCATCGGCCCGAAAACAGAGGGGGAACCTAGGGATGCGCAAGAAAGCAGCGCAGACTCCGCTGACGCTGCGGGGCTGGAGAGCTGTGAAGTCTCTTTTTGTCGCGACCATGGCAGTGGATGTGACTGGAAACTTCTGGAAATGGCGGCGGCGGTGAAGAGGCTGAACATAGGGTATTCACATGTTATTTTTGCAGGGCGGGTGGGCGAGTTTGTGAGGTCGAACCCGGAAAAATATGTCTAAAGGCAGAGGCAGGGTATCTGCCCCCTAAATTCTCACTTGCGAACGGCTGGACGCGTCGGGCGCCCCCCCCCGCCAGCCCGTCCGCGCGGCAGTGCGCTTGCGCGCCGGCGGGACAGCACCTGTACTGGAGCCCAGGGGACCCTGACGCGTGCCGGGAGCTCGGCGGCGCACCGATGCGCCCGCTCTCACCTGCGCCAGGCGGGGTCCCAGTGCCAGTTCGAAAGTGCATTAACGTGCATCTGTCGCGGGGACACCGTGAACCCCCGAGTACGCTCTCTTCCATTCACACCTTCGAGTGACCTTTTTAGAGAAGCAATTCTCTTCACATCCGAGATAATATTTCAGAGGGAACTAGTTGCTCGAGTACTAGAGAAGAGTGCGTGAGGAAAATTTAAGGTCTCGGCCTACCAGCAGCGGGTACTCTTATTTATGGACGCTTTTTATTTACATCGAGGTTAGTCTGCGACAGTTTGTACATTACTTAACCACCAAAGGGGTTACATAATCAGATGGAAACCATTTTATTCTGACTTTTATTTACATCGAGGTTAATCTGCCACAGTTTGTACATGCTTTTATTTAACCACCAGAGGGGTTACATAATTGGACGGAAACCACCTCCCTCATCAATAATGGTCTCTAAACTACAGCACCTATTTATGACTTAATGGAGTTACAAATTTGTCACTACTGGACACAAAGCTAAATCTCAACAAATTATATAAATTATAAACTTGCATTAATGATTACTTTTTCCCTTCCTAGTTTCCTGATTTCTCCCACCTATAAAACATTAGATTCAATGTGAAGAGTAAAAGAGCACCTTAGGCTAGAGGTGGAATATTGTTACATTTTTTTTTTAAGATTTTATTTATCTGAGTGAGTGAGAGCGAGAGCTTATGGGTGGGGGGAGGGGCAGTGGGAGAGGGAGCAGCAGGTTCCTTGCTGAGCAGGGAGCCCCATGGAGGACCTGAACTGAAGGCAGATGCTTAACCCACTGAGCCACCCAGGTGCCCCTACTGTTAATGGCATGAAATACAAAGAAACCCACTAAAAATTTAACCAACTAACATACCTTCAAGTCATTGAGTTCTCATTTAAATCATGGTCATTAGTATTGATGGCAATGGCAATTGCTATTTCTATAGCAGTGCCTCACTTCAAAATTAAAAGGTAAGTAATCGTGAATTTGCTGAAGTAAATTAGCCATAATTTATGGCAATAACTGTATGTACAACCGTATTGCTTAAAATTACTGAATATATGGGGTGCCTGGGTGGTTCAGTTGTTAAGCTTCTGCCTTCAGCTCAAGTCATGGTCCCAGGGGTCCTGGGATTGAGCCTGGCATCAGGCTCCCTGCTTGGACGGGAAGACTGCTTCTCCCTCTCCCACTCCCCCTGCTTGTGTGTGTCTTGTCAAATAAAATCTTTAAAAAAAAAAATCACTGGATATATGAAAGATTCCTAAGACAGCTGTGTTCCAGGGCACTGTATTGACTACACTCAATGGGACAGGTGCAAAAAAATTTCTTAATGTTCATATTAAGATACAGGCAAGTTATAAATGAGCCACAATTTATTATTCAAAAGGTCCGCATGATACTTAGGAAGGCAAGAGGAGCTAATTTTCCTTTTCAATGTGAAACTAGAAATACAAATCAAGAAATTATAGCTATTACAGATAGATGTCTCAAAAGAAGTCTGAAGAAAACAAGTTTATATCCACAAGCTAGTTGGTTAGTAAGCTGCTGGGACTTAATTGCATAGCCCTGTCTTTTGTTGGCTCAAATCTTCAGCAAGTGGGTAAAATAAGTTTTCATAATAGTACTAAAAGGTCAAGGACCCTAAGCATTAAAACTCAAGTCTTAGCCAAAGTTAAGCAGACACTTAAAACACGTATACAGTTGACTCTTGAACATGGGTTTGAACTGCATGGGTCTGCTCATATATGAAATTTTTTTAATAGGTAAGGTAGATGTACATTTTCTTTTCTGTAACTTTATTGTGAGAATACAGTATATAACACATGTAACATAGAAAATATGTGTTAACTGTTTCTGTTACCAGTTAACAGTAGACTGTTAGTAAAATTTTGAGGGGAGTTAAAAGTTACAGGAGGATTTTCAATTCGGAGAGAGGTGGGTTGGTGCCCCTACTACCCACCCCAGCCCCCCAACGCAGGGCATTGTTTGAGTCAACTGTATTTGATATCTGAATTAGAAGCCATTCTGCAAAATATACCCTCTTACCATCTTACTTAGTTCTTCACAGCTTTATAATTAAGTTCTGCTACATTAAGTCCAGTTCAGATCATTCAAAAAATCCTGCCATATTTCAGGAAGGTGAATGTAATAAATGAAAAATGCAATCTCAGATCATAGCTTGTTATATGACTTAGTCTATACATATGTAATGCCTCTGTAGCAAATACGCTTTTAACTGTTACATTATGTGGTGTTGGATTTTCTGGAGCAGTGGCCCCATCCAATTACAGCAAGTAATTGTGAGCAATCAGTAGTTTCCTCTAGCAACTTTTAGTAGTTGCTACAAAAAACCGGTATTAGATTGTCAGTGGAGAGAATGATAAATTGTTTATTTTTGTCATTAAAGAGCAGTAAGATTTCCTCCTCAAATACCCCCTTTTTGAAAAACAGCACAGTTAGGAACTGAGAAGAGGAAATGAGGGAGCAAGTGGTGGTAAACACACAAATGATGCCTACCTCTCCCTACAGGTTTGAGAAATAGGCCAGGTTTAGCTGTCATCTCTGAAAATGGGTAAGGAAATTTTAATCAGTGCGTTCATATATATTTTAAAACCATCCTGGATTACTGTAATAAAATTTTACCTGCCAGGTGTTTTTAAAAGCTAATCAGAAAACTACCATTAAAACCAGTATTTTAACACTGATAGGGTAAGAAAAATAGGCAAAAAAATTAAGCAAGACTCAAAATCCTAATATATTACTACTGCAATACAACATAAGTGATGATCTAAGAACTACAGAATATGTTTTGATAATGGTATAACAGTATGCCTATAGTTATAATAATCTAAAATTAATTTTCTATTTCTAAAATATTACATAAAAATTGATAATAGGTGCACATCCTTAATACATCTTTTTTTCACCCAGTATTTGAAGTTTCCCCACTTCTAATTTTTCTTCTAGTAAAAAAAAAAAAAAAATGTCAAAGTAAGGCATTTTTATAAAAGTCAATAGGTCAGGAGGGCCCTAGGATAGAAGAGAGGCATTTTCATTGTGTTACCTTTCTATGCCACTTAAGAAATTATTGTTTACCTTCGCATGTAAAAAACAAAAACTAATTTTTAAAGATATTTTTAAAAATAATCATGTTTTTAAGCATCATAATTACTACTAGTGACTGGTTAGTCTGCCAGAAGAACAAGGCCAAACAAGGACTTGAGAAATCCTGAAATGATTGATTTAGATTTATCCATGCATTCAAGCTATTAATTTTCTTTTCAACTTGCAAAACTAATGCACCATAGCTAGTTTCCTGAATGTATATAATACACAGGTTTATCCTTTGTTCTAAGTTGAAATATGCATTCAACTGAAGAATGTATTTTGCGTATCGACTGCTCTTTCCAACTCAGATTGTACTTCGTCTCTTTGCCCAGTTTCTATATACTTGGAGTATACAATAACCAAGTGCCTTCCTTTTATAAAAATGATAAACAACAAAAACTAATGATGTACTATATGGTGATTAACATAACAATAAAAAATTTAAAAAATGATAATACTTCTAGAGACAACTACTTTATCCCTCTTACACCTCTGCTTGAGGTGTCACTTACCAGTTGGAAATATAGTTAACAATTATGCGCTGTAAATTTAAAAATGTTTAAAGGGAGGACTAACATAAACAAGGTCTATAGAAAGATCATGTTAAGACTTGGCTTTAAAGATGGAAAAGCAAAATGTATGTGAAATTTGACACAGTTTTCACTTCACAATAATCTAATATTGATAAAAGTGACCTGGCAGTTGAAAATGGATGACATTGGAGTGACTGTTAACTACATTATAAAATAATGTCTTCATAGTTAGCCAGAGATAGCAAAAGACTAAAATGGTACTCCGAAGTTTCAACATGACATTTATATAGCAAGTTGCTAGGTATACACCATGAAATGAACAAATAATATAAAAAGTTTATGTAGATAGGAGATTCATTTTTATTTCTCCAGTGACAATATTCACACTTGAATATAAATTAAAGTCCTGCTTGGACACCAAAGCCAGGTCCTTTGGGTGGTTCAGTCAAAGAGGTAAGACCTCCAGCTGGCTCACAAGAGAAGCGTCCACTCCTGAAAAGAGCAAGTAACATTAAACTATTAATGATTACCATTTATAAATCTTTACCTAAAAAAATAATTGTTACTTCACAACAGCCCAGTTAAGTAACTATTTCTCATCCAAGAGTTACATGGATTATTTAATTCAAATATTTCAACTGCTGCAAGATTTTCAAAAGTTAAATATGAAAACGGACATACCAAAACTCACCATAAATATGAAAAATAACACTACTAGTTCCATTTACTGAGCAGTGTACATATACTATTAGCTCATTTAATCTTTACAACAATGCCATGAGTCAAGTAATACTGGCCTTATTTTACAGATATAAAAATGAAGGCTTAGGGGATTCACCATCTGTCCAAGGATCAGAGCTAAGAACTATAAGAAAATAACACAGGCCCAGAGAACATTTTTAAAAATCATGCTTTAGGGGCGCCTGGGTGGGTCAGTTGGTTAAGCATCTGACTCGTGATTTCAGCTCAGGTCATGATCTCAGGGTTGTGGGATGGAGCCCTGCATTGGGCTCAGCGTGAAGTCCGCTTGAGATTCTCTTCCTCTCTCTAAAATAAATAAATAGGGGCACCTGGGTGGCTCAGTTGGTTAGGCAGCTGCCTTCACCTCAGGTCACGATCCCAGGATCCTGGGATGGAGCCCTGCATCGGGCTCCTTGCTCAGTGGAGAGCCTGCTTCTCCCTCTCCCTCTGCCTGCTGCTCCCCCTGCTTGTGCTCTCTTTCTCTCTGTGTCAAATAAATAAAATCTTAAAAAAAAAAAAAATTAAATCTTTTAAAAAAATCCTGTTTTAATAAACTAGAGCATTACATTTATTCTTTTTATATTTGAATTTTACTTAGATTGAGATCCACAATCACAGTGAACAGAAGAGAATACAGACTTATACGTTATATTCAGAAATAAACAGAGGAATTAAAGGAAATGGGAATTTGAAGATTTAGGAAGGGTGTTCCTTAGAGGCACTGAAAACAATTGGTATTGTTTGGTATACTGAAAACAGTATATTGGTATTCATATTTTTAAAAGCAGTATTAGTAGTATTAACTTTTCAAAAACAGGTTCCAGACCAGAGTAGCTACCCACAGCCACAAAGAAAACAGGAACAGGTCCTTAGGTAGAATCTATGAAGAGAGGTAAGCAGAGAGGTAGAAGAACCTGTCTTTTGTTCACCCCCACACATACTTTCCCAGGTAATCACTCACCTCTGCCCCTGTCTGACCTCTGTTGCTAGAGCCCAGGCTCACACCCACTCTCCTATTTCGCCCCTCCTATTTCCTGGCTTTGTTAATTTACCTGTTCCTGCCACAGATTTCAGCTGAAGAATTGTTCAGTTTACATCTTTTTTTACTCCTTCTTGCTTTGCCCTTCACATTTGTCATCAATCTTACAAGTTTCTTTTTAGAGCCCCAGGAAATCATTTTTTGTTCAGGGGACAGGACAGGGATACCACATAATCTATTACGTTACACAATGCAAGTAACTAAGTCATGTATTGTAATGAAGAGTGCCTACAAAGTCAGAAATTATATTTGCATTATAGGTTCACTATGAAAACCAGATCAAAAAACAGTTACTGTGAACTATCTGTCTGAATCTAAAATTAATGTAGGGTAAGTGGCAAAATGGTATCTAAACTTAATAAAAAACAGTATTTGGCTTTGTAATTTTTTTATGTTAACTAATAACACAGGTATACTTGCTGCTCTTTGCTAATGAAATAATGAAATTATTTTGGAGGAACTTTCTTCTTCCCCTTTACTAGGTTCCCTCTATGGTTTAAGCTCAGCTACTTCTTTACCAACACAAAGGATTCACTTAGGAAGATTATAAAAACTGAGGTTTTGAGAACAATAAATGGGAGAATTAATCATGCACACTGCCTGAACTTTTTTTTTTAAAGATTTTATTTATTTATTTATTTGAGAGAGAGAGAAACAGCATGAGAGGGGAAAGGGTCAGAGGGAGAAGCAGGCTCCCCGCTGAGCCGGGAGCCTGATGTGGGACTCAATCCCAGGACTCCGGGATCATGACCTGAGCCGAAGGCAGTTGCTTAACCAACTGAGCCACCCAGGCGCCCCTGCCTGAACTCTTTAAGGAATTTTGGACTTTTGTATAAGAAAGTAATTTCAAGAGTAATCTGGCCCATTTTCTTAAGTTTATTCCATGCAATTATAGTCCCATGACCTACACTTCAGTGGGGGGGAGGGCAGGGGAGGTTTCAATGGCCTTTTATGTCTGCCTGCAAACTTTCTCTTTCCCTCACCCTTCACAAAATGCACATTAAAATGCTATAAAGGCTGTAAAGTCCACAGATTGTGTTTCATCTACTAATCATATAACTTTCCCCTCATTTTATCTGTAAATATACATCAAACACCAGAGGCATCACGTGATCTAGCCCTTCCATTCACAATTTACACTAGGGTTTTCACTTCATAAAAAACAAAAAATGATTCGCGCCTCAAGTGTTATGCTTAAAATGCCATCTATTAATTACCTTGTTCTTACTACAACTCAAAAGGTAAATCTGGTTTTTTAACCATTCCAACACTACTTGTACATTCATCATTTTAACTTATTTGCATTGTAGAAAACTTGGCCTTTCTGTACATTATGGCTTAGAAGTACTTTTTAAAGAAAAGCCACTTTATGAAAGATTAGTGCTTATCTTTTTAATATTGCTAAGATACACCCACCACTGCCCTCTACTTTTAGTATAAAAAAACAAGTGACTTTACAGTCTAGAGTTATCCATAAGCAACCACCTATATTTTCTTTACACATATTATCTATACCCCATAGAATTCTGCAAAAAGGTATCTTTATAAAACTAAATATGAAGAATTCAAACTGGACTTAAAATTAGTTTTAGTTAACCATACTAAAAAACAACTTCTACTTTTTAATTAGTAATTTCAAAGCAGGTTAAGAAGTTATTTTTGGTACTTAAAAGAAAATGAAAATAACAATCTCAGCACAAATATTTAATGTCAAAATAAAGCACTGCCTTACCATCAGTTTAATATTTCCTTTCTACTCATCATTTACCAAAAACATAAAGAAAGCAGTTCTGAACCACATAGAGACATGAATCTTTTCCTGATTTTGGCCAGGGTAGATCTGGTAATGGTACTCAGAAATCAGGTACTGCTGAACCAGTTTAATTTCTCCAGTTTTTCAAGGACTCACAATGAGCACCTCTTTTACATATGTGAGCAGAGTGCTTTATTATAAAAATAGTAATAAAAAAAGAATCAGCCAGCTTTGGTTAATTTAAAGTGTAACTATAATAGTATTTTGGAGTATAACTATAATTATATTTTGGTTACTACTATAATTGCAGTCTCTTTCATTATACTATATATCCAAAAAACTTGGAGGAGAGGAAAAGTTTTTGTCTTCCAATGCTGGGAAGACATTCTAGAACTACCGTGTCCAAATACAGTCTCTATAGACACCACTTGTAGGTGCTCTGCAATTACTGAAAAGTAAGTAGATTTATCTCCGCTTTTTATTTTTTTTTTAAGATTTATTTATTTTAGAGGGAGAGCACGTGGGGGGGAGGGGCAGAGGGAGAAAGAATCCTCAAGCAGTCTCCCCACTGAGTGCAGAGTCTGACTTGGGGCTCCATCCCAGGACCCTGAGGTCATGACCTGAGCTGAAACCAAGTGTAGGCTGCCCCTCAACTGACTGAGCCACCCAGGTGCCCCTATCTCTGTTTTTTAAATAAGAGGGGCTACAAAGGAAATAAAAATAGGTTCAGAAACCAGTAATTCTGAAGTTTTTGGCTCAAATCTAGAACACTCAAAAAAATCCCAGTGAAGAACTATTTACAATTACTGACAAGCAACATCTCTATTTAAAAATGCTTAACTGTGGGGCGCCTGGGTGGCTCAGTTGGTTAAGTGACTGCCTTCGGCTCAGGTCATGATCCTGGAGTCCCAGGATCGAGTCCCACATCGGGCTCCCTGCTCAGCGGGGAGTCTGCTTCTCCCTCTGACCCTCTCTCCTCTCATGCGCTCTCTCTCTCTCTCTCTCAAATAAATAAAATATTAAAAAAATATATCATTCTTAAAAAAATAAAAAATAAAAATGCTTAACTGTGGTACTTATTAATGTTAAAATACAATGATGTTATAGTATCCTATGTTAAAAACACCAACAAACTAATTTCACCCCCAGTAATCTCATCCAGCCTTAACAGCTTTAAATACCATCTATAATAACTGATGAATCCCCAATTCATATTTCCAGTCCTAATCTATTTCCTAAATTCCAGGTTCAAATATACCTTTCAGCATTCTACCATGGATGTCTAGGAGGCATCACAACTTTAACCTGTCCCAAACAAAGTGACTTTTCTTCTTCAAACTTGCTCTATCCCAAATTTCCTTTTTAAAGGAACCATTGAGGTGCTCAGACCAAAAAGCTAGAAATTACTCATAATTCCTCTGCCCCACAACATGCACTAAATTTTAAACTATTCGCCACACAGTAACTAGCACAATAATTTTAACAAGATTACACATCATTTCCTGCTTTTTGAAAACACTCCTACAACAGCTTTTATTATATTTAGAATTCAACTCAAATTATGTATATGGGCCCCTATCTACCTCTTGAGAGCATACACAGAACTGCTAGAGAGCAGGAAAACATATTTAAAACAGGAATAAAGGGCACATTATAGTTCTTTTAATACATTAAAATACTACATGGCCATTAAACCCTACACATACATTGAGAGAAGGAAAATTATATGGCATAAACAGAAAAAAACAAAGGGCTTAAAACTACATAAAACTACAAACACTTGCTAGTATTAGAAAAAAATTCTGAGCAATATAAGCACTCAGATATGGACAAGGGGTTTGTTTAGCAGCAAAAGTTCAGGTTCATAACTGAAAGAAAAGTAATTAGTATAACACAACTGCAAGATGGGAGCAACTTGGATGAACAGTAAGTTAAAAAAGATCTAAGCATTCTGACTGACTATAAGTACAATTATTGGTGAAATGTACCTGAAGTGAGTGTTGATGTAATTAGGCTGCATTATTTATGTCTAGAACAAAGAAGATAGTCCCACAATGCTCTGCACCGCTCAGTACATATCTCAAATACTGTGATTAGTGGAAGTATCAAGTTAAGAAAGTCAGCCAGAAAAGCTACAGAAGAGGGAAACCAAAACTATGTCATATAAAGAAAAAAAATGAAGCAACGGTAGACATTAATTCTGAGAAAAAGATTTGGGGAAGAGAAGACATCTATTTTAAGTAAAGGAAGAGCTATCATTTAGAAGAGGTATAAAAGTTACCTTGTGTCAGTTCAAAGGGCAGAATTGGACATGTAGGTGGAAATTAGAGGGAGACAGACTTTGGGTCAATCTTCTGGCAGACAGTATGACCTTTAAACAGTGGAATAGATTTTTATTTGTAGTAAATTCCCCTTCTCTCTAAATATTCAAGTAGATACCAGATGATTATCTGAGAGGATTTCAGAGGGAAAAAAATAGTTGCTTTAGATGACAGATTGCTTTCAATACTATCCAAAGCTCCTGACAACTCCAAAGCTCCAACAACTTAGGGGATAATTTTTTTTTTGAGAAAGGGAGAGGGGGGTGGTTAGGAGTTAATGGAGAGGGTGAGAGAGAATCTTAACTCCACACTGGAATGGAGGGCTCGATCTCACAACCCTGAGATCATGACCTGAGTTGAAATCAATGCTTTATTTACTAAGCCACCCAGCTGCCCCTTAAGAGATAAAATTTAAAAAAAAATTTTTTTTAATTTTTAAAAAAGATTTTATTTATTTGACAGAGAAAGAGAGCACAAGCAGGGGGAGCTGCAGGCAGAGGGAGAGGGAGAAGCAGGTTCCCCACTGAGCAGGGAGTCCAATGGGGGACTCAATCCCAGGATCCTGGGATCATGACCTAAGCTGAAAGCAGACACTTAACTGACTGAGCCACCCACACACCCCTAGGGATAATTTTTTTTTTTAATTAAGTTTACATTAGGTTAAGCCATTAAAATTTATTGTATAGAAATAAAAGCATACCTTGGCCCAGGTTTTGGAATTTTGCCAGCTTTGAGCTCATCAATAATTTCTTCGATATCCTTAGGTGTCAGATCCTCCTAGAATAAAAAATTAAAATTACTTCCTATTACTGAAATCTATATAAATCCCTAATATCAGTTAGTTTATTGTTTTTCTGTTTTTCTCAGCTCCCAAGTTAGTCACCAAGGTAGCAGTAACTGATTAACTCCTATGTATAGTATATACTGTTAAATGCAGTATGCAAGAAGAGCTGCGGCTGAAGAGGCAATACAGAGTAGTACTTTCAAGTGAAAGAGTTCTGCATTTGAGTCCTGACTCCCAACATTTAATAGTTAGTAATCTTAAATAAGTTATTCAGCCTCCTTAAGTTTGTTTATTCACTTGTAAACGTACTTCAAGAATGTTTTTGAGGATTCAGTGAGAAAATACATAGAACAGTGCATGACACATGCTCAACAAATGCTGTCCTTGAAGAGTGAGGTACAAATAGTAATTAGCACCAGCAGTCATAATAACATAAAAGTAGATGCCTAACATCTATCTCTAATCTAAAGATAAAATACTCTCATGATATCTTCCTTCTTTCCCATGTAAAATTCACCGTTTCCAAATTCACTTAATTTTTGAACAGAAAGGTAAAAGAAATTACTTTTGGAACATATCTTAATGACCCTGACCCTCCAGTCCCCATTTCAATGACAGCAGCTCTATATTTTATACACTATGTACCTGTGTAAAATTTTTACCTCAAGGGTTCTGATATTTAAAATAATAACAGTTGAAACACACAGATACACATGCCCATGTGCCTAGCTGCACCCTAAGTTTAATCAAAGAGTCAAAATAGAATGGGTAAGATTAAACTAAAAGAAAAATGCCTAAACCATACTCCTACTCCCTCTCTAAAACTGTTAAGTACTTAAGAAAATGTTTTATAGGACTCTGATACTATGCTAGAGAAATCGTGATTCAGCACTGCATCTCCAGTGCCTCACCACATAGAAGTTCTTTAATATTTGTTCAATGCTTAAACATTTATAAAAATAAAACACTGCTTTCAAACTGCTTGGGTTCAACAAATGTTCAGAACCTCATACCTAAAAGGAATCTTTAAGTCATCTAATGATTTTATCTCCAACTTTTTATTATGAAAATTTAAAAACAATACATGAATACCCATATTCCTACCACCTGTATTCAACAACCCAGGATGCTGCAGTACAGCAGCACAGACAGAAACGGAGATAGTTGGCCTGGAGAATTCACTGAAGAACAGTCTGCGATCTCTCCGCTCTGAGGCAGGGGATTGGAAACAGTCTCTTGTGCTCTCTTGGAAGAGACTTGGAAAGCTGCCAGAGAACAAAAGCCCCCAAAAAACGGTTTCCACTGAGCCTATCCCCAGCCACAGGGAGCAGGGCAACTCTGCCCAAACAGGGTTGCCTGAGTAACAGCACGGCAGGCCCCTCCCCCAGAAGACAGGCTGGGAAAACAAGAGACCAGCAACCTCAAGGTCCCTAGAAAACAGGTGCATCTCGCTTGGGTTGTGGTCAATAATTTGGACTCTATACATTCCCTCAACCACCCCTCAACAAAATGACTAAGAGGAACCCTCAAAATAGGAGTCAGAGACTATGACTTATGCCACAGATTTACAAATGGATGCAGATATAACCAAGATGTTGGAGATGGAATTCAGGCTGGCAATTGTGAAGACGAATGCTAGGATGGAGAAATCGATTAATGGCAACATAGAGTCTCTAAGGGCAGAAATGAAAACCGAACTGGCAGAACTTAAAAATGCTATCAATGAGATCCAATCTAATCTAGATCATCTAACAGCTAGGGTAAGCGAAACAGAAGAACAAATTAGTGATTTAGAAAACCAATTAATAGACAAGAAGGAAAAGGGGAGGCCAGGGAAAAACAACTCCGAATCCATGAAAATAGAATCAGAGAAATAAGTAACACCATGAAACGTTGCAATGTCAGAATTATTGGGATCTCTGAAGGGATGGAGAGAGAGAAGACTAGAAGATATATTTGAGCAAAACGTATCTGAGAACTTCCCTAATCTAGGGAATGAAACAAACATTCATGTCCTAGAGGCAGAGAGGACCCCTCCCAAGATCAAGGAAAACAGGCCCACACCCCCGAATGTAACAATAAAACTTGCAAATCTTAGAACCAAGGAAACCATCTTAGGGGCAGTTAGGGAGAAGAGATTCCTTACTTACAGAGGGAGGAATATCAGAATAACGTCAGACCTATCCACAGAGACCTGGCAAGCCAGAAAGGGCTGCAAGACGTATTCAGGGTACTAAATGAGAAGAACATGCAGCCAAGAATACTTTTTCCAGCAAGGCTGTCATTTAGAATGGACGGAGAGATGCAGAGCTTCCATGACCAGCAGAAACTGAAAGAATATGTGACCACTAAGCCGGCCCTGCAAGAAATATTAAGGGGGGGGTTCTATAAAAGGAGAAAGACCCCAAGAGTGATATACAACAGAAATTTACAGGGACAATCTATAAAAACAAGGTCTTCACAGGCACCATGATGAGAATTAATTCATATCTTTCAATAATCACTCTCAACGTGAATGGCCTAAATGCTCCCATAAACGGCACAGGGTTGCAGATTGGATAAAAAGGACCCATCCATATGCTGTCTACAACAGACTCATTTTGAACCTAAAGATACATCCAGACTGAAAGTGAAGGGATGGAGATCCATCTTCCATGCCAATGGACCTCAAAAGAAAGCTGGGGTAGCAATTCTTATATCAGACAAATAAGATTTTAAACTAAAGGCTGTAGTAAATATCTACACCTCCAACATGGGAGCAGCCATCTACATAAGCCAACTGTTAACCAAAATAATCATATTGATAACAATACATTAATTGTAGGAGACCTCAATACGCCACTCTCGGCAACAGACAGATCATCTAACCTGAAAATCAACAAAGAAACAAGAGCTTTGAATGACACACTGGACCAGATGGACCTCACAGATATATACAGAACATTCCACCCTAAAACAACAGAATATTCATTCTTCTCGAGCACACACAGAACTTTCTCCAGAACAGACCACATACTGGGTCACAAATCAGGTCTCAACCGATACCAAAACACTGAGATTATTCCCTGCATCTTCTCAGACCATAATGCTTTAAAACTGGAACTCAATCACAAGAAAAAATTTGGAAGAAATTCAAACACTTGGAAACTAAAGACCACTTTGCTCAAGAATGTTTGGGTCAACCAGAAAATCAAAGAAGAACTTAAACAATTCATGGAAACCAATGAGAACGAAAACACATCAGTCCAAAACCTATGGGATACTGCAAAGGCAGTCCTAAGGGGGAAATACATAGCCATCCAAGCCTCACTCAAAAATATAGAAAAATCCCAAATTCACCAACTAACTACACCTTAAAGAACTAGAGAAAAAGCAACAAATGATGCCTAAGCCACGCATTAGAAGAGAAATAATTAAGATTAGAGCAGAGATCAATGAATTAGAAACCAGAAACACAGTAATCAAATCAACAAAACTAGAAGCTGGTTCTTTGAAAGAATTAATAAAATCGATAAACCAGGGTGCCTGGGTGGCTCAGTTGGTTAAGCGACTGCCTTCGGCTCAGGTCATGATCCTGGAGTCCTGGGATGGAGTCCCGCATCGGGCTCCCTGCTCAGCAGGGAGTCTGCTTCTCCCTCTGACCCTCTTCCCTCTCGTGCTTTCTATCTGTCATTCTCTCTCTCAAATAAATAAATAAAATCTTTAAAAAAAAAAAAGATCGATAAACCACTGGCAGACTTAATGCAGAAGAAAAGAGAAAGGACCCAAATTAACAACATTATGAATGAAAGGGGAGAGATCACAACTAACATCAAGGAAATAGAAACAATTATTAGAAATTATTATCAACAACTATATGCCAATAAATTGAGCAACCTGGAAGAAATGGATGCCTTCCTGGAAACCTATAAACTCCCAAGACTGAAACAGGAAGAAACTGACAACCTGACTAGGCCAATAACCAGTAACGAGACTGAAACAGTGATCAAAAACCTCCCAAAAAACAAGAGTCCAGAGCCTGATGGATTCCCTGGGGAGTTCTACCAAACATTCAAAGAAGAAATAATACCTATTCTCCTGAAACTGTTTCAAAAAATAGAAACAGAAGGAAAGCTTCCAGACTCATTCTATGAGGCCAGCATTACCTTAATCCCCAAACCAGGCAAAGACCCCATGAAAAAGGAGAATTTCAGACTGATATCCCTGATGAATATGGATTCCAAAATCCTCAACAAAATCCTAACTAATAGGATCCAACAATACATTCAAAGGATCATCCACCACGACCAAGTGGGATTTATCCCCAGGATGCAAGGGTGGTTCAACATTTGCAAATCAATGTGATAGAACACATTAATAAGAGGAGAGAGAAGAACCATATGGTCCTCTCAATTGACACAGAAAAAGCATTAGACAAAAATACAGTATCCTCTCCTGATTAAAATTCTTCAGAGCATAGGGATAGAGGGAACATTCCTCAAGTTCATAAAATCCATCTATGAAAAACCCACAGCAAATATCATCCTCAAGGAGGAAAAGCTGAGAGCCTTTCCCTTAAGATCAAGAACACGACAAGGATGCCCACTCTCGCCACTATCGTTCAACATAGTACTAGAAGTCCTAGCAACAGAATCAAACAAAAAGAAACAAAGGGTATACAAATTGGCAAAGAAGAAGTCAAACTCTCTCTCTTCGCAGATGACATGATACTTTATGTGGAAAATCCCAAAAGACTCCACCCCCAAATTACTAGAACATATAGCAATTCAGTAATGTGGCAGGATACAAAATCAATGCACAGAAATCAGTTGCTTTCTTATACACTAACAACACAACTGTAGAAAGAGAAATTAGAGAAACGATTCCACTTACATTAGCACCAAAAACCATAAGATACCTAGGAATAAGCCTAACCAAAGAGGTAAAGGAACTACAGAACACTCATGAAAGAAACTGAAGAAGACACGAAAAGATGGAAAAACATTCCATGCTCATGGATCAGAAGAATAAACACTGTTAAAATGTCTATGCTACCCAGAGCAAACTATAACTTCAATGCCATCCCAATCAAAATTCCAATGACATTTTTCAGAGTGCTGGAACAAACAATTCTAAAATTTGTATGGAATCAGAAAAGACCCTAAATCGCCAAGGAAATGTTGAAAAACAAAGCTGGGGGCATATGTTGCCTGATTTCAAGCTATATTACAAAGCAGTGATCACCAAGACGGCATGGTACTGGCACAAAAACAGACATATAGACCAATGGAAGAGAATAGAGAGCCCTGATATGGACCCTCAACTCTATGGCCAAATCATCTTTGACAAAGCAGGAAAAAATACGTAATGGAAAAAAAAAAAACAGTCTCTTCAGTAAATGGTGCTGGGAAAATTGGACAGCTATATACAGAAGAATGAAACTTGACTATTCTCTAACACCATACACAAAGATAAACTCAAAATGGATGAAAGACCTCAATGTGAGACAGGAATCCATCAAAATCCTAAGGCAGTAACCACTTTGACATCAGCCACAGCAACTTCTTTGAAGATACATCTCCAAAGGCTAGTGAGACAAAAGCAAAAATGAACTTTTGGGACTTCATCAAGATAAAAAGCATCTGCACAGCAAAGGAAACAGTCAACAAAACGAAAAGACAACCCACAGAATGGGAGAAGATATTTACAAATGACACTACAGATAAAGGGCTGGTATCCAAGATCTATAAAGAACTTCTCAAATTCAACACCCAAAAAACAAGTAAGTCAAAAAATGGGCAGAAGACATGAACAGACATTTCTCCAAAGAAGACATACGAATGGCTAACAGACACATGAAAAAATGTTCATCACCATTAGCCATCAGGGAAATTCAAATCAAAACCACACTGAGATACCAGTTAGAATGGCAAAAATTGACAAGGCAAGAAACAACAAATGTTGGAGAGGTTGTGGAGAAAGGGGAACCCTCTTATACTGTTGGTGGGAATGCAAGTTGGTACGGCCACTTTGGAAAACAGTGTGGAGGGTGCCTCAAAAAATTAAAAATAGCGCTACCCTATGACCCAGCAATTGCACTCCTGGGTATTTACCCCAAAGACACAGATGTAGTGAAAAGAATGGCCATATACACCCCAATGTTCATAGCAGCTATGTCTGCAATAGCCAAACTGTGG
This sequence comes from Eumetopias jubatus, assembly GCF_037043125.1. Taxonomy (NCBI): domain Eukaryota; kingdom Metazoa; phylum Chordata; class Mammalia; order Carnivora; family Otariidae; genus Eumetopias; species Eumetopias jubatus. The sequence continues at coordinate 58,887,962 of NW_028274822.1, read as the reverse complement.
AAAGAGTCAAGATGCCCTTCAACAAATGAATGGATAAAGAAGATGTGGTCCATATATACAAGGAATATTACTCAGCCATCAGAAAGGCTGAATACCCAACTTTTACATCCACATGGATGGGACTGGAGGAGGTTATGCTAAGTGAAGTAAGTCAAGCTGAGAAAGTCAATTATTATATGGTTTCACTTATTTGTGGAACATAAGGAATAGCATAGAGGACATTAGAAGGAAGGGAAAAATGAAGGGTGGGAAATCGGAGGGAGAGATGAACCATGAGAGACTATGGACTCTGAGAAACAAACTGAGGGTTTTAGAGGGGAGGGGGGTGGGGGATGGGTCAGCCCAGTGATGGGTATTAAGGAGGGCACGTACCACATGGAGCACTGGGTATTATACAAAAACAATGAATCATGGAACACTACATCAAAAAATAATGATGTATTATATGGTGACTAACATAACAAAATAAAATTAAAAAAAAAAAAGGAAAGAAAACCTAGGAAGACAAGTGGAACACCAAGCAAACCTCGTTTCAGAGTTTCATAGCCCAAAGGGTCAAGGGACAAAGCTGCAGGCTATAGGACACATACCAAACACACAAAGTTAAGACCCTAAAAGGCTATTGCCTCAGGAGTAAACTAGATATTAAACTGTTCCTCAAAAAGAACTGCTAGTCTAGAACCTTACACATTGGAGCAACAGGGGATGGTATAAGGAGAGGAGCTTTCTTTTGGAACAGTAGTATTTACAGGATCAAGAAAGAAGTAAAGCAAATACCTTCCTGATGAATCCACACACAGTGCAGGAATCAATTTCCACGAATAAATTTCTCAGAAGTATGAACTAATAATGTATGAAAACCATTATATATAATTACGGTAGCAAGAAATCTTTTTAAAAAGATAACTAGAAAATTCCACACACTTGGGAGACTAATACTTCTAAAAATCACAGGCCAAAGGAGAAATCAAAATGCATATTTTAGGGGTGCCTGCATGGCTCAGTCGGTTAAGCGTCTGCCTTTGGCTCAGGTCATGATCCCAGGGTGCTGGGACTGAGCCCCACGTTGAGCTCCCTGCTCAGCGGGGAGCCTGCTTCTCCCTTTCCCTTTGCGCCTCCCTCCCCCCCATGCATGCTCGCTCTTCCTCTCAAATAAAGAAATAAAATCTTTTAAAAATGCATATTTAAAAATATTTAGAACTAAATGATAAAAATATTACTTATCAAAACTTGTGAGATCCAGCTATAAAGCAGTACTTATAGGAATGATACCATCTCTAAAATTTTTAAAACAAGCAATATAATATATTAGTATGGCTGGATACATATACTCAAGGAGTTTAAAAACATGGACAGGAAGAATACACCCTAAATTTATGACAGTGGTTATCTGTGGAAATGAAAGGAATAGGATTTTGGGGGCATAGGAGTGGTTTACCTGCATCTGAAGCTTACTTCTATTCTACAAATAATAATAATGATGATAAAAACAATAATACCTAGTAACAGTAAGTAGATATTTTATATCTGTTAAATCTTGGTGGTTATTTTCTGTATTTCTATGTAAATTATTTTTCATAATTTAAAAGCTTTTAAAATATGTCATCATCTCCTGGAGTTAAATGCAAAATGTTTAAAGATAATTTTTAAAAACCTTCTGGTGGACAACAATGTGGAAGCTAAACTTGACATATTTTTATGCAAAGCTTTTCAATTCTTTGTTTTTTAATAAACTTTGGAAAACAGAAAAAAAAACCTTCTGGATATTTATGCAGTTTCTTCTAAATGAGTAATTCAGAAACTTACATCTACAGGAAAGGAAACCAAATATTTAAAATATTTTAAATATGAGATCATACAACTTTAATTTATATTAAATACTCACATAGTAGTTGTCATTTATTTGAACCATTGGTGCATTTACACAGGCCCCTAAACATTCCACCTCTATAAGAGTGAAAAGTTTATCAGGTGTAGTCTCCCCAACCTTTATTCCTAAAAATATAAATAATCACTGTAAGGACCAGGTTATATTTTAATAGCAATGTGGCTTAAAAAAACAACAACAAATTACAGAGGTATACAAAAAGTACTGAAGAACATTAACTTTCTTCAACAAAACAACTCTGTATAATTATACCAGAACATTCAAGGATTTCTTAAATGGACTTATTCCTTTAAAAACAGTTAAGATTTCAGGGGACTCATCTCCAGTGTTTGCTGTTATAGAGCAGTATATCAGAATATAGTATGTTCATTTTGATTGTGATAGTTAACGTACTATTATCAGTCACACTATCAGATTGCCAAAGACTCAGAAAACTGCTAATGTCAAAGATCATTAAGACTACAAAGAAAACATACTCTCCTATCTTCAGGGAAGACATTCTGGCAAAATATAGTAAAATTTGACTCAACAATTCTATTCTTGTAAACAACCTCGGTATACAATAGGACAATCATGCAAAGATATGTATGCATGAAAGTAACTGCAGAATAACTTAGAAAAACAAGGCAGGCATATATATGCTACAGCCAAAATAAAGTACAAAAAGCAAATAGACATATTTGTGTTTTTAATAATGAAAATAAGCAAAACAACATAAAATCTAAAACCAATTATACCCAACTATTAGAATTTCTAAGGGTGAAATTTTGAGCAGACTCCAGCTTTCTGTTTTATATACTTCAATAGAGCCCAACTATTTTTACAACATGCAAATACTTTATATTCGGTAGCAACAAGATTAAAGTATACCTCCTTTTACTTCATTTGATATGTAGAGCTATAAATGCAGCAATGGCAGTTTTATATGGAAAAATGTTCTTATAATTTTATAAATGCCACTCTAATAACATCTTATTTCAAATTTCCCTTTCTGAAGCATTCTTACTGTTCTCATATCTTATTTGTTCCAAGACTCATTTGGAAGAATACAAGGACAATAAAATCACTTTTTTATGTACCACATGCTATTATTACACAATGAGTGAAACTTAATTTCTAAACAATGAAAACTTTAAAACCCCTAGAAGCTTTTCAAACATACTTAATGATTATGGGGAAAAAGAGGTGAAAACTCAACTTTGAGGCTGAGAACTAAGGAAAAATACAAGATAAGAACAAATAAAGGTGGGCAACCACAGTAAGACAAAAATTTACTGAAGTACAGATCAGATCCAATAAGATGGCAAACACTGGAAAACTCGGGTAGAAATGGGTCAAATCTAGAAAGACAATCCTATTTTTCATAAAAGTTATAAATACAATGTGTCCCATACCAAGCTTTTTCTGAATGGCCTCCAGTATGCTGTCAGAGTTTCGAAGCATGCAAGGTGTAGTAGTGCAGACCTGAATGTGATACTTTCCAACTGGCTTTCGATTATACATTGTATAAAAAGTTGCTACTTCATATACTCTCATTGGAGGTACTTGTAAAACTTCTGCAACCTAAAATATTAGGAAATTTTTAAATAATTACAATGTTTATTAATTGAGATTTAGGTATGTTGTAAAGAGCATAATTTCAATTTGGTAAAAATGTAAAACTTCTTCATAATCAGAAAATATACTTGTACTTGATATTTGGGAGGTATAAGTCCTTCTACACTTAAATCGCGCAGAGCCCAGAAGCTAATGGTTACAGCACCTCCTCCACTTTACCCCATGCCCCATCTCTGCAAAAATGATCTTCTTTTTCTCTAAATCTTTAAGTCTTTCACTGTTAAGAATTTCTACTTTGATCATTTCAACTCTCATATTTTATAATTTAAAATTTCTAAATAGCAAAAATTTGGTGACCATGCCCCAATAAATTAAATACTTGTATGTTTTCAACCCTTCACCAATTTTTTAAAAAGCCTTGATGTTACTAGTGATGTACACTGCATGCAAATGGTATGGCAACACAAAAAAGGGGCGAGAATCAAAACTCACCTATTAGTATTGATTTACATATCTACACACTTTATATACACACAAACCACACACACAACACATACATAACTCTCCAGAACAATCCAAAAACACTACTTCTATTTCAAATTGCAACACTCTACAAAAATCGTATGGACTAGTACTTCCCAACCCTTCAAATCAAGGTATTTATAGTAAATATTTCTTTTGACACAGTGGTGTTCAGAACCAAGGGAATCATTATCTGAGCACAACTCTCTTGATCAGGGCAAGTCTATTAAGGAAAACAAGGTTGTTTTAGCTGTTTGCCAGGGATAGTCCACATATAGTCTATTATGACTATCATCCTGGCTACAACTTTACAGGTGACCTAACATCATTAATCTATCTGGTCATAAGATTTGATATCTGGCATTCTTAAAAATTATGCATATTTCCATGTTTTGACATAAAAGATGAGTTTGTTAAATGGCATTTCAGATGACAAATATGTTGAACTTTCTCATATTAGAGATTCTAAAGGATATGTATTCTCAAAAGACATCTAATCATGGCTCACTTGTGAACGTAACTATGCTAAATTTAATTTGGTGACACTAAACCAGGCATGTACCTCTGAATCTGGGAGCTCTCTCAAAACACACATGCTGGAGCCAGAAAATACACACGCTGGAGCTCTACCACTGATGCCTAACTGAAAAAGCTCCCCTGGGGATGCTGCTGTCTATCTCCCTACACCTTAGTGATGGTTAAGGTACTAACGTGTGAGCTTCTGGGTATTGTTTTGGTCGTAAGGTTGGGTTTTCCTCTGGGGGCGGGGAGCCAAACAAACAGTAACATTAAAGTCTCAAATATTAAAATAGAATCTTGATTCTATTCTCTGTACACTATTTCCTGCCTCTCACACATATACATTCAATTCTAAATAGAACAGGACAATACTTATGAAACATTTTCACCTTGGTTGTCTTTATTTTATTTCATTCTGTTAAGCTTGCCATTCAGCAAGACTTCCAACACATTTGCCATTATTAAAGACTGAATTTTGGGGACGCCTAGCTTGCTCAATTCAATAGAGCATGCAACTCTTGATCTCAGGGTTCTAAGTTCAAGCCCCATGTTGGGTGCAGAGATTATTTTAAAAAAATAAAATAAAATCAGGGCGCCTTGGTTGCTTAGTCATTAAGCACCTGCCTTCAGCTCAGATCATGATCCCAGAGTCCTGGGATTGAGCCCCGCATGGGGCTCCCTGCTTGGCGGGAAGCCTGCTTCTCCCTTCCCTACCTCCCCCTGCTTGTGTTCCCTCTCTCGCTGTGTCTCTGTCAAATAAATAAATAAAATCTTAAAATAAATGAATAAAATAAAATCTTTAAAAACGTCAATCTTTGCAGAAAAGAAAAAAGCATACCTAAATCGTTATTTAGAAAGTTTGCTATTATAAAACAAAAAACAATGTTAAGTAATTTAGAAACACCCAAAGAGCTATGTGATTTACTGGAAAAGAAAAAACACCTGACTATATTTTACTAAGTATAGTACCAATGAAACTTGCTTTGTAACATTTTTCAGTCAAAAATAATTAAAATAGTAATAAAATAATAATGGTCCATAACCATGTTAGAATACTATACAAAGCAAATTAAGAGATACGAACAAAATCTAAAATCTGCCTACGGCATTCCATTAGATCAACTGAAGACATTCCTATTCTTTAAGAAAGATGATAATGGTCTAGCCGAATAGACCAAATAAAATTTAGAAAGTGAAAAAGAGAAATGAAGTATAGTAGAATCTCTGCAATAGTCAAGTAGCAAATGCACTGAATTGGAAATGGTCCAGTCCCAACTCTATCACTTAGGAATCATAACATAATAATTTGTAGAGATCTACACTAGTTCAAAATCTTCACTACAGATGACGAAGTAAGTCCACAGAAAAACCAGATCTCTTAGCTCAAAGTCAAATGTATTTTCCATTATATCACACTTGCTTCTTATTTGTGTGATTCTCATAAGAATCATATGATTTTTGTATGGCATTTCATAACTATACCCTGCAACATAATACCACAAAAACATAATTAATATATATTAATAATATAACTATATTCATATATATGTGAACAAATGTGAAATATGGATTACTGTTGAAACCACAATTAGAAAAAATGAGTCTTAAAAATGTATGAATAGACTAACCTTTAAATGGGTCACCCATACCATTTCTGTATGTTGCTAATTATCAAGCCTAGGGTGCCATCAAATACTATGTATTATATAAATTTTATTAAAGCCTGTAGCCAAAGATGCAAAATAATAAAAAGATTCATATTAGCTGTGAGCAGATCCTTTTCTCCATTATTTTAGTGTTTAAACAGCACATTAATTTTCAGAATATCTTGACAGCAAATTATACACATGTGGAATCTTTTATCTTTACTATGGCCATTTCTTTCAAAAAGGGAAAAAAGAGAAAACTACTTTCACTATAATGCCTTTACTATTTCCTGCAAGGATAAGAAGCTCAACCTTTTCAGTTCTCCACATTAAGAGAACCAACAAAAACACACATCTGAGGAAACATAAATGATTAAAAGCTTCAAATTCCTAGATTCTAACATTAATAACCGCCAGAGGAATTTCTACATAAGGAAGAAATTCATAGTCTCTCCTCTTTTCAAACTAACACAAAAATGATTTTGGTACCTTGTTCATAGCAGAGATGGGCAGCCATCCATTCTGTCTTTGGGCTAAATCCAGGACTGGAAGCACAGCTGCTGCTTTATGTCCTTCTGGATAGTTTTTTACAATTGCCTCTATCCTCTGTATCAAAGAAAAAGCACATATTTTGATATATCTGGAAAATATTAAATATTTTATAAATTATACTGTTAATTTAGTCATACCTTATAGTTTTCTGGTGTGAAATCAAATGGAGTATCTGGGTTATTCTCAGGAGTATCTCTGTGCTATATAAAGGGAAAAAATATTTTCCAAAATTATCAAAATTCCCTCAAAAGTATGAACAGCTCTGTATATTACTATACTACTACTGATGACTTAATTTCTTCACTTTAATTCTGACATTATATAATCTATCCTTGCATCAAAAAGAATGGCTAATTATTAAATACACATGACTATGATTAACAAAGTAATGTTAACAGAATTCAAAATTTCAGAAAAGTTTTAGAAATCACTCTTTAATAATTATGAGAACTAGTTGTAGGACCAAACCCAAAAAAAGTATTATCCAACTTGATTAGAGAACAGGATCTTCTAATGTAATTACCAAAAACCCAATCGCTGGAAGACTTATAAAATCAAGACACAAAATTTTGAGTATGCACGTAACATGCATTGTTCCAAAAGTGTGTATCAGATTATCAAAAGGACCCACTGTGTTAGGAAGGTACACAAGCACGACCTCTTCCCCACATAACAAAAACTAGTTAATGGCAAGAAGCTTTATTTCTTTTCTACAAAGAGAACAGGCCCTCTTAAAAAACTGACAAGAAATGGCATGTCAACAGGAAATCAAATGAGTCACACTGAGATTAACACTTACATCAATTAATGTTTAGTATGTTTGGTGAACACAGAACTGAATCCCTCAATATGTTAACTCTTAAAGTTCTGCTTTTTCAAAGATATAAAAGAGGAAAAGAAAATGGAAACTTTGGACAATGATCTCAAATATGTGGCAAATTTAATACTTTTAGACAAACATGAAAAAATATAAAGCAGGAATCTACTCAATAGATGGCTAACTCATTTATTAAGACTCAGCCTGGAAATAATTCAGTTAACAAAACTGTACCACTAACTCTAAATCATCCTACAAGGCCACTAAATTGCCTTTAAACAACACAAGATTGATCCCTGAAAACTGCGCCTTATCACAGAAAGGAGATACATTATCTTATCTCTGAATTGTACAACTAAGCTGGTGAGTTCATGGACATCTACCTGTAGTTAAAACCTGGAAACCAAAAATATAAAGGAACTACTAATGTATTCACTGTATTACTAAAATCCATGAGTTTTAAACTAGTGCCATTTTGGGATTCCCCAAGTTGCAGCCACAGAATCTTTCGTCAGCCAATATGACTGATTTTTAAGAACCCAAAGTGAGACTAGAAATCAGTTTAGGGCTCACAGTAATTTCACCAAAAAAATAATGTCAATTCAGAGGTACCCTGGTGTCAACTTAAACTCAAGAGGTTCAACTGGAATCACACATCTTTTGAAATTTAATGAATTCAATTAGCTATACTTAAATCACCACAATGGCTAGCATATACCAAGGACATTGGTGTTTAAGATATCTTGGATTGTTACAGTAGTTTTACCCAAATTTCCAAGTCTTTCCATTCTGAAGAAATTGGAGTAATTACTTACCACAAATAAGGCTCCTCCAGCTCCATTTTGCACAGCTGTCTTATGTAAATTCCTTGTATGTCTCCCCTAAAATTTTAAGAAAATTTAGTAAATCATAAGCCTTAAGAAATTTTTCATGAGTAAATACCTTAAGATCCATAATTTAAAACAACAGACTCAATTTATATAAGTAAAAGATCTTAGGAGATATGGCTCACTGTGCTACACCCTGCCCATCTCTATTTCAGGAGAGGTATAAAGAAATGGAAATCCAAGGTAAGGTTATTAACCTGCCTAAGATAACACATGAGTCCATGGAAGAACCAGGTCCACAACCTATATATCTCCTAAGTCATGTACCCTTTCTACTACACTCTCGTCAGCATGCATTAGGAGAGTTGATATTCCATTAATTTATGGCCTTTCACTTTTTTCTGAATCAAGCTGGATGCCAGCTTTCATTCAATGTGGGCTTTCATAAACATGTTTTCATTCTGTACAAATGAGTCATATACTCTTGCACAAATGAGTCAAGTATAGCCCCCTTTTCAATTCTTTATGAATTAGTTTAGAAACTCCAGCCATAAAGTTTCAGAAAGCTGCTTATGATGCTAAGCGGTGACCATAGTCAGCCGTTTTAGAAGGAATCCATTTGATTACTTTCCGTTGCATTTTATTTCTCTTTGCCCTGTTGCTCCCCCCAACACCCTTACCACCCTCCCTGCCACCACCAAAAGCAATTCAATCACTATTCAGAAAGCCTCTGATTTCTGAGTTCTACTAATCACACAATGGTAGAACACTGGATTAAACCAAGCATGAAACTAGCAAAAGTTGGACAATTCAAAGAAAGCAAATATAATAGAGAAGTAAAAGCAGTGATACAATCATGTATTTAACTTTTCCCTAGGTCCAAATATTTCAGTTGAAGAAATAAGTTTATGTAAACACTTGTTTAACAAGAAAAGATCCAAGTACAGAATGTGGCACATACAGAATGACTAAAATTAACAAGTCAGGAAATGACAGATGTTGGTGAGGATGCGGAGAAAGGGGAACCCTCCTACACTGTTGGTGGGAATGCAAGCTGGTGTAGCCACTCTGGAAAACAGTATGGAGGTTCCTCAAAAAGTTGAAAATAGAGCTACCTTATGACCCAGCATTTGCACTACTAGGTATTTACCCCAAAGATACAAATGTAGTGATCCGAAGGGGCACTTGCACCCTAATGTTTATAGCAGCAATGTCCACAATAGCCAAACTGTGGAAAGAGCCCAGATGTCCATTGACAGATGAATGGATAAAGAAGATGTGGTGTGTATGTATACACACACACACACACACACACACACACACACACACACACACACACACACAATGGAATACTACTCAGCCATCAAACAAAAATGAAATCTTGCCATTTGCAACGATGAGGATGGAACTAGAAGGTATTATGCTAAGTGAAAGCAGTCAATCAGAGAAAGACAATTAACAGATGATCTTACTCATATGTGGAATTTAAAAAACAAAACAGAGGAGCATAGGGGAATGGAGGGAAATATAAAACAAGACGAAATCAGAGGAGACAAATCATAAGAGACTCTTAATCACAGGAAACAAACTGAGGGCTGCTGGGGGGGTGGGTGGACAGGGTAACTGGATAATGGACATTAAGGATGGCACCTGATATAATGAGCACTAGGTATTATTCAAGACTGATGAATAACTGAACTCTACCTCTGGAACTAATAATACACTATATGTTAATTGAATTTAAATTAAAAAAATTTTTAAAAGAATGTGGGACATAGGTATAAAATACAGGGTAAATATCAGTTTCAGGATAATGGGGGCAGGGAGGGGAGAATTTGATCAGTACATAAGGGGGCTTTAACTCTGGTTGTTTTTGTTTTCTTTCTTGGGCAGCAAAAGGAACGCAGTGCTTATTATATTCTTTTTGCTTTTCTGTGTCTTAAACACACAAAAATTTAAAAGAAAAAAATAAAACACATCAAGGAGATTGTTTAGGTTCTTGTACTTTTATTCAAATTCTTCCAAACCGCTTCAGGATCAATCTATGAATTAAATACAAGATTATACTTATACCCCTGATTTGCTTGTCCAGAACCTAGACTGAGATAAACATAAAACTAAGGCCATAGTTCCCAAATAATACTGTTAAAAAAAACACCACCAGCATAAAGCTTTGAAAAATTAACTGAAACTAAAATTTAGAAGATAGTCCCTGCCATCACTTTAGCTGAGATTTGTTTTTAATCAAAGAACAATTTTTACTGAGTACCATTAGTGAATTACTTAACTAAATTCTGAGAAGAAACAAAAGACTTCATAATAAAGTAAAGAAGAATGGATTTAAGAGAACAGAAAGCATCCAGTCTCCTCTTTTCCTAACTTCTGAACCCTAACATTTTGTTTACTTTACTGACTCTTTACCCACCCCTCAGGGGAGGTTGTCCTCAGGGCTCAGCTCTGTCCTAGGTTCTTTTCTCCACAGATTTTTTTGCCCCTTCAAGCTTATTTATTCTCATGTTTAACTCCATGCTGATGACTCCTGGATCTTACACACATTTGATGACCAAAAATTAACAGCCTGAAGAGATCATAAACACATATAAGTCAATGAGGAAAATGAATAAATATGAACAAAAATGTCATAATATAACTGCTAATGAACTAACTAGTAATTTAAAACATGCATGTGATCATCAAGACAGCAAGGTACTGGCACAAAAACAGACACATAGATCAATGGAACAGAATAGAGAGCCCAGAAATGGACCCTCAACTCTATGGTCAACTAATCTTCGACAAATCAGGAAAGAATATCCAATGGAAAAAAGAACAGTCTCTTCAATGCTGGGAAAATTGGACAGCCACATGCAAAAGAATGAAACTGGGCCATTCTCTTACATCATACACAAGGATAAACTCAAAATGGATGAAAGACCTAAATGTGAGACAGGAATCCATCAAAATCCTAGAGAATACAGACAGTAACCTCTTTGATCTTGGCCACAGCAACTTCTTGCAAGACATGTCTCTGAAGGCAAGGGAAACAAAGCAAAAATGAACTACTGGGATTTCATCAAGATAAAAAGCTTCTGCATGGCAAAGGATAGTTAACAAAACTAAAAGGCAACCTATGGAATGGGAGAAGATATCTGCAAATGACATAACAGATAAAGGGCTGGTATCCAAGATCTATAATGAGCTTATCAAACTCAATCAACACCCAAAAAACAAATAATCCAGTCAAGAAATTGGCAGAAGATATGAACAGACACTTCTTCAAAGAAGACATACAAATGGCCAACAGACACATGAAAAAATGCTCCACATCACGTGGCATCAGGGAAATACAAATCAAAACCACAATGAGATAGCACCTTACACCAGTTAGAATGGCTAAAATTAACAAGACTGGGAACAACAAATGTTGGCAAGGATGTGGAGAAAGGGGAACCCTCTTACACTGTTGGTGGGAATGCAAGCTGGTACAGCCCCTCTGGAAAACATGAAGGTTCCTCAAGAAGTTAAAAATAGAGCTACCCTACGACCCAACAAGTGCACTACTGGGTATTTACCCCAAAGATACAGATGTAGTGAGAAGAAGGGGCACATACACCCCAATGTTCACAGCAGCAATGTCCACAATAGCCAAACTGTGGAAGGAGCTGAGATGTCCTTCAACAGATGAGTGGATAAAGATGATGTGGTTTATATATACAATGAAATCTTAGTCAGCCATCAGAAAGGATGAATACCTACCATTTACACTGACATGGATGGAACTGGAGGGGATTATGCTCCCATCCAGGTACTAACCAGGCTTGACCCTGCTTAGCTTCCAAGATCAGACGAGATCGGGTGCGTTCAGGGCGGTATGGCCGTAGACTGGAGGGGATTATGCTAAGTGAAGAAGTCAAGCAGCAAAAGACAATTATCATATGGTTTCACTCATATGTGGAATATAAGGAGTAGTACAAAGAATAATGGGGGAAGGGAGGGAAAACTGAATGGGAAGAAATCAGAGAGGGAGACAAACCATGAGAGACTCCTGACTCTGGAACACAAACTGAGGGTTGCAGAAAGGGAGGTGAGTGGGGGTGTGGGGTAACTGCGTGATGGGCATTGAGGGCACGTGATGTGATGAACACTGGGTATTATACGTAACTAATGAATCACTGAACATTACATCAAAAGTTACTGATTTATTATATGTTGGCTAATTGAATTTAAATTAAAAAAATAAAAATAATAAAACAGGCATGTTTAAATGAGATAACATTTCCAGCTATCAAATTAGTACCGGTTTTTCTTTTTTTTTTTTTTAAAGATAACAGTTCTGTTGAGTGTATGGAAGTAGGTATGCTTATACATTAGGTAAAAATTGATACAGCCTTTTAGGAGAGCAAATTGATATGGTGTATGGACAGACTAAAGAAAGCTTCCATCTTTTAATTTACTAATTCTACTGCTAGAATTTTATCCAAAAAACAGTATAAAATGAGGATAAGGGTATATACAGAAATATATTCTCTGTATTGTTTTTACAGAACACAAGCAACCAAAAGGCCCAACATAGAAAGGTTTTAAATAATAATTCCAACAAAAATCATACTGTGTAGCTGCCAAAAATTGTATTTTCTAAAAATAATGACACTGAAAGATGTATTTATGCCACAATCACAACTGGAAAATATCAGGAAAATATTTTTTGTTATAAAACAAAAAAGCATAAACTACCATCCTGATTTATTCAATATAGACACTAATGAAAAGATTGGAAGGCCATAACAATTTAAAGTGCTTATCTCTGTTATTATGATGTTAACAAGATTATAAGGGAGTCTTATTTTCATACTGTTTCTTGTATTTTTCTCTATTTTCCATGCTTCTTATGCAGCATGGATTAATTGACAAACAAAAAATCTTATTTAAAACAAAACATTCATCAGGGCGCCTGGTTGGCTCAGTCAGTTAAGCACACAACTCTTAATTCAAGCTCAGGTCATGACTCAGGGTCCTGGGATAGAGCCCCAGGTGCAACTTCACACTCAGCGGGGAGTATACTTGAGGATTCTCTTCCTCTGCCCTTCCGTGCACGCACACACACAATCTCTCTCTCAAATAAATAAATCTTAAAAAACAATAAAACATTCATCAAGTACAAAATGAAATTTACCACCTCTACTATTAATCCTACTTACCCTTCCAACTTCCCTATATATTATCAAATTAAACACCACTAATTTCTAAGTTAAAATACCTTCAGTTTCGGGTCAATATTTGATCCCTTCCTCATTATTTCAGTATCTGTCACATAACTTTACTTAAAATGAAAAATATGGGAAAAAAGAAAAATACCGAGATAATCTTGAAAATTGGTCTCTGGGGCTAGGTAGCTATATATTGGAAAATCTATTTTGAGGCACTCTCTGGCTGACCTGTAATTCTGGATATGCACATGAGTTTACACACACGGGCCCTTCTACCCAAAATTATGTGTTTTAAAGTCCAAATCATTGAAAACAGACTACTGATTGAGAACAGTCAGGAAAAAAACAGCTAAGCCAAAGAAAAAATGCTGGAGTTTCAGATTTAAAAAAAAATTTTTTTTACTAACATGTGACTTTACACAAGTCACTTAATTTTTTTAAGACTCAATTTCTGCACCTATAAAACAGGGATGTTTACTTACTGGGGTGCTTTGAGGTTCAAATAATAAAGTTTCTCTGAAAATACTATATAACCTATTAAAGCATTATCACATTTGCTTAGCTAATAGGATAAAACATTTAATAACTGAAAAATGGAAGATTTAAACAACTGCATTTTAAGAACTAAACAGATTTTAAAAGTGCACTTTGTTAGCTGACTCAGAGTCACTATCACATTGTCACAAAGAAAAGATTAGTGATAGCTTCCTGAACTTCCACATAATTATTTTTATTTATATCCACATAAGACCATCAATTTTTCTGGTGAAAGTATATTATAGATGGTTGAAAAATACTATCTCCTCTCTCATCAGTGAAATTAACTTATAAATCTTTTTTTACTTAAAGTGGGGGAATAAGTAATAGTGCTGGTAGACAATTTTCATGTTTCTGCACATCTCTGCACCTGAGAAGAGGCACTAGCCACTGACACCTCTCGCTCCAGACTGTCTTTTCAAGGATTTTTGTAGAGGATATCTCCCTCTCAGGCCAACACTGGGCAAGTTCTCTTGCAGCTGGGGTTGGGTTCCTCAGTTACGATGCACAGCATTCCCCGAGGTTGCTCCATGTCACTCCCATGGGATGTGAGGGTGAAGGAGAACCAATATGAACACGAAGTTTATGCTACCCTGCATGGCCTGAGTAATAAAGTCCTCTGTCTCTAACCCAGGAGTCTCAGTCAGCATCTACTAGACTCAAGCAGTTTAACTTGTTGGCTGGGAAGTAGGGTAAAATCTCAGAGCCTTCACAGTTCTTGACAAGAAGATAAAAATCTACAAATACACCAGTCTGCATGTCCCACTAATTTTTCAAAATATAGAAAATGTTATAAAATACAGAATATAGAGGTATTACAAGAAACCAGTAACAGTGGCTGTCTCTGAAGAAGGGGATCAAGATGTGGAGTGGGAAGGAAATTTATTCTTTAATATATGCAATACATTTAATATATTCACCATAATATATATATATCCTTGTACCCCATTCTTTAATGTATATTTTATACTTACTATAATATATATATCCTTGCATACTGTTTCAGTTGTCATGTATATGTATTACATTTCAATTTTTTTTAAGATTTTATTTATTTGACACAGAGAGAGAACACAAGTAGGGGGAGCGGGAGAGGGAGAAGCAGGCTCCCTGCTGAGCAGGGAGCCCAATGTGGGGCTTGATCCCAGGACTCTGGAATCATGACCTGAGCCAAAGGCAGACACTTAACTGACTGAGCCACCCAGGTACCCCAACATTTCAGTTTTTAAAAATGAATATTTAGTCCTTTTCCTCTCTATCACTACTCCATTTCAGACATTATTCCAGGCCTGTGCATTACTCTAATAGCTTTCTAGCTGACTCTTCCCTAGTCCAAAGCATCCTGCCTAATGTCGCCAAACTAATTGTTGAAATACTGTCTTTCTGACAGTGGAAAGGGACCAATACCAAACAGGTCAATTTCATCATTTCTAAAAGCCACATTTTCCACAGTTCAACTTCTTGGGAATTGGGATCTATCCCTGGTACTTAATATTCCATAAATATACTATTTGCAGAAAGACAATATAGCTGAGTTGTTAAAAGCCCAGCTCCAGAGCCACTTTCCTCATCTATAAAATTGTACTAACAACAGTACATACTTCATAAGACTGTTGTAAAGATTAAAAGAGATAATCTATGTAAAGTGCTTAATATGCTGCCTGGCATGTAGTAAGTACTATATTAGTTTTACCTATCATTACCTATTATTATAGAAGTACTATCTGTCAGTCACTAAGCTTTTTACACATTATTTAATTCTCACAACTTTCATGAAAGATGGGTATTATTTCCAGATTTAAATGACTTATGAAAACTTCTCAAGATCATGTAACTAATTACTGGTAGAACTCACACTGGATCTTAGGGCTAATGCTTACAAGGTTATGGGCTTATTATTAGCCACCTGAATGGAACTATTTGATGATAATGCGAGCTCTAGAAGTATAGAGTAGATCTAGGAAATCAAGCAGTTTAATGAAGAAAACCCTGGAATGCATCCATATATAGGGAGACAGATTAGAAATGAAAAGACCTGCCTCCTCCATTGGCTCACATGTTCCCATTTACAGACAGAAGTATGTACATATGCCCTCTATTTAAAACAAGCTATTTACTGTTTTTTTGTTGTTGCTAACATTTAGACCTTTATTTTTTTTAATTTTTTTATTGTTATGTTAATCACCATATATTACATCATTTGTTTTGGTGTACTGTTCCATGATTCATTGTTTGTTCATAACACCCAGTGCTCCATGCAGAATGTGCCCTCCTTAATACCCATCACCAGGCTAACCCATCCCCCTACCCTCCTCCCCTCTAGAACCCTCAGTTTGTTAACATTAAAAAAAACAACAGTAAATATCACGCTTCTGTTCCTACAGAAAACCTAAGGCGGGGCGGGGCAGGGCTGCAGGCACCCACCAGATGCTATGGCCACCGCACCGGAGCCTGGCGAGCCCGCCAAGGGGAAGATGGAGGGCCACGGAGATTAAAAAAAATACATATATCCTACAAGTGATCCCAGTTAGTGGCAGAGCAGAGACAAAAACCCAACTCTGGATTTCCAGCTTTTCCCGTCACACCTACCCTCCCCGCCTAGGTGTAGCTGCCATGTCGTATCAACAAAGAATCAAATCAAGTGCAATTTCTTATCACAGCCCTTTAAGCTCCTAGGAATTTTAAGTGTTGAAAACATTCCCTGTGCACGGGATTCGATATTGTATGGTTCATTAGGACCTGTTGTGGCTGGCCTTGGACATTTTTTGTTAACTAGTAGGATTAGAAGATCATGTGACATTGGAGTAGGAGGATTTATCCTGGTGACTTTAGGATGCTGGTTCCATTGTAGGTATAATTATGCAAAGCTAAGAATCCAGGAAAGAATTGCCAGAGAGGGAATTAAAAATAAGATTTTGTATGAAAGTACCCACCTTGACCCTGAAAGAAAACAAAGCCCCAGCAAGAGCAGCAGTTGAGCGGAATCACGCTTGAAAATACAACTCCGTGGAGTCAGTGTGAATAAAATGGAGAGCAACTCGATTAAACCTCATATGTACCATTAGACTTTCAATCAAGTAAATAAAAGATGTGTTGGTTGTAAAAAAAAAAAGAAAAAAGAAAAAGAAAACCTAAATATATATACATTAGCATAGCGTTTAAGCAACTTAAATTTCAATGTCTGAAGCCAGAACTTCTTCAAAACAGTAGGAAAAAGGCTCAGATAATTTGTTTATAAAACAATGAACAAGCAAAATAGGGTAAACTGATCAATATTAGCCCTCATTGTTACTCAACTGGCATAAACTGTTACTCATTCCTATCAAGTTAGCACATGGCCATTTTCAAAGCTGCCTTGTTTTTTGACATCTTTAAGAGCTTCACGAACTATTTTACATTCATTATAACATCCACATCAGACACTTGCAATAAAGGAATAAATTAAGATATAAAAAGTCTGAATTAACATCTTTACACTACTTAATAAGCCATTTGAATTTAGTTTCACCTTGGAATGAAGAGGCATTCCAGGACCAATTATTGGTGCTGGAACTGGAAATAAACAACTTAGCTGGACTGGACTGATTTTAAGAGTAAGCAGTTTTCCCCCTTAAAGTACACTCTTTTCACCAGACTAGAGTCTAGTTTCTCACTAGACTCTAAAGTATCTATTGAATTCAGTGAACGCCAATGAAAATTCAAGTAACTTTTTTTAAATAGACAAGAATAGTTTGACATATAGCACAGAATTAACAGTGGACTTCAATTCCAGCTTATTCTTTTTTCCGAGTGTTTCAGAAGGAACAGAGATTTACAACGGGCAAATAATGGCAGTGTTTTCTTTAAATTCAACTTGAATCGTTCTGTGTTAAGTACTTCAAGATACCTTTTTTCCACTGACTCCTCAAAAATCTATGGTTAGTTATTATTATTTCCATTTTACTTTTAAAGAAATTTAGGCTCAGAGACAGTAACCTGCCCTATACCACACAATTAGTGACTGAGATGAAGTCTGAGCCCAGGCCTTTTGGCTCTAAGTCATCTGCTCTATTAGCCCTTCTCTTTTTAATCATCATTTGCATTACCAATACTACTAGCTCGAAATGAAAAAAAATTAAATTTTATATTCTTCCACCCACTCCCCAAGAACAGAATCTTTCATGGGCCCTACATTTGTTTTCTTAGTTTCTTCTGTTGCTCAAACATTAACAGTATCCACTCTGCTCACCTTTCAGTTCTATCAGTTATTTGCACTATGAAAGGCCACATCCAGCCAGAGGAACTTCATAAAGGATAAGGAAGCTGCAAAACAAAACTGACAGAATCAGTAACCTAATTAGTCAGAAAAACAGGACCTAGGTCAAGCAACTGAAAATCGGTGTTTTCCTTTATTAGCAACTAATTCAGGCAAGGAATATACCTCTCACACTACCCCCAAACATTTACTAATTAAATCCATAATATATGTGTGCACCTGCAGGGAGGTCACAACTCACATGTGAAACATCAGGTAAAGGGAAAGTGATACTGGCTCCCTCTGTACTTTCTTGCCATTGTTCACCAATTACCTACTCGCCTATTACCTACAGCCTCCCCCACTGCCAGCTCAAGCAAAAGCCATTTCTTTCAGCTTTCTAGAGCAAAGACATGCAGAGAACACAAAAAGCTCCAAGAGTCTTTGGATATGATACACTCAAAGTTGGTATTTCTACATTTTAAATAAAAGTTTTCAGTACATTCTAGTTTAATAAAGTAGATAATGGCTGCACAAATAAAAACTGTGATACCTATTTCAAGGATAGTGATAATAAATACAAGTGCTTACTCTCCATCAGATACTGTGCTACAAACTTTATAAATACTATAACTCATTTACTCCTCCCAGCAACCCTACCATATAGGTATTATTATCATCCTGTTTTAGAGATGTGGAAACGAAGGCTCAAAGAACAAAGGAAAAAAATTTCCCTAGATCACAGTGTTAAATAAATGAAAAGCCAAACATAGGTTTGCCTGACATGAACCTTAACCTTCACTTTGCCTTAACCACTAAAATTAAGTTTTGTTATATTTTCAAATATACATGGGAGGGCTCTTACAAATGTCTTCCGAATAAAGTTCCAACAATAATTTAACTAAAAATGTTAATTCAGATTAAAGAAATCTAAGTGATTTTTCTAGCACTGTAAGAGAATTAACAAGCAAAATCTGGCCAAAAAAGTTACACCAAAAGCCAGGTTTTTGTTCTAAGGATAGGAATACTTCGTAGAAATGAAACATCCAAACATCATTTCAGTCAGTAGACCTAGGTTCAGTCTCATCTTCACCAATTATAGTACTGTAACCTTGGGCAAGTTACTCTACCTCTCTGTACCTAGGTTTGCTCACCTATAAAATCAAAGCATAGTACTCATGTACTGGCCAACTATCATTATTATTATTATTGGAACTTTAAATAGTAACACTCCAGTCTCCTAATTTTCTTTTCTTCTTATGCCCCTAAAATGAAGGCAATATGCCTCAATAATCACAAAAACAGATGAGACCCTAAATAATTACAAGTTAATTTTAAGAGCAAACATTCATGTTCAAGTTTAAGTGATTTTAAGAGCTTTTAACTTAAAGAATTAACTGGTAAAACTTAAGCACGTTTTTTGAGGGGGTTTAACTTGAAAATCAAACAAACATGAGCAAATGCTGTATAAATGTAAACTATTTTATTTTCTCGCCCTAAGGACTAATACTCAAAATAAACATATATTACTTAAAATTTAATAAGCTTATGACCAGGAGGAGTTCTGTATGTGTATTTTTAAAGCATCATTGGTCATTCTTGTGATCCAGTTTGGGAATTACTGCTTTAGGCTATATGGTATCTATACCCTAGCATGCAGGTGATGGATTTTACAACTGGTCTTCAAAATGTAATGATGCCAAGAACAAGAAATGCTAGGCGATCTTTTCCAACCCAGAATCTTTGCAAGTACTAAAGAATATTAAGAAGTATTTAGTCAGTGATAATGAGGAACCTCCTTCTCCATACTTCAAAATATTGAGGATATGTACTACATATTGCTATAAATGTAGCCACCTGAACAGAGCATGACATTACCTGTGTTTTTCAAACTGTAATTTTTTCATGGTACTATCATGATAGTCCCTTAGGAACAAAACTGTATCCATCATGCAGAAGTTAACCTCCTCCTCTCCTCCCCTCTGCTCTCTTCCTTAAGTACAGTGAAATCACTTCTCTAGTCTGTTCACAATGACAAACCCTTCTACTATTACAGCATCTATTAAGTTTAAATCTTCACCATATATACCAATTTTCCTCAGTAAACTTGAACTTAGAAAAGCACTTAAAAGAAAAAAACAAACCAATGGGACTTGCAAACAAAGCCAGTTCAGGCTCTTACTACTGTGTAATTTTGGGCATATTTGTCTGGGAATCTTCAGCTGTCTCACCTACAAAATGGGATAACACCCAGGAAAGTATCCCACATATAAAGCACTTTCCCTCTCTAAGAACAAGGCAAAAAAAAAAGGTGTTTAAACATGTTGTCTTTAGTGCTTGTTGAATGAAAATAATTTCCTACAACTATGTTTCCTGACCTGAAAGTGGTGGGTAAGTCAACGTTTCTCAATAGAAAACCAAACTGACATGGTCAATGAATCTATAATTTATTACCCAAAGTACTGGGCTGATATTAAACAGTGGCCAAAGAGAAGGGAAATTCAGCTATTCATATCTTTGAAATGCAGACTGAGTTCACATGTCCAATACAAAGATCTGAATTTGTAATGTGCAACAGTGGCCTGCTGAACCTCACTGAATAAAAAATTTGTACATTTTCTCTTTCCCCTTAAGTATTTAAGGCCATGGCAGGTGGAGTAATGATGCCCAAAAAATACCCACTTCCTAATCCTGGGAAACTGTAAATATATTAATATGCATAGCAAAAGAGAACTATGGCTGCAGATGGAATTAAGATTGCTAATCAGCTGACCTTAAAATAGGGAGATTCCTATTCTGACTTACCAGGGTGGGTTCAAGGCAATCAGAGAGCCCTTTAAATGTGGAAGAGGGAGCAAAAGAAAGGATATGTCACAAATGATGGAAACAGAGTCAGTGATGTGAGAGCTTAACCTGCCCTTGCTGGCTATGAAGATGGAAGAAAGGGGCCATGAGCCAACATATAAGGGCAGCTTTTTCTAGAAGCTGGAAGAGCCAAGAAAACAGATTGTCCCCTACAGTATTCCAGTAGCTCTGCCAACACCTTGATTTTAGCCCAGTGAGACCCATGTCAAACTTTTAACCTACAGAATCACAAGATAATAAATCTGTTATGTTATATCACCAAGTTTGTGGTAATATATTAGAGCAACAACAGAAAAGTAAAATAAATGCTTAAAAAAAAAAAAAAAAGAACTCCTTTAGAGTCCTTGAGCCAAAATGGAGATACCCTGGGACACTGCAAAATCAGGTTTAAGAACCTCTAATGGAATGGGAAAACATTTCATTCTACAGAACTTAAAATTTAGAAAGAAAAATGCCACCACAGGAGGTTCCACTTGTAGAGTAGCTGAGTAGATATTATCAGGCCAAACCACTAACAACTATAAACTCTGGACAAACTATTTTTTAAAAAATAAAAAACCCAAAACACTTTCCGAAGGCATTGGAGAACAACGAAATGCAGACAGACACAGAAGGGGCGTCTATACTTAAGATGAAGCCAATGAAAGTTTTTTTGCTTTACACTTTACATTATTTTAGCCTGAAGGCAGACCGCTGTCAATCCTGCGCTGGGCAGCTAAAACTCTAAGAGAAAACCTGTAGCCTTAATGGCTTGAAGAACCACAGGACAGTCTGGGACAACCACAGGCATGATGGGAAAGTGGGAAATCCAAGAAAAGGAAAAGCCAGAGGGAAGCCCCAAGTTCTGTGCCTGACCCCAAACCATGCATACACATGGGGCCAACTCCAAGCAGCCCAGCTAAAAGAACTGAACCAATATTTGAGCTGCTGCCCAAAAGGGAGTTGGATTATAGTTCGAGTTCAATTGAGTTAACAGCCTGCCACAACAAAAACACTAACGGAGGAATTAACAAAATCTAGAGTTTCTATGACATATCGTTCACAATGTCCAGGATAAAATCCAAAATTACTCAACATAAAACAACAAAACAGCCCATTTTCCAGAAAAAAAAGACAATCAACCACGCAACAATTTCAAAACTGCTGAACCCATGCTTAAGGACATAAAAAAATGTATCTTCAGTAAACGAAAAAAATCAAATAGAAACTATAAAAAAGAACCAAAACTCTAAAGCTGAAAATACAATGTTTAAAAACACCACAACTCCCTCACTCCGACTGAACTAAGCAGTGGCTTGGGAATGAGGCACTGATGAGCTGCAAAGTGATGTCAACATTACAGAGAGCCATGGGAAATTACTGAAGAAGAGAATAAGCCTATTCTGTGTATCTACTGCTCCATAATTCACTTTTTAGGCAATTCTTGATAATCACTAACTAAGGTATTACTGTACTTTACAGGAAAAAAAATAAGACTTAAGAAATTAAGAAATATGGTTCAAGGTCACGCAACTATTGTCTTGTAGGCACTTCTAGACAGAACTAAGTTATGGGTATTTTTAAAGCAATGATAAACTGAAGTCTGTAGCTAAAGAAATTGGCAGTTAGCTAATACAACAGAAATTATAACAAAATAAGCAATTTCTTTGAAAATGTAAATGGTTTCCTTAATGGTTTCTCTTTTAGCAAAGAAACTTTATTAGTAGGACCTCTTACACTTTTCCTGATTTTTCCTAGGTCATTCTGGTATTCTATTTTAAAAAAAGATTAGAAGGGCCTGGTTATGTAAGTTATAAAAAACATCCTCACAATGGAATGCCACACAGCATTAAAAATGACAGTACAGAAATGTTTACTGGTAAGGAAAGTGGATCAAAAATGTTTTGTGAGAAAAAACAGCCTACAAAACAATGTGAACAATATCATCCAATTTTACCAAAAAAAAAAAAAAATCCCATCAGGCCTGTTAATTGCAGACACAAAAATGTTAACATTTTGGTCATTTCCAGGCTGATGAGACTATGGGTAATTTTTATCTTTTGAGCTTATTCTGTTTGCTGTTCCTAATATTATGTTTTTCCTACAATCAAACCATCATGCTGTACACCTTAAACTTCCGAGATTTGTCAATTATTGCTCAATAAAACTAGAAAAAAAATGAAAAACAACAAAAACTTAGACTTATTCATCAATTCAACAAGTATTTCTGGGGTTCATACTACATATGATTCAGGTAATATTGGTACAAAGAAAAAAACAGCTGCAGAAACTAACATAAGACTTGATTGAAATTTTCTTCCACTACCTGAATATGTTCTTTTCTATTGTTTAAACTGCTTTTCAATGTATACCTCTAATAACCCTTTGCCTCAAAAACTGAAGAAGTTAAAATCTATCTGTACTCTTATTTCTATCTTTTCTACTAGTAGACAAGGTCTGATCCTCATCACCTCTCACCTGGGGTTCTGCAAGAGTCTCTTACCTATTTAGTCTCTCTGCCTCTGGCTCTGATCAAACATATTCCCTCACTCCCATCCAGCCATCTACCCAATACAGAGAAACCTGACCTTGTCTCTCTGCTCCTTTAAAATCCTTCATGGCTCAGCACTGCCTCTAAGATAAAGCCAAATTCTTTGGCATGGCATGCAAGGAGCTCCGACATCCGGGCCCTGCCCACCTCTTATTTCATCTCTGGATTCACCTTACTTCCAACAATGGAGTCCAGCAACACTGCTTGAGACTTCTTATATGCACCAAGCTTTTCCCTGCCAACTATCAACAGACTTTTCTTATGTTGTCCTTTCTACCTATCATATTCTCTCCCTAATATATGTGGCCTTGTCACCAATTTGTTAGTATCGCCTCCAGGAAAAATCTTACACCACTTTCAAACCAAACTGACCTTATTCATATCTCTTAACACTGTACTCTTACACTGTATGATATTTACTTCAAAGTTTCTCTTACATGAAACTATCGACTGCACAAGAACAGGGATTGTCTAAATCTGTTTATCTGTAATATGGGGAAATAACAGTACCAACCTCACAAATGAGATTTAGAATGTAAACATTTAACAACGTGTGCTTGGCACCTGGAAGTATTCACCAAATGTTACCTATCATTATTATCCACCAGCAGTGCAGGACCTCAAATGTTTACTGAAAGTCTAAACTCTGCAAATTGGAATATCCCTCCCATTTTATGACCAAGAAAACTAAGTGAGAGACATCACAGCCCAGTGTCACAAAGCTAGAAAACGCAGGGAAACCACCAAACATACTCAGGTCTAACTCTAAAGCCCTGAAGTATGCTATACTACTATGCACTATTTCCCTGTCTTCTACTAAGAACTGACTCAACCTTTCTATTTTACTGCTAGGAAAAAAAAAAAAGCGTCTTTCCAGTAAATGCTGTTAAAATCGTCATTCCTGGAGTCACCATTTCTAAGTTAACCTGAATGAGTGTTTCGACCCGAGACTCAATTTCCTTGCCTACAATAAGTTTATGTACTTGAAACTCAGAAGCCCATTCATGCTCTTAAAATCCTTCTGGGTGCAGTATTTGTGGTGGTGTTCTTTCACATAGTACGATACGATTATTTACCGAACTTTTCCGATATGCAAAATACGCTCTTCACTATATCAAACACCTCTCCGCCTAAGGAAACGCTCTCTACGCTTTCAACACGCAAGCCAGAGCCTACAATTTCAGAGTCCTCTCCAGTGCGCTGCAACCTGACAGCAAGAAGGTCATCAGGCTTGATAGGCAAGGTGCCTCCTTTGTGGGCGGGGGGTCTTAGAAACCTATCTGGCCGACGTAGGCCCGGCCCCTGTTCCGCGACGGGGCGAAAGAGCAACAGACCACCGGGCGGCCCCTCCTTCTTCCTCTCCTTGACCACATTAGGCGTAAACTTCCCAGTTCTGTGGGGGAGGCCACGCACCCGCCGCAGCTACGACTGCGACCCTCCCTCGGAGCTCCTCGTTCGCAGTGGAGCTGTGGCGGCCTGCCTGGCTGGAAAAGGGCGAAGGCCGCAGTGTCCTTGCCGCCGCCTGCAGGCCGTCCAGAGCCAAGCGCTCTCGTGTGCCCACCACAAAAGGAGACATCGAGAAAGAGAAAAGGGCGGAGGCAGTGCCTGGGCTCATTCCGAACCTCCTTACCCACAGGGCCGTGAGACCAGCCGCCTTGGCCCGGAGCGCCGCGGAGAAGAACATGGCGGACCAAACCGTTGGCCTTTCCCTGCGGCAAGGGGCGAGAATCCCGAGCGAGCCTGGGACGCACGGCGTGCGCGCTCCCGAGCCCAGGCCTATGGAGTCCAGGGCGGCGCGCCCCTCCCTAGGACGAGGCGGCGGGGGCGCGCGGAGGCTCGAGGGGGCTACTGGGGCCCAGTGGGCGGAGACTTCCCCAGGAAGGGGCGGGGCGAAGGCCAGCCAGGTCCATAAAAGGCTGGGTCCCACCGGCTGTGGCTGGGGTCTCAACCTTGAAAGGAAGCGACCGTGAGCTTTGCGTTGGGATTCTAGGGAATGTAACGCCGATCTGGATTTATGGGGTGAGCTTCCATCCTAGAGAGCCTTTTGGGGATTTAACCACCTACTTTTTTTTTTATCGTGGTTACTTAAAAAAAAGATTCCGTTGTAACTCCTTGTAAATCATATTTTACAAGTTATAGACTTGAAGATGCAGAAGACTGCCACCGAGTGAGGTGGACACTAAATGCCTTGTTTCCCAGACTTTTTCTTTAGATATGTATGCTGACATATTTAGGGGTGAAATAATATATCTGGAATTTGCTTCAGAATAATGAAGATATAAATGAAACAAGATTGGCTATGAGTAATGACTGAAGATGCGGTAGTTCTCATGACTGTTCTCAGTACTTTTGTACATGTTAGAAATTTTCCATAATAAAACAAAACAAAAAAGCCACTTCCTTCTTGATGTTTGTTTGGTCATCTCTGGAAATTCCAGCAAGTATTTACTCAGTAACAGCCATAATATGCACAGTGCTGTTTCCTGCTGTGTAGAGTTTACCAAGCACTTTACTGCCTCTTGATTTTCCCCTTCACTGCCTTCTTTTCTTGTGTGTCATGTCCTGTACCACCCCTTCGTTTTGCCCATTTTCTTTGCTAAACTTATGAATGATCTCTGGAACTTTCAAAGCAGTATAGGAATTTTAAATTTTTATTCTTCATTAATTTAAGAACTCTAAAGTTTTCCATTGCAACCACTTATGAATCATATTTTACAAATTATGAAATTCAAGTCACAAGAAGGCTCCCAGCTAATGAGCTACAAATAGACACCAAATGCTTCCATTTGCATTTCTTTGCTTATCTTTTATATTAGTCTGCTTCTCCTAAATTGGTTTCAGTATTTACATTTGAAAGGGAAAAATATTCTGGGCCTCCATGCTGATTTAAATTATTGTATTATAGGGGCGCCTGGCTGGCTCAATCAGAGGAGCATGTGACTCTTGATCTCAGGGACATGAGTTCGAAGCCCCACGTTGGGTGTAGAAATAACTAAAAAAAATAAACTTTTAAAAAAAAATCAGGAATTTGCTTTTAAAAATAAATAATTATTGTATTATAAAGTCACCTAAATATATATACACCCAACACTATTATACACATAACACTGTGTCTTATACAACTAAAACCAAAATATATTACAAATTAAATACAAATGGATGATACTGATATGGCATGGATTCTTTGAATCTGGTACATGTGCATTCACTTGATTTCTATCATGGCCTTCTCTGACCTCTTGGTCTAGATTAGTTCTCATGATACCTTCCTTATATATGCCTGCCTCCACTTTCATTACCACATTTACCACCAGATTATTATTTTCCCATAGGTGTAGAATCCAGCCCTTCCCAACTTGTTTGATTCAACAATTTGAACTGTACCCGGCATATGGAAGACATTCAATACTTGCTAACTGAATGAAAATCTTACACATGGTGCAAGTATGTGGACTCTCTGAAAGAGTTGTATGTCTCTGGTTGGATTATGCTTAGATACATGTGTATCAGTGAGAGTGCTTTTCCATACAAGTAACAGGAAAGCAAATGGAAGGAAATTAAACAGTTTTGAGTTCATTATATCACATGAAAAGAGTTCCAAAGGTAGAGCAGTTCCAAGATTAAATAACTCAGTTACTCTAGAATGTCCTTAAAAACTTGAGAGCCTTCCATCTTTCTACTCCACCATACTGAGCTGTAACTTCTGTTATGGTCACAAGATGGCCGCAACAATTCCAAGTATCATATGCAGATTACAACATTCCCCAGGAAGAAAAAGAACTCTTACCTTTCAGGGGTCTCAGGTCTTCCTCCAGCAGACTTCTTTATCTCAGTGCCATACCTGTCATGGTGGCCAGGAGAACAGGCTCTAGAATGAGACTACTGGTTCAGATCCTATATCTACTGCTTTGTAGCTGTGTGAGTTTAGGCAAGTTTGTCTCTCTGGGCTTCTGTCTAGTAATAGTACCCTACCCATTGCTTTATTATGGGAATAAAATGAGTTAATGCCTGTAAAGTTCTTTTTAAAAGTACTGAGCATAGGGGCACCTGGGTGACTCAGTCAGGCAAGTGTCTGTCTTCAGCTCAGGTCATGATCCCAGTGTCCTGGGATCGAGCTTGGGAGTCCTCTGTAGTAGGATAGCCTCTTGTGGATTCACAGTCCATGGAGTAGGTGTATATCTCATTGGTTTCTAATAGTCCAAGCAAGGACTAAGCAGGTGTCCCTAATTTCTGTTACCTAGGAGCAAAACCAAAGAGTGCAAAGAGTAATGTTCAAAAAGTAAGGATCAGGGACGCCTGGGTGGCTCAGTCGGTTAAGTGGCTGCCTTTGGCCCAGGTCATGATCCCAGGGTCCTGTGATCGAGTCCCACATCGGGCTCCTTGCTCAGCAGGGAGCCTGCTTCTCCCTCTCTCTCCTTCTGCTTGTGCTCTGTCAAATAAATAAAATCTTTAAAAAAAAAAAAAGTAAGGATCAGGGCTAAAGGAGAGTCTAGTCTGTTAACACTCCCTCGAAGATGATACCGAAAGTAAATGCTTTCAACAGTCATTCAATGGCAGTAAGTGTAATACCACTTCGTTCACCAATCCAAAAGATCTGTTAATGTCCAGCATGACTTTGGCTTATCCTTAACCCACATAATTCTCAAGTGAAAACATTAGGATTAATCTTCCTCACACCTGATAACATGAGTTCATTTCTAGAGTCACCCCACTTATAAAGTAACCTAATACATAATCAACTATTCTTCCCAGAGTCTTTAGGATAGAATTGTAGGGGATGTGTGAAAAATCCCTGTTCTTCCCTCCACTCTCAAAGCCATTGTTTCTAGTCACAAACCAACACATGCCAGTGAGTTAAATGTTAGTGACCTAACCACATAGTCTTGATTGAAAATGGCTTGATTACATACTGTAATGAATATTATATCTGCCTGATTAGACATATTCCGTGATTCGAAATTAGTGCAACTACCATTAGCCCAGGGAAGTTGGCCCTAACTATAGTGGTCAACCCTTTAATTAAAGAATGTGTGTGGGGTTTTGGGGAGCAGAGAGGAATGGGGGACTAGGAGCTAGGAGAACTGGAATAAAGTCAAAGGGAATGACCAAATGTGGGAACTTGGGCTTTGCCATTTCTATGATTTCTTCTCCATTTAAACTATCACAAACAGGCACTAGTGAGGACATGGTATAATGAAAACCATGAAATCAGAGGGACTTGGATTGCAATTCTGACCTCATCTCTTACTAGATTCTGTGAAGTTTTGATCCTCAATTTCTGCAAGTATAATTAGAACATTAAATCATCCTCCTAGATCACATCATACTTATTAAAGCAGTCTCAGACACATCATAGCGTGCTCTGCCTCTCGCATGCCTTCTAACAATACTGACCGACCTCATCAGGTTTTCTAATGAATAACATGAAATGCAGCGTCAGTCTTGCTTTGAGGGAAGAAGAGGAACTGAATCAAACTCAAAGGAAGGGGAAAAAAGAGATAAGGTTATTGCTGGATGAGTAAGAGATAGTTTTAGAGAGAGAAGGGAATAAAGGTCCTTCAAGTAGGCAATTTGAGGATGCAAAGAAGGGTGATGTGGTCACAGTGGTACACTGAGGTGTTAGACCTGTTTCATGCTGTTTCACTCTGAGATGAGGGGGAAATGGAAGGGTAATGAATAACCTCTTCATTGTCTTTCCAAATTCCTCTCAAGGTAATGTTGGATATGTGGGACCAAAAGGGAAAATGAAAATCAAAACAGCCAGTAATTTAACTATACAGACCTCAAGAACAAACTGCCTAAAAAAATAATAAGCAGAATGTCACCTGAGCCATTATCAGATTCAGGTCACTCTGTTACTTCCCTAATGTGGGACTGAATCTTAGTAGCCTCTAAGACTCAAGTGAAATTTCCTCTAAGAATTTGATCAATGAGGGGTGCCTGGGTGGCTCAGTTGGTTAAGCATTGGACTCTTGGTTTTGGCTGGGATCATGATCTTGGGATCCTGGGATAGAGACCAGCATTGGGCTCTGCACTCAGTGGGAGGTCTGCCTGAGATTCTCTCTCTCCTTCTCCCCCTGCCACTCCCCCTGCTCGCATGCAAGTATGTGTGTGCACTCTCTCGCTCTCTCAAATAAATACATCTTAAAAAAAAAAGAATTTGATCAATGTTTCCCTATCAAGTAATCATTGTAATGAAACAATGAATATAATTTTTGCTCAATAGATAGGTAAAATTTTAAGATTGTTAACTGCTGGTATTGGTAATATGTGGAGTAACAATCTCTCATGCAATGATATAGTAAAGCAAATAAGATTATCCTCTCCAGAGGGTAATTTGGCAATATATATTGAGTTTCTTTATATGCAAACTCTTATATCCAGCAATTTTACCTCTGTGAATTTATCCTAAGGAAATAACTGGAAAAGTCTACAAAGTTGTATAAACAGATACGTTCGTCACAGTGTTATTCATAATACTGAAATCCTGGAAGCCATGTAAATGATTATCATCAACAGAGAGTTGATTAAACAAATCACAATACAACCATACAATGGGATGTTGCTCTGCAGGTTTAAAAACAATAACAAAGATCAATATTTATTTTAAAGGAAAGATGCCCATGATATGTTAAGTTGAATTTTTAAGATTTTATAAAACATCGTGTATAACATGACCACATTTTTGTATGTGCAGAGAAAAAACTGTGGAAAGATACACATCAAAATGTTAACAAGAGTTCTCTCTGGGTGATTGGATATAAGATAATTTTCATTTTTGGGGCGCCTGGGTGGCTCAGTCGTTAAGTGTCTGCCTTTGGCTCAGGTCATGATCCCAGGGTCCTGGGATCAAGCCCCGCATCAGGCTCCCTGCTTGGCAGGAAGCCTGCTTCTCCCTCTCCCACTCCCCCTGCTTGTGTTCCCTCTCTCGCTGTGTCCCTCTCTCTCTGTCAAATAAATAAATCTTAAAAAAAAAGATAATTTTCATTTTTTTACACTTTTTGTATTGTCTGAATTTATTTCAATTAACGTGTTATTTTTATCACAAGAAACTAAAGCTGTATTCATTTTGAGAAAGAGTGTAATAAAGGAAATAGAAGGGTGAAAAAGTTGATAACTCTCTTTTATACTCCCTTTTAGTGGTTGAAAACCTCTTCAGAGTATATTTCCTTTTTCTGCTATTAATTCAAGTTTTAATTTAGGGCATCAGTGAGTGTGGGCTGCGAAGAAGAAATTAAGCCAATTCTTAGGCTCTTTGGACAGTTTTAATTTTAGACAAAAGAAACAGCTCTGGACTCTCTCCCACAAGGCTGCTCCTTAAAATTCCTATGCAAATCTGAATTTGACCAGTTATAAAAAGATTTATATAAAATTTCTTTAAATAGTCAATTCTCCTTGCTCATATAAAATATTCCTTGACTAAGAAATATTATATTGCAGCTAAGTAGTTCGGTTGCTTCATGTACTTGTGTGGCGTGGTGCAAGCAGCCTAAGCTGTGTAATGAAAGAGTAATCAGAGCAGGGTGAAATTGGTCAGAAAAGTCTTTTCATTCATCCATGGGCTATACAAATATATTTCCAGCCCTAATTATACACTAGGCGCTAGGGCGCTGAAGATACAAAAATGGCAGACCATAGCCCTTCTTGGGAAGACCTAACACACTGCAAGGAAATGATTATAATGCAGAGTATGTGTGCAAGACGAATTGAGGACTTAGAAGAAGAAGTGCCAAAGTCTTCTTGGGGGAGTTCCTGTCGGGCTAAGACTGGAAGGCTATGTAGGAATTGCCATAAATAGGGTTTCCTGAGGGTAGGTTTTCTACCTGAAGGAAATGAAAGAGATGTGCTGGTAGAAAGGAGCTGAAAGTTCAAGGTGGCAAATAGCTAACCTTTTAAACTGATCCCTTCCTGCTAATAAAAAAGCTTAGAAGAGACATTTCCCTGCTTCTTCTGTGGCCCACTTCCTACCAGGTAATTTCAGCATATAGTAACAAAGGCACTTGATGGTGGTGCTGGGGTCTTCATTGTCCTTTCTAGAAGCGAGATCTTCTGGCAGGGACTTGTACGTTACTGTGTGTTAACAGTTGTATGTTAATGTCAAGATGGCATGTGATAGAATTAGATAGAATTAGAAGGGGCTGTGGTATTAGGGTGGTGGAAGGACAAGAATTACTGTATGGAGGGATGCCTGGGTGGCTCAGTTGGTTAAGCGTCTGCCTTTGGATCAGGTCATGATCCCAGGGTCCTGGGATTGAGCCCCGCTTCAGGCTCCTTGCTCAGCGGGGAGCCTGCTTCTCCCTCTGCCTGCCGCTCCCCCTGCTTGTGCTTTCTCTCTCTCTCTCTCTCTGACAAATAAATAAATAAAAATCTTTAAAAACAAAATAAAAGAATTACTGTATGGATTCTGAGATAGCCTGACTCAGTGAGTCCTGGTATTAGCATTTTAGAGCAGGAAAGACTGGAAAAGATCCGGTGCAATCTCCTCATTTTATAGGTTAAAAAAAAAAAAATTACTGAGATTGCCAAAAATCTTAATTGCCTTCTTTAAAAATAAGTGATTAAATGTAATGTTCTGTGTAATAGTGCTGTAGTATATCTCTGTAAAACTCAATGGGAAGATTCGTTTTGTCCATCTGCATAGTAGAGAAATAATGCTGTTTCCTAGCTCTAGCTCATGTGTATCTTGTGTTTATATAGTCAAAGGTCAAAAGCTGACTAAGAACAGATGAGCCCTTTCCTTTTGCATCATTTTTCAACTTTTCAAAGGGCTTAAAATAAACTATCATTTTCCATTATTTACTTAAGGGATTTGTTCTGCTGAATTTGTAGCTCTTGGGAACCCCCCTGTCATTCTTACAAAGTACACAATCTGATTCTTACTCATCTATCAACATCCAAGGAATGTTGGTATTAATATGTATGGTTTAAGTCACCCAAAACAGAATAAGAAGGCTGAATTGGCCAATAATGTTTGTGACTTTCCATAAATATGTTATGTGTATAGAATCAGGAAATCACTCTTCCTTGAATAGAGGAAATGATAGAGATAGAGATATAGAGATGGTGAGGGGGGAGTGAAGGAGAGAGAGAGACAGACAGACAGAGGGTTGGGAGAATGTATATCAGTTCTGAGACTAAGGATTAGTTTCTTTGAATAAAAGCAGTTCCTTTTCTAACCAGCATTTCATCTGATACATTCTTAAAACCCAATGCAATCCTAGTCTTCTAAGGGCTTACAAAAATTTACAGCTGACCTTGTGTAGAAAAGGGTTTGCACTAATTTTCACATGGATTCACTCTTCTGCTGAACTCCAACTTGAAATCTGTGAGACACTACTCCCCAGAGTACATCTAGCATCCAAATCTTTGCTAGTCAACCTCCAGATCAAACTACATTGTAAATTCTATCTTTCCAGTGCCTGTGCTATGAAGACTCTGACTGTATTAGCAAGTGCAGATTTTACTGGACATCACTTCTATTTTTCCACATTATAGGTTTTCTCAGATTAGTATTTTGAAAGGTATTGTAAAATAAAGATACCAGAGCCATCATAGGGAATACCTTGTTGACATTCATCTAATCAAATATTTGTTTAGTGTTTCTGCAATAACAGACTTCCCCACGGCCCCATGGCTGCTTTCTAAATTGGCGTAACATTTTGTTAAATGTGTAGCCTGGGGGAAAAAAGTCCTAAGAGAGACAGACTTTGTCATTCACTAAATCATTCTTCAATCCATTCAATGTTTGCCAAGTTCCTTTCATGTGTCAGGTAAAGGGCAGTAAGTGTTGAAGATGTTGAGATAAAGGACACAGTCTCACCCACCCCAAGGAGCTCACAGTCTTGCTATTAGTACATGATCGAGTTCTTAAGTGGATTTGTCCACTAAAGAGAAGGTACAACTCCAAACCCTCCTATTATATGATTTGCTCCCTCTGAAATTTAATGTTCTTTTGCTGTGGTGCAGTTTTGCAACTTGTCCGGTTGTTTTAGGAACAATAAACGTTCAAAATAATAAACATTATCGAGCACCTACTATACCAGGTGGTAAGGCAAGCAGAACCATAAGATGACCACCCCCCTCAATGATCCCTGCTTCCTTGTATTCTTGGTTTTATGTAATCTCCTTCTCTTAAGCATGGCTGGACTGAGTGACTTGCTTCTCACCAAAAGAATATGGCAAAGGTGATGGGCTGTCACTCTATAATTAGGTTAGAAAAGACTATGACTTCTGTTTCTATTGCTTTCTTGGTTTGCAAGCTCTGGTGAAACAAACTCCCATATGGGAGAGGCCCACTTGGCAAGGAGCTGAGGGTGGCCTCCAACCAACAACAATCCAGGAACCAGGGCCCTCAGTCTATCAGTCCGTGAAGAACTTAATCCTGCCAACAATCAGGTCAGCTTGGAAGCCCCTGAGAATGAGGACCCAGGTGAACTCTGCCCATATTCCTGACTCACAGAACCTGTGAGATAATAAATCTGTCTTGTTTTAAGCTATAAATTTGGGGATAATTTGTTATGTAGCAAGAGATAACTAACATGGAAATCATCCTTGTTCTTAAGGAATTGACAGTTTAGCTATAGCCAGACAAAACACTAACTATAACACAATGTTGAAAGTAGTGTCATCTTCAGTAACTCAGCAGAGGTGGTTTCAATCAGGGACAGAATTCTGCGATTCTGGCATTTCAATTCTAATCTCAAGTTAACTTGATTTCTGTTTTTATAGGTTTTCCAGCTGGAAAGGCTTTTGAGCAACTTGGTCCCTTTAGTTCTTATCCCATATTCCACCTGAAAAGAAGAATAATGGTACACATTTTAACTGACCAACTGGACTACATGGTCCTTGAAGGTAGGAAGAGTATTTTATGCTTTGTGCTTTTTCACATGCCCTTTCATATGACTGATGAACTATAATCTCACAGTTAGTAAAAGAGCAAAAAACACATGAAAGACTTTGGAATTTCCTGAAAGACCGGAGAATTCTGGTGCATGTCCTGGAAATAGGGTGGGGTGAGGGGCCTGCGAAAGCAGTCCTCTACAGGGCTCTGATGCACAGTTTAAGCCAAACATAAGCAACCTTGGAAGACTCCCATGGGTAATAGTCCCCGTGACACTGCACACTTCCCCCAGAAGGCTTCTAGCATCACTAAAACAAGAGCCCTGAATGTTATTTGTATTGATAGCAGCTGCTGACTGCTCTCTGGCCCAGGTACTGGCCATCACAGTGTATGCCAGGGCAACCTACTGCAAGCACCCACAATTTTCCATTTGGGGGTTTCATCCAGGAGTGCAGGTGCAGCCCTCAGCTACTGACATTTGAATGGGAGGAAAAATCCCTGAACTTCTTGCCCTCCTTTGGTGGGATGACTCTGAGGTGTATTCTCTGCTGTTATCCATAGTTCCCCAGTGGTACTGACACCCCTCCCCCCAGGTATTGACAGGGGTAACCCACTCAATAACACTTTCTTGGGTCACCCCAAAATAAACTACTTGGATTCAAATCTTTGTCTCAAAGTTGGTTTCTGGGAAAACCTGGCTTAACAAATAAACTAAAATAGGAGGCTTAAGGCTGAACTCTGTCTTGCTCAAACATCTCAGGAAAGAACGAGGCCTAACTTGGTGAAGTGTGATCCATTGGGAAGCCTGGGTAGGGCGGCATGACTTGGAAGCTGATTTGCTCACTGCCGGGGGGGGGGGGGAAGGGGAGTGAACACCGGGGCCTGGGTTGATAGATAATTTTTTTCATGATACAGACTTCCTAATAATATTTAGAATATTGACAAATATAATAGTCACTAATAGCTATCAATCAACCTAGGGCTTGATTTCCTTCAGCAAAGATGGGAGAAGGTTTAAGTCCGTTCATCAAGCCCCACCTCTGCCCCAAGCAAGGTCCAGAAAGGTCCCAGAGGTGGTTATGCTCTTGCTTTGGCCTCTGGACATCCTACAACCTCCCAGCCACTGAATTGCAAAAGCTCAAAATAGGGTCATTTCCATCGCTGTGCCTGGCTCCAGTGATAATCACCCAAACCAAGCCCAGAAGGTCCCTAGTAGCACCAGGGAAGTACAGATGTTTATTTTTACACATGATCTTCGCCAAAAGGCCACGACGCGAATTGCTTTTCTTCTGGTTTAATCAAAAGCTTTGATAAAGTTTGGTTTTAAACCATATGCGAATATACTAATCTGAAGGATTTGGCGAAGATTTATTTGTTTTTCTCTTTCAGTTTTTTAATGCACACACAGATTAACACTGATTCTAAGAGCCCCCCCTAAGTCCAGCACAAAGGATACAGTTAAATACAGCAACTACACTGAGGAAGAGTCTGAAACTGGACTGGGCAGGTGCCTCCGACAGAAAACCAACCCTTAACAGTTACTTAACTGAGTCACAGTTGGAAGTTTCAGTCCTTATATGTGAAAGCACAAGCATTTTAGTGTATGAACTCTGCTGTGGAGTTTGCATCTAACACTTGGCTTTCTAGTTCCTGCTTCTCCAAGAATAAATAGCATGGTTAAGTGCAGTCTTCAGTTGACAGCCTCCGCTTTGTGAACACAGTCAGATCTCAAGTGTTCATCCAAAGGGGTTGATAGAGGTTGTCTGATCTTCGGACAGAGATCCCCATCCCATGGCCAGCAGATGTGAAAGCAGCAAAGATAGAAGAAAAACCTTTGGAAATTTTGCTGAGAAAATGCCCCCTTTTCTTTATAGCATATGTGTTCCTTCCTCATGCCAAGAGAGGCCATGTGCTTTCCATGTTTCCAGTCTTTTGGGGGCACCTGGGTGGCTCAGTTGGTTAAGCTACTGACTCTTGATTTTGGCTCAGGTCATGATCCCAGGGTCATGGGTTCAAGCCCTGTGTTGGGCTCCATGCTCAGCTGGGAATCTGCTTGGGATTCTCTCTCTCCCTCTCCCTCTGCTCCCCCACCCCCGCTCACGTGCGCACTCTCTCTCTTTCAAATAAATAAAGATAAATCTTAAAAAAATAAATAAATAAAGGCAATCTTTTGGAGGGGAGGGGAGTTTTCAGACTGACTTGACCAACTCCATGTCTGATCTGAGTTTTCTTCAAAAAGTCTTCAATTTCTTCTTTCAGTGTAATCTTCTTCGGGCTGAGAGCTATTTTTGCCCCCCAGTGGTATGGATATGTATTTCAGAAACTATTAGTATCTTGTGGTATCTGTGAGTGAGATGGCTCTTCACAGTGAGCACGCTTCGAGGGGCATCATCTGGATTCATGCTGGGCATTCAGTAGTGTTCTATCCATGTCATGATTATAAAGGGAAATTGAGGTTGACCACTGCTCAGCGCCCCTAATACTAAAGTGTGGCTCCACACAGAGGCCCTGTAGGTTCTCTTCCTATAGCCTAGACATTGCGGTTCTGCTCATCTGGTCAGGGTCAAGCAGGAATGAGAGTCTAAGTCATTACTTTTATGTCTTACAATATGCTTTATATTTTAATAAAAGTAATATAATATTCAGATAAAATTCCTTAATTACCTTTTTTCACTTTCCTTCCCAAATGCTCCCAGGGGTATCTCCAGTACATGACTCTAGTTATTATGTATATATGTATACATCATCAATACATACAGTGTTTTTTATTTTAAAATAATTTGTATCATATCGTTTATTTCTGCAACCTGGTTTAGTTCCTCTTAACAGTATGTTTTTGTGATCTAGTTACAACATTAATATAGAGAGACCTAGTTCATTTTTTTAAATTGCCATTTGAATGTTCTTGGGAATACAAACTTTATATTTCATTTTGCATCTAATGGGTTTCAGATCATCCTCAGCTTCTTATAGCTGTTTCCTATGCACATATTTGCAAGTTTCTCTACAGGAGGACCTTTTAGGTCACAAGAAATGTAGATTTTTAGCTTTACTGGATATTGGGTTTTTTTTGTTTATTTGTTTTTTTTAAGCAGTTACCTTTTTACTTATTATTTATTTTTTATTTTTTAAATAAACTTTATGCTCAACTTGGGGCTTGAACTCATAACCCCGAGAGTTGCACCTCAAGAGTCACACACTCCACTGACTGAGCCAGCCAGGTGCCCCTTTACTGGGTATTGTTAATTTGATGTCAAAATAGTTGTATTTGGGGACACCTGGGTGGCTCAGTTGGTTGAGTGTCAGACTCTTGGTTTTGGCTCAGCTCATGATCTCAAGCTCATGGGATCAAGCCCGAGCTGGGCTCTGCACTCAATGTGGAGTGTGCTTGTCCCTCTCCTTCTGCTTCTTGCCCCTCACTCATGCTCTCTCTCCCTTTAGCTCTCTCAAATAAATAAATAAAATCTTTTAAAAAAAATAGTTGTATTTATTTTCACTCCCACTAGTAGATTTTGCAAGTTTCTAGTTTTTATCTTTCCAATGTCTCATATTGTACGATTAAACATTTTGTAGACAATCAGATGGATATAAAGAAGGATCTAATTTAATTTGTATTTCTCTCAGTATGGTGAGGAGGAGCATATTTTTGTGCATTTTGGTGACTTTGTTTTCCTTTTATGTTTCTTGTGCATATTTTTTGCCCATTTTCAAAAATTGGGGGTTTTGTTTTATTGCTTATTAATAATCTTAATTCCTTGTATATCTTAGATACTTTGTAATACATGTTATAAATATCTTCTCCTAGTCTATGGCTTGTTGTCTTTTTCTTTTTTTTTTTAGTTAGAGAGAGACTATGCATGTGCATGGGGGGAGGTGGGGGGGGCAGAGGGAGAGGGCGAGAGAGAATCCCAAGCAGGCTCCACAACCCAGCACAGAGCCCAATGAGGCTGATCTCATGATCCTGAGATCACTACCTGAGCCGAAATCAAGAGTCATTTGCTTAACTGACTGAGCCTCGCAGTCGCCCCATATGGCTTGTTTTTTAACCAGATTTTTAAGCTAAGCTGTAATTTTGGCATCATTTAAAAATTACAAGCAAATTTATAAATCTTTTTTTATGATTCATGCTCTTTCTGTCTTGTTTTAAGAAATTCTGTTTAACTCAAGTTCATGAAGACAATCTATATATTTCATTCTAATAGTATAAAAGTTGTGCTTCACATATTTTCGTCTTTGGTCTTTACTCTTTCGGTAACTTATCTGTGCATAGGGTGTTAGGTAATAAAAATCTAATTTTACTTATTTACACCTAGAAGTGAATTTTTCCAATACTGTAATTTTTACAATGGAAATAGCTTTCTGATTATATAAACAACTCATGATCACTGTTAAAATTCAATTAACTATTTAACATATGAAGAAACACATTAAAAGTCACCTGAGAGCCTGTTGCCCTAAGACAGCCACCACTGAGATTTTCGACATCGTTGGCCGACTGTCTGGACTCTTCCCACTTGTTTATGGTACCACCTCTGTCATACAGGGAGAGGACTTGGGTCGCATTCAGGGAAACTTAGAAAATTAACACTAGATCTGGATATAATTTATAGAATTTGAAGTATCAACTTAAAGAATTTTCAAGTTTGAGTACATCATGTGATTGCGTGATTTCATTAAGCGTATAAATAAGTAAAAAGAATAAGTAGGAGCATCATGTGAGAACTAAGGATTTCCCAGGAATGGCCAGTTTTTCTGTGGTTTAAGGAAGCACGAGAACAAAGACTACAGATTTATGAAACAAGGGCCAATTTCTCTTAGTATCATGCTCAGCATGGTAGGTTCATCTTGCTAAATGTTTTCAAATTTAGACCATTTGTGTTTCCTCTAATAAATAATTTATCTTAAATTTTGTCACAGAGATATACAAGGAAAAACAGAGCCAATTCCTAGAAAAGCACTGTCCAACTTGGATAGAATGTGAAAACCTGCATCAGTCAGTCCATTTTGGAGGCTCTGTGGTGTGAAAGGTGAAATGGAGTGGGGTCACTTGCATCCAGGGGTTTTCAAATGGAGCCAGGAGGCTATAGAAGTGGTGGGCCTTACACATGTCCTCACCAGTGGAACCAAGAACTTTTGCACTGGGTCAAACCGAAAATATTCCAAGGACTCAGCACAAACAATTACAACTTGTTACAGTAACAGACTTTAGCTTAGTGGTAGCTTTTACAATACCAATTGTATTCAGAGAAGATTAATTTTCTAGGAATAACACCAATCAAAAGTCTTTGTAAACAACTTACACAAACATTCTCTTCCCTCTTTTAAAACCCTTGACTTTTGTTCCCTGAGAGGACACTATTTGGGTTGCTGCCCAAGTCTGTGTTCCCCAAATTGCAATTCTGGGAGCCCAAGGAAATGCTTTTGTTTTCTTTTAGCTCTGCCTCTTTTGTTAGTTGACCCTGAAAAGTTATTTCTCATATTTCACTACCACCAAGAAATAGGAGATTGTATCTTTCCTCTGCATACACAAATATCACCCTTCACTATCTTAATATTTCCCATTCTTCATGGAATTCGTATGTAACTTCCTCCATGCACACATTAAAAGTACATTTGATTTTTTAATTAAAAAAATAATCAAGGCTCCTGAGTGACTCAGTCGTTAAGCGTCTGCCTTCGGCTCAGGTCATGATCCCAGGATCCTGGGATCAAGGCCCACATTGGGCTCCCTGCTCCACGGAAAGCCTGCTTCTCCCTCTCCCTCTCCCCCTGCTGGTGTTCCCTCTCTCGCTGTGTCTCTCTCTGTCAAATAAATAAAATCTTAAAAAAAATAAAATAAAATAAAAAAATAGTCAAAACCACATATAGGCCATGTTGATCTGCCTGTAGAATGAGAGTCCTTCGGTTTTCTGAACTTGGGTCCACTTTGATGTCTAATGAACACTGATGAAGTTAGTCAGCTTTAATGTAGATATCCTTCGGTATATATGACATGGTTTTTTGAAAACATATTCAGATGTTACTCATTCCTGTTCCAAAGTGGTTTAGGATGTTTTCAATGATAATATTCAGTGTAGAGTTCAGTTATAAATTACTGTACTGTATGAAGAGATTTGGAAGAGCTACATAAAGATTAAGTCCCTCTCCCGAAATATGGCCATGTAGATATATCTGCTCTGACTTTACCCTGTCTGAGTTCTCCAGTCTCCCCTTTTGCCACAGTCTAAAGCCAAATTGGCAGAAAAGAAAACAACAACCCGAAGCATCCAGCATGCCAGCGAGACTGGATTCCGAAGTACTTGTGACTTCTGAGTTTGTGCAGACCGGGGTGAATCAGAACGACTTCTCTTCAAGCACATGTGATTGATTCAGACACTGACCAGCTCCAAGGTCTTCCTGACCACGTGCTTCCTTAAGACTCAGGGGGCACTTGCTGCTCGATCAACCTTAACCCAGGCCTCTCCGCGGCTCTACTGCTCTGACGCTTCGGATTGCGAAAGCTGTTTTCCTTGAGGACACTCCTAAGAAGAAAAGAGGAAATCGCCTATGTGTGTGCTTCTGAGACAACTTCAAGGGGTTTTTAGCGAGCAAAAAAAAAATTTCCAGTGTGCGTTTTTTTTGTCTCATCTGAAAGACACTGTGGTTTTCAGCTAACTTGGTGCTGTTACTACAGTCATTTTACCTGCCCTCTTTTTTTTTTCAACAGGCATAAGACAAGGCTGAGCTCATACTTTCATGAAAGCCACTCTGCCATCTAAGCAGAACTAACACTGTTAGAAGAGCATGCAAATTGTAATTAAAAAAAAAAAAATCCGTAAGCCAGCAGTTTCTTTCGACCACAGTGGTTTTTTTCCTCCTGCTCATTCTGCTGAAACAGCAGCATTGGGCTACACTGCAAGGCTTCAGCGTTCTGCTCTAATTTGCTGTTTTTCTGATGAGAATTGTGCATTTGAGGATGTGTTGTTTCATGTGTGCTAAGTGTTGCACACCCAGCTGGATTTTAAATTTCTGCGGACATGGACCCCTCCTTTCTTTGCCCATCTCTTCTCTTCTATAGGATCTAATAGGGCAATCCACTGTAGGTGCTCAGTTATCAGATGTGGAGTGAATGTGTGATTGAACAAACAAGGAACCGAACAGATATTTCCAGTCTCTCATTTTCTAAACTAAACCATGCAAACCAGATGGGATCCATTTCAGTCCTAAAGGAGGATCGGTGGCAAGGAAGAAATAAGATGAGAATCCAAGAGCACAAAGCAGGAGCTGAAGAGTTCACCAGCTCCATGGTAAAAGTGGTTTAGACCTCTGTGGATGGAAGACATAGGCTATAATCAGGTGTTTGTGTGTAGATACATGTGACATGGATTATATATTTAGTTACATACATTCAAGTAATGATCTACATGTTTCTACGTGTTGTATGTTCTGCACATGCATATGACTTACATATAACCACACATGCACTGTGTGTGTGTGTGTGTGTGTGTACAGTTGACCCTTGAACAACACCAGTTTGAACTACATAAGTCCTTTTATACACACACACTTTATCTTTCGATAAAGACAGTGTAGCACTGCAAATGTATTTTCTCTCGCATATGATTTTTCTTATAACACTTCCTTTTCTCTAGCTTACTTTATTGTATGAATACAGTACTTAGTACATATAACATACAAAATCTGTGTTAATCAACTGTTTGTGTTATTGGTAAGGCTTCCATTCAGTAATAGGCTGCTAGTAGTTAAGTTCTGGGGGAGTCAAAAATTATGCAGGTTTTTTGACTGGACCAGGAGGTCAGCATCCCTAACCCCTGTGCCGTTCAAGAGTCGGCTGTATGTACATTAAAGAATTTGCACCAGAGATCCTCTTAGAGAGCTACCTTTGTTTAGAAAAATATCGTGATTCTCCACTTATGGGTGGAAAGTAAGGCCCTGGGGCTATGGATGGAAGAATACATGGAAGTAAAGTCACAGCTCAACTAATCCGAATCTAACCATCAAGAGGAATTTGGGAGTCGAGAGAGCAGAAGGGAGAGATTAAAGAAAGAGAGATGGGGTTCCACAGGGCTTTGCTTTGGAAAGTCGTCATGGGAGAAGTTAAAGAAAAGAGGCTGAATTCCAGTCTGGGCTGGCCCAGAACAGGAAAACAGATGGCGGGAGTGGAAGCGGACCCAAGAGAGACATGAATTCAGGAGGAGCGGGGCTTTGGGACTAGAAGTAAACACAAGCCTGTACAATCTCAGTAACTAATAGGTAAGTCTGGGGAGATCATTAGACTTTGCATAGAGCTTGGGAACAAGGCTCAAGCAAGTTTCAATTAACTCTCAAAAACTGCTGTCACCTCAACTTATGTCTCCGGATTCCTTCGAACCAACGATTGAGAAATCCTCTACTCATTCCAACACATCAGTCTCATGTCTGATCTTCCCGAAGCCCAGGGTTATAAATAAAATAAACAACTCAAGTCACCTCACAGTCTCTTTCAGGGGTTGTTAACAATGGATATTCGAACTGGTAAGACAAAGTTAGCAACTCCAGTTCTGATTCTGGTGCCAAATCTAAGCAGGCGCAACCCTGTGCCCAGAATGTCCCTGATTCTGCCTATTCTCACTCTAGCAATGAGGTGAGGACAGGGCACCGATGGGGCAAACTGAAAATATGGCGGGTTAGTCATAATGCTTACAGCCTAGCATTGGAGTCTTTTTACCTCTTCTCCCAGGGCTATGTTAGTTCTTATACTAAAACACCAAGGTAATTTTCACGCTTGTACGATATAGATGTCTATTGTTCCTGTTTTATAAATAGGAGGGCTATGACATTAGCTTGCTCAGCACCAGCAGAGCAGACTTCTGAGTGAGGAATTATGATTTCCTGGGCTGGGCTTGGTTCACTGGACACCACTGTCCTCTACAAAGGGTTTATTGTGAAATGTTTACAAAAGCACTTTTAGGAAGAGGTCAGTGTCCATTTCTATTGTGGTGAAAAATGTGGCTGAATGTATACGAGCAATGGCAGAGTCCCTTGGCAGAAGGGAAAAGAGAATTTAATGCTTGCCCTGTTCATACTGTAAGTCCACCATCAGGATTCCTTACCTACGTTATCCGCACTTTCTGAAAGATGAAGCAGCAGGGACAAACGTTCTGAGATGATGTAATGTTCTCTAACTTAATAGCATGGATACACAAGGTTATACATTTGTCAAAAGGCCTCCCCTGGGACACTAAGATTTAAAGTTTCAGTAGTTTAAGTGTCTGCCTTCAGCTCAGGTCATGATCTCAGGGTCCTGGGATCAAGCCCAGCATTGGGCTCCCATCTCAGCAGGGAGTCTGCTTCTCCCTCTGCCCCTTCCCCCACTCGTGCTCCCTCCCTCTCCCTCTCTCTCTCAAATAAATAAATAAAATCTTTAAAAAAAGATTTAAAGTTTCATTCTTTTAACACTTCAAAGGAAATTGAACCATAAACAGATATAAACTCTTATTAATGATATAGAGGCTAGAGTGTTTGGTTGTGAAATGTTCTGATGCCTAAAATTTACTTTGAAATGCATCCAAAAAATAAGATGGATTGGTGGGTGGATGGAGGGATGGTTCAATGGATAGACGTGTGATAAAGCAGGTATAGCAAAACGGTAATTGTAGAATCTAGCTGACAGATAACACGGGTATTCATTGTATAATTCTTAAAATTTTTCTGTATGCTTGAAATTTTTCATAATTAGATGTTAGAAGGAGGAAAGGTGGTACTGACAGCTTATACCAGTCTGGCTGCTACAGAAAGCCCAGAAATCTGAGTGCTCAGAAATAAAATATTCCGGTCAGGCTAGTTTTAAAGCTATAGGGGTAAAAGACCCTCCTTGAAAGTAAGGAAGGATAGCAGCTCATTCTAGTTGAAATACATTTCTAAAACGTACTGCTCTCCTCTGTGAACTACTGTTAATTGCATTTCTAAGACATAGGTCATGGTCCTCGCCTTGATGGCCTCTCCACAGCATTTGGCAACACTGGCCACTTCCTCCTCACAATTCTCTCTTGGTTTGTCTCCCACTTCTCTGCTGGCCCCTTCTCGTGCTCCTTTAACTACTTTTTAACATACACATTTCTTTGGGCTGAGTTCTGGGCCTTCCTTTCTTTTACTTGAGCTCTTTCTCCCAAGGGGGTCTCATTGGGTCTGGGTCTCATCTCAGGGATGATATTAACCAAAGCCGTTAACTTCGGCTAATCTTCTCTTTTGCGACAAGGGACTCTTAAAGCCACGTGCCTCCATGAAATCTCCACTTGAACGTCCCCCATGAGCTCGTTCCTAACAAGTGCACATCCCTTCCACACTATTTGATCCCCTGCTGGGGTGTTTCTCTTTTCCTTCATTTCCCTTCCCCACCCCTGCGGAGGTCTGTCATCTGCCCCTGCACCAACGTGGGAGCCTCACAGCTGGT
Organism: Eumetopias jubatus; assembly: GCF_037043125.1. Classification (NCBI taxonomy): domain Eukaryota; kingdom Metazoa; phylum Chordata; class Mammalia; order Carnivora; family Otariidae; genus Eumetopias; species Eumetopias jubatus. The sequence continues at coordinate 58,842,989 of NW_028274822.1, read as the reverse complement.
CTAAGACTCTCACTCCATTCTCATTGAATCAAAGCCACCAATGTCATCTTTTAAAAACATAATTCCAGCGGCGCCTGGGTGGCGCAGTCAGTCAAGTGTCCAACTCTTGATCTCAGCTCAGGTCATGACCTCAGGGTTGTGAGCTCATAGCTCTGAGCTCAGTTTGGGGTCTGCTAAAGACTCTCCCTCTCCCTCTGCCCACCCCCCACCATGCTTTCTCTCTCTCTCTCAAAGAAATCCTTAAAAAAAAACCACACATAAAAACATAAATCTGATTATGTCTCCTCTTTACCTCATTAATGGGGGCACCTGGGTGGCTCAGTTGTTAAGCGTCTGCCTTCGGCCCAGGTCATGATCTCAGAGTCCTGGGATTGAGCCCTGCATTGGGCTCCCTGCTTGGCAGGAAGCCTGCTTCTCCCTCTCCTACTCCCCCTGCTTGTGTTCCCTCTCTCGCTATGTCTCTCTCTCTGTCAAATAAAAAAATAAAATCTTAAAAAAAAAACCTCATTAATGGCTTGCCCCTGTTGTTAGGATAAAATACACTATTCCTCATATGGACAACAAAGTTCCACTGCTGGACCCTCTACCTGCCTCTCTGTCCTATCTCCCATCACCTTCCCTTGGCTCACTGGACAGGGGCCACATGAGCTTTGGATCCTCCAACAAGCAGAGCATTTTCCTACCTCAGGGCCTTTGTATAGGACAGTCCCTCTTTTTGGAACTCTTCCTACAATCTTTCCTGATAAATCCCTACTCATTGTTTAGGTCTCAGCTGAAAAATGCTCCTCGAGAGAAACTTCCGGACACACCCCTCATCCCATCTAAATTATGCTTTATTCTGTTGTTGTCTGTCATAAAGCTTTCACTTTTTGTCTCACAGTAGAATTAGTGATTTGATCACATATATTTGTCCGTGTGCTTATTTGTTAATGTCTCTCTGCCCTGCAGGACTTCAAACTCCATGTGGGTAGGGAGCCTGTCTGCTGTGCCCAATTCTGTGTTCCCGGCCAGACCATGAGCCCGGGGCCCTGGGGAGGTGATCAGCATACACTTACTGGTTCCATGAACACACCGCTGTGCCTCAAGGAGTTGCAGTTTGAAAGGTGGTGTATAATGTCACAAATCAATGTGGCATCAGGATTCAGCGTCATTAGGACCTGTGCAGTCTACCCCACAGGTGTCACCAAGAACCCTTTCGACACTGGGTGTGAGGATGACTGGGCTGCACAGTCTCTTCTGAATTATTCCAGTCCTGCCTCCTGGCTCACTCCCCACATGCACGTAAAGGAAAAGCCAGAAAAAGCAATGCTTTAAATGCCTGCTAAAACGACTTCCTCTTCCTCTTCCTCACGTGGGGAGCATTTGTAGGCATAGCCTTCAAGCCCACAAAAATGGAAGACAAGTAGTTTTCAACTCAGAATCACATGGTTGGTCCTTCCAGGCTCTGTAACTTATCAGACGTAGGACCTTACAGGCAGAATTTTATATCTTAGAGCCCTGATATGCCCCATATTTGTCCTACAAGGAGTACAGAGTGGGCTAATGTGAATGCAAGTACTTCTCCTGCTCTAAACCTATGGACCACCGCATGCATGTGGCTTACTACGGAGCTTGAAGGACGGTAAAATATTAGATATATTGATTTTGCTGTTTTTAACAACTGACCACACTATCAGTTTCTTACTAATTGTTTTACATTTAGAATAATGAACAACTTGATATTCTTTCCACTTTAACAAGGATACTTAATAGCAGACAGGAACATGGTAGACGTGACCTAAATTCAGAAATATCATTTTCTAAATCAGCAATCCACAGTCAGGATTAACCCACACAGCCCTTAAATTATGTGAGCCTTCAACTGATCGACTGGTAATGGCTTTCGTGATGACATACTAAAATCTCTGTTTTCCCTCATAGTTACATATTATTTTAATAACAAAAAATCTTTACTTTCCCATTTGTAAAAGTAGTATGTATTCACAAAAATTCAAATGATTTACAAATATAATAAGTGGCAAAAGAAAGTCATCCATAAATATATTCTTTTACACCAAAAGATTGTAAAAATAAGACCGCCAAGTAAATATAAACAAGTCTTATAAACAGGCATCACTTGATGACAACTTTAAAAATCTCTCATACGTGGGATTATTTCAAAAGACTGCTTCTACCTTGCAAAAAACACACATTTTTGTTTATGATACATTTTCAACTTAGTTCTTTCAGGGAAAATGGCTTGCCATTGTGTATTTGAGAGGATCATCCTTTTCAGTTGGAAAAGAAGAACTAAAATGTCCATTAACTATTTCCAGTGGCTTTACCATATGTAGAACAACTAAGAGATAAAGAAATTGTTAGCAAGGCAAATGATGCGAGGACCTACGGTATTTCTTAAATGTTACACGGAAGAGGCAAGAAATGCAAGTTTCATGGCATATGCATTCGCAGATTATTAATAAATACAGACATTATGCTGGCTTTGACTTTATATAACAGCAATTCCTCTGTACTTGCACAAGGAAACAGCCAAGGATGTTACAAATTGTAAATGCTAGCCTGTCATCAAGAACGAGGCTAACCTCCTGGGATGTTCCAGGAAAAGGCAGAAACACGCCAGGAGCGTTGAGTAAACTTTCAGGCTAAATTCGTGTGAATTACTGGGTGACCATGGGTTTCTAGATTCTTTTGCAGCATAGATCAACTGGCATGTCCGTGTAAACAAGGCTAAGGAAGGGGCTACGCCTGTTCTATATCGCCATCTAGCGGATAGTGACATCCATGCTCCTAGGTGTATTTGCTTTGGAGGGAGACTTGCCCTAGTTAGCAAGCTAGCTGATGAATATTATAGGAGACACAGAAGATGAACTAACCTTTGAGTTTTGGTTTCCTTCAGACTTTAAAATGTCTGTTTAGTGAAGTAAATCTGGCATTTCATCATCTTTGGTAGGAAAAATAATCAGCCTTTATAAGCACCATCTCTTCCTCTTTCCAAGAATTAAAAGTGCATAAACGTTAATGTTTCCACTAAGTTGCTATCAATAATTAATTTTTAAATATCCTTTTTTACCTTCCTCCCCCACCTCTTCCTACCTACTTCACAAATCTTCGGTGTAATCTAAAACAAAAAAGAATTCAAGTTTTCTTTCATTGTTTTTGTTTTTGTTTTTAAAGATTTTGTTTATTTATTTGACAGAGAGAGACACAGCGAGAGAGGGAACACAAGCAGGCAGAGAGGGAAAGGGAGAAGCAGGCTTCCCATGGAGCAGGGGATCCTGATGTGGGGCTCAATCCCAGTACCCTGGGATCATGACCTGAGCCGAAGGCAGACGTTTAACGACTGAGCCACCCAGATGCCACCAAGTTTTCTTTCATTGTATTACAAATGGGTAACAACACATTTGTGGATCCTGACATCAATATAATGGGTCATGACCAGCATCAAAAAAAGAAAAGATCTATTTGTTATTTTTTGAGGAGACTCTCTACCGTTTTCCACTGCAGGACTCCGTTTATCCGAGGTATCTAAAATAGTTAAATTCATAAAAGCAGGAGTAGAATGGTAGTTGCAGGGGCTCTGAGGGGAAGGAGAAATGGGCAAGTGTTCAAGGAATATAAAGTTTCACATACACAAGACGAACACATTCTGGACATCAGTTGAACAACATTGTGTCTAGAGTTAACAACACTGTATTATGCACTTAATTTGTTTAGAGAGTAGATCTCATGTTAAGTGTTTCTACCACAATTAAAAAAAAAAAGAATTATTAAGGAAGACCATGAACAAAAGAAAAAAAGAGAGGAAAGAAAGACTAGACTAGAATCTAAAATGTCAGAGTGCTTCTCACATGCTAAGTGAGTATTATTCTGTGAAACTTCTGTTACACACGTGTGTTTGTGTATACTAGGGAGTGATGTTAAGGGCTTTTCACTCTGTGGGTCAAGTTCAAAGAACTTCGAAAACCTCTTCTCTATTGTTCTCAAAACAAAATTAAACTAAAGCTAAAATTGGTGCTGTGTTTCAACTGAATTAGGTTTCCTTGTATGTAAACATGCTTCTCTATTCCCAAACAAGGCAGTTTGAGATTCCTGGAGGCAGCACATGACGTAACTTAGAGGCACATAAATTGCTGACTCAATCTATGCTTTCTCTTTCATGGAAAGATAAGGTAGGACTGATCTGGGAGCTTCGTTGTGCTGAGCAGAGCTTCTGAAGCAGGACAAAGCTGGTTTCGAATTCTGCTACAGAAACTTCTAGCTGCACGTTAGCCTTTGTGAGTGTCAGCATCCTAACCTGAAAATGAAGCCAATGATTCTGACCGCATGAAGCTGTTGTGAGAAACTAATGCTAATGTGGACAATGAGTCACCAATTCACTGACAACATTTTAAATAGCTCTTATCTTCCTTTATTGCCCTAAATTTCTATATCTTAGAATTGCAAATATCCCTAAGTCAATTTAAAACCGACAGTTGAACTGGAACCTCACTAAGGCTTTTTTCTTCTTCAGGGCAGTCTGGTGAAAGCTTAATGCTATACTCTCTTATTCTGCTTATGTCTGTGTTTAATTTATTGTAAATCTCAGTGGAACTGTATTCCTGGCTTCTGTAGTGCCTTCTATATTTTACAGAGAACATGGATCTCGCCTGGTTTTTCCTTTTCAAAGTGGGATGCCATCCTGGGGGCCTTACTACCCAAACATAACAACAGTGTTTTGTGTGAGCAGAGCAGGTCCTGGGAGAAGAGAGAGGACCCAGCTTCAGTCCCTTTACTGAGATATCATCAACATATTAACATTATTTTAGTTTCAGGAGTGCAACATAGACGATTCAATATTTGTATATACTGCAACATAATCACCACAATAATTCTAGTTAACAACCATCACCACACACAGTTATATTTTTTTCTTGTGATGAGAACTTTTAAGATGTACTCTCTTAGCAACTTTCACACGTACAATACAGTGTTGTTAACCAGAGTCACCATGCTGCACATTACATCCCCAGGACCTATTTATTTTATAACTGAGAGTTTGGACCTTTTGACCCCCTTCACCCATTTTGCCTACTCCCACCTCCTGCCTCTGGCAACCACCAGTCCGTTCTCTGTGTCTATGGGGTCAGCTCTATCTTGTGCCCCTTCCCTTCAGCTCGGTCTCTCCTCAGTCCCTTTCTAATTCTTCCTCCTTCCTCCTGCAACCTGCAGCAGCCTTATCCCAGAGGAAACCAAACTGACAAACTACTGCTCAAAATACCACCTATCATGCCTCCTCAAGAGGGGATCCTGGTGAGGAAATAAGAAAATGAATGTACAAGCTGTAAGAACAATGGTGGTTATACCAACGTCAGGTGTTTTTTTTACATTATGAATCCATTCATGGTAATGTTGGTGAAGTGTTAACGTGATAAAGGTCCCTGGGTCTGTGTGACCTTGGGCAAGTTGTCCAGCCTGTCAAGCCTCAGTTTCTTCATCTCTAAATTGTGGAAAATGGTGCCCACCCTTCACAGGACTCTTTTTGAACAGGTAGTGCACAGGGGCGCGTGGGTGGCTGAGTTGTTAAGCGTCTGCCTTTGGCTCAGGTCATGATCCCAGGGTCCTGGGATTGAGCCCCGCATCGGGCTCCCTGCTCAGCGGGAAGCCTGCTTCTCCCTCTCCCTCTGCCCCTGCTTGTGTTCCCTCTCTCGCTGTGTCTCTCTCTGTCAAATAGATAAACAAAATCTTAAGAAAAAAAAAAAAAGAACAGGTAGTGCACGGAGATGCCTTGAAATAGGTCTTAGCCATAGTGAATAATTGCTCCAGACTGAATGTTTCTGTTCCCCAAAATTCATACATTGAAGCCTAATCCCTACTGTGATGGCCTTTGGAGGTGGAGCTTTGGAGAGGTGATTAAGTCACAATGGTGGAGCACTCATGAATAGGGTTAGTGCCCTTATAAGCAGAGACGTGAGATTGCTCTCTCTCCCCAGCAAGTGAAGACACAGGGAGAAGGTTGCCATCAGCAAACAAGGAAGAGAGTCCTCACCAGATACAGATCTGCAGCACCTTGATCTTAGACTTCAAGACTCCAGAATTGTGAGGACCAGTGGTTATTTAAGCCCCCCAGTCTATGCTACTTTCATTACAGAGCTAGAACTAAGACAATGATCAGTTAATATCAGTGGTTGTTATAGTCCCATCTCCCCAGATTTTGTGCCCTTGAAGGACACAGAAAGGTAGTCCTTAAAGTTAAAAAGTTAAAGTTGAAATTTTATAACACCTATGAGTTGTAGGGAAAATGGGGAAAAACAAAAAATTTGGAGTAGAGGAGCCTTCTTGAAACTCTGAAATCATACCATGTGGGCATTCACCTGGGCAAAATACTGCTCTGTATTGGGAGTGGTGGTTTTCCAATTTACTTGAAATTTCGCTACAGAGAGAGCAATGTAATAACCGACTCCATGAATTGTCCACTATTGTGTTTTAAGTGAATACTCTTTTCAAAACACAGAGACTGCTTATTACTTCATATCTCTTCCTATCATATGATCTGCTCACCTGCGGGTCATCATGTTTGCCCCCTCATTTGTGTCCTGCCTTCAGAGTCATAAAAAGCAGGGAGCTCAGGTGCAGAAAAGGTCTTGGGGGTGAGGATGGGGGGTGAGGAGGCAGGGAGGGGGAAGAGAAGGGCAGGGAGTGGCTGAGAGTGAAGTACTAGAGTGCTTACCGTTTTTAGATGGAATCTTGGTCAACTTGTACTCTGTGTGCTCTTTCTAGTGAAGGAGATGATTTTAGATGAGACACAGGTGAACATTTTAAAGTTTCATCCCTGCCAATGGTCAGCTCCCAAAAGATCATCAGAACAAATTTTGAGCAAGCAAAGGTGTTTATTAGACTTAGTGCAAAAGAAGAGAGCACCCCTCTGGCAGTTTTAGTTGTGAGTCAGGAGACAGAGCTCAAGGGAGAATATTTATAGGGTTCTGAGGTCTGGGCTCAAGTGGTCAAAGATGGGTCTGTTGTGGCAGAGAATGGACCAGGGCTAGGCTTGGGATGGGCGGACGCAGCAAGGTGAAGATCTGCAGGAGTAAACTGTTATCTAATGTTTTCTCAGGTGGGCACACTGTTTTCCTGAATGAAGTCATTGGCATAAATTTCCTGAAGCAAACAGTAAAGTTATTTATTGGTGTATGATCTTATTTTCCTGGGCAAGGATTTTCTGGAACAAATGGTTGTTTTATGTTGACACAGATGGACTCAGTTCTCATAATTTTGTGTTTAGTTAATGTGTATTTCATAATATATAATTGGTACCTCAAACCATTGATCTTGAAAGTGATATTATTTAGGACAACACAGAAATAAATTAAGTTTAAAGATAAAAGCTGAGTTGATCAAAGAAATACAATAAATAGTGTAAGTGATACTCAACCATGACAAAAATTGTGAGTACAGTATATGAAAGACTGAGGTGTGAAAGACACTGTTCAATACTGGGAGAATGTCCTGGTGGAGTCTAGACAGGAGGAAAATTCTCTTATGGGGAAGGTGTATAACCCACAGTTGAATCGTCAGAGAGAGCCAGGGGAAGAGTCAGGGGATTGGCAGAGTCAATTGCGTGGCCTGGGAGGGGCCCCGTGCGCCTGGGGTTTAGTGTCTTCTCTGTTGTGCAAATGAACTGAGAACTAGAAAAGTCCCTCTGCCTGGAAACTCTGACTTACTGGTGGGTCTACTTGGGGCTTGAGCTTTCAAACAGGAAGTAGCAGCTGCTGTTGGAAGATCCTACGTAGGGCAGATGGATTCCCCAACAGCGGCACCTGCCATTGTGGTAACCCAGATGCCAACTGCATAGTGTAGCAAAGAGGCGCTGAGACTCAGTGAAGGACGAACCAGCCAGAATGCCTTGGTGGTGGATATTTCCGACAAACTGAACAGGATAGAGGGAAGAGGCAAGGGCAGTTTCTGGTTTTCTAGAAGCCAGAGCCGTAACAACTTCTGTGGTGGGGCTCGTGTAGGGGAAGGAGGACAAATCCCAGGCAATTCAGGCCAAAGTTAGTATGAATTTGAGGAGAGGAAACTTTGGGACCAGATAGAGAAGGGCCTTTTTTAGGTAGAAAGCCCAAAGACCAGGGAAGAATCCTGTAGGGTCTGTTGTCCTCAGTTGTCTGCTAAGACAAAATAAAGCATGGCCGTCGCCGTAACAACTTCTGTGGTGGGACTCGTGTAGGGGAAGGAGGCCAAATCCCAGGCAATTCAGGCCAAAGTTAGTGTGAATTTGAGGAGAGTAAACTTTGGGACCAGATAGAGAAGGGCCATTTTTAGGTAGAAAGCCCAAAGACCAGGGAAGAATCCTGTAGGGTCTGTTGTCCTCAATTGTCTGCTAAGACAAAATAAAGCATGGCCGTCGGTCTGGGGGTAATGGGGATGGGAAGGGAGAAGACAGAAGGAGGCGGTTCCTTTATGTTGCTGAGGATCCCACCCCTGTGTTCATCAGTGATGCGACTTGAATCATCCTGGGACCTAACTCTGGGGAGCTTCACAGAACATTCTACTCAAACCAAAACAAACAAACAAACAAAAAAACCCAAAGTGGATGGGGCTCACCCTACAGTGAAACCAAGGGGACTGGGAAAAGAGCCATTCTGAAAGTAACCCTATTACTTAACTTTTCTCAAAGACAAGGGCCAGATACCATCAGTATTCTGCAAATCAACAATTCCTAATGAAATTTTGTGATGCTGTAGTTTTGCTCACTGCTTTGTTACCCCCTGTCAGCTCCCCTGACCAATGTTGCCCGATGGTTGGAGTTTGGTTTTGGTAACACCAGACTCCCCAGGCAACTTCACCAGCAGCAGATGACCTAAAAAAAATTAACAACCATTCAAAAAATAAAACAAGGCAAAAAAGCAGACCACGGCCTTACCAGCACCAAAGAAACATCCAAGCAATAAAGTGGAAGACTCACCAAGATGTGGACATTTGAATGTTTGCTATTGTTCCTTAAGAAACAGACAACTAGAAAAGGAAAATGTCAGCAGATTTTTCCAGCAAGCCGAGATCCTGGGAATGTCTGCATGGAAGACAAGAGAGCAGCCACTAGGCTTATATTTTCTGCCTGGTTTTTACTGTTTGGGTAATATGAGTTGAAAGAAGGAATACCAGGTAACACAGGGGGAGACTCCCAACCAAGAAATCTAAAACATATAGTAAAAGGTTTTTTTTTTTTCCCCCCTTTTCTGCTCATTTTGGATGCTGGTGCTAAACTTCCAAGTGTCGTAACTTAAAAGGAAATTTTATGCCCTTCTTATTTATTTCTAGGATGAAGGACGATACCATTTTTGTTTCCTTATGTGACTTTCTTTGAAAATGTGCAGTATCATGTTCCTTAAAAAGAAATTTAAAAAATGTTTTTGAAGATTTTATTTATTTATTTGACAGAAAGAGAGCGCACATGAGAGTGAGCACAAGCAGGTGGGAGGGACAGAGGGAGAGGGAGAAGCAGACTCCCCTCTGAGCAGAGAGCCTGACACAGGGCTTGATCCCAGTGTTTTAAAGTGGTTAAATCCCACTTTCAAGGATGCCTGAGCAAAAAGAAAATTTTTACCCTCGAAAGGAAAAAAAAATTGTTCCACCACTCAATACCCATCACCGCACAAAAGATGCTTACCCGCCCTGAGCCTGGTGTTTTTGCATTTGTGCCGGTGTCCTGGTGGTGTTATGAAGACCAAGTGACAGAGTATATGCAGAATGCCTGGGACATTGTCAGGACTTAATACATATTGGCTGTTAGCTATTTTTTTTATGAATCTGAAGGGGGGGTTTTGTTTGGGGATTCCTGCTTCCCCGTGGGCCTGGTGGGAGAGGAAGGAAGGCTGAAGAGAAGGTGGGGCCAGGGGGCACACAGGCAAAGCTCCAGCGTCTTTGGGAAAATAAACTGTAGGTTGGCTTATGTCATCTATAGTCCCAGTTAAAAAAAAAGAAAGAAAGAAAGAAAGCAAAAAAAGAGAAAAAAGAAACAATAGTAACAACAAAAAACCCAACAAAACCAGCAAACCTCTAGGAACTGAAGGCAAAGGGAGGAAGAAGGAGGAGGAAGATACCGAGGGAAATGGTGAGAGACGGTGATTTTGTGACCCTGGGCCTACAGGGAAAACGTCATTAACAGCTTATTTGAACCAAGGCCGTTTGAAGGAAGAAAACCCCACAGACAAAAACAGAGAAATAGGAAGAACGAAGGTAAGTGGGAAAGCCAAACAGCCCGTGGGATGGAGGGGTATGTGCAAAGGAAGGGATAGTCCATGAAAAGGGATAGATTTTAAAAAGTATGTAGATGCACCCAGTTAACAATGTCGTGAAACGTTATACCCACCTTGACAATAATTAGAAAAGAATTGGCATAATTTGAATATATTGTTTGGTAATGATTCTGAAGATACTTAAATTCAGTATAAAAAGTATGTAAACCCTAGAAAATAATTTAAAATTACTTTAAAATTGTTTTAATTGATTTAGCATTGTTTTAGTTGATTCCTGGGCTATCACTTTTGATAAGTAAATGCTCCCTCATTTTGCTGTTACCTATCAAGGCAGTGACTGACACATGTATATGTAATCACAATTAGGGGCACCTGTGTGGCTCAGATGATTAAGCGTCTGCCTTCGGCTCAGGTCATGATCCCAAGGTCCTGGGATTGAGCTTCGAATTGGGGCCCCTGCTTGGCAGGGAACCTGCTTCACCCCTCTCCCTCTACTGTTCCCCCTGCTTGTGCTCTCTCGCTCTCTCTGACAAATAAATAAATAAAATCTTTAAAAAAAAGTCCTTCCTTCTTAACAACAACAACAAAAAATATATATATATATAATCACAGTTAAAACAAAAACACAAGAATTCCTTAGATGGTGGGGCGCCTGGGTGGCTCAGCTGGTTAAGTGTCAGACTCTTGATTTTGGCTCAGATCATGATCTCAGGGTCGTGAGATTGAACCTCGAGTCAGGCTCCACGCTCAGTGGGGGAGTCTGCTTGAGATTCTCTCCCTCTCCCTCTACCCCACTCCTGCACTCTCTCTCTCTCTCTCTCTCTCTCTCTCTTTAAAATAAATAAACAAATCTTAAAAAAATAAAAGAACTCCTTGGGTGGGCTAGGATGCTGGGTATGCCACACTACTGGGACATGTGCCACAGGGTCCTTATTTTTAAAAGAATTTCCATCTGGCTCTCCCCAGTCTAGTCCTCCTTTTTGAGCCTGTAATGCCCTACACTATTCCACACTTGATCTTAGCCAAAAGGCCAAGAAGCGATGCCCTACACTTTTCCAGATGTGGCCTGAAACCCACTGTATTTTAAGCACCTGCTGATTTGTTTCTCTCCCCCTTGGACTGCAAACTGAAAAGGCAGATGATAAATGCTTGGTGACTTAGAGCAAAGACCTGTAGGAGGAGCGGGGGCAAGCCCTTTGAATCTTGGGGAGAAGCACCAACAGAGGGAATTGCAGAGCAAGTGCTCTGGTCTGAAAGGGCTGGGCATGTTTCAGGAGCAGGTGTGGGTGGGCGGGGGGTACAGAGCGAGTGGCGTGGGGCGGTTAGAGCAGGGGAGGATTTCGGTTAGAGAGGTTAAATGGGGCTTGCAGATTGGGTAGGACCTGGCAGGTCACTGTAAGAGCTTGGCCTTTTATTCTGAATGAGTTGGGAGTCCATGAGCGGTTTTGAGCAGAGTGATATGACCTAGCTTTTCAAGTTGAAAGTTCCTTCTGGCTGCTAGACTGAGAACCAGCATGAGAAAGCAAAGACTAAAGTAGCAAAGACAGTGAGAAAGCTAATGAAGCCATCCAGGCAAGAAATTGTGGCAGCTTCACCCATGGAGGGAGTGCCCATGTCAGGTTCTGGATTCACTGAGCAGACCGTGAATTGGGACAGTGAGAGGAGGTGAGCACGACCCCAAGGCTATTGGTCTGTGTGGCTGGAGGATGGAGCCATGTTCCAGGGGGCACAAGGGGAGCATGTGCACTGTGTGGGAAGCCCAGGAGTTTGGTTATGGACGTAATAAGTTTAAGTTCCTTATTAGGCATGTCTTTCTTTTTTATGTTGAATTCTCCATCCAAATTGGAGAGCTGGTGGTGTTTCTTTTTCAGTATTACAGTCTATCAGGAACTGAAAATTTTCGTTAACAGTCTGGCAGGAACTGAAACCATGGTGGAAGGGAGGGGAGGGTTTGAGTGTTTTTGTTTAAATATAAGGAGACAAGGGCGCCTGGCTGGTTCAGTTGGAAGAGCATAGTGACTTTTGATCTTGAGGTCGTGAGTTCAAGCCCTGTGTGTGGGATAGAGTTTACTTGAAATTAAAAAAAAAAAAAAAAAGGAGACAGATTTACACCCACAATCCCATTGTTCTTGAGCAAGGACTATAACATTAGTGCTCAGTGTTGTGGGTTTTGGGATTAAGGTAATTCTGAAGGAAAGTTTGGAATTCTAAAATGTATGTGGAGCTCTGTCTGGAGAAGCAGTCTGCCCTGGGCCCTGAACATCCCCAAGTCCTCCTGCTGAGTGCGCTGGACTGTTAGGTTGATGCATCTGCTGATACAGAGCAGTTTCTCTAGTTAGTCACTTTAAGTAGGTCACGGCAGAGGGGGAATGGCTTGTGTGTTGCTGGCTTAAAGGCTGGGGCCTTGACCTCATGTTTCTCTCCTTCAAGGCAACCCACTGCATATTCAGGTATCATGTGGGACCATGGTGTAATCCCTATGCTACATCCAGGCAAGGGAACTAAAGCAAAGGTGCTAGTGTTATTTGCTCTGTTGTTAGTAATGAAGTCCTTTGTCTCTGACCCAGGAGTTTCGTGTCTTCTGCCAGCAGCCAGGAAACAGGAACAGGGTAACTTGCTAATGTATAAGTTGGGTAAAATTTCAGACCCTTCACATTCCTTGACAGGCCTCATCTCCCTCAAAGGAGTTGTCTGAAGCCCGTGCTGGGATGGAGAGATAGCTTGAGTGACACACAGAGAGGATCTGGGCAGATGGCCAGGCCCAGGGTAGGACTCTATTTCCTCCTGCGGACTGTGCTTCTGGATGAAGTACTTGATGGGGCAAAAATGAAGAACACCAATTACATGGAGCTGAAGGGCTTACGCTAATTTTCAATTTGTTTATACTTCTTTACACACCATATAGTAAATGGGAGTCCTTTCTACAATTCCTTACGATTGGATAAAGGATGGAGACAGGTAGAAAGGTCAGTTTTAGGGTGAAGGCAGCAGATCATGGCTGCTGAAAATAGGATCAAGGAAATCCTGGTCCACTTTTGCCTAGGGATGGACAGGTAGTCAGGCCACAAAAAAATGTGACACCTTTATTTTTACAAAGAGAATCTATCTGCATTTATTTTTAAGAAACTCAAGACTGGCTAGGCCCCTGGGGCACTGAACCTTCCCCATTCACATTCATTGCCCTTGAGATCACCTCCCTCCCCTGTGGAACGGGGAGCCAGCAGATACCCATAGTAAGTGCTGTGCTGGGGTGGGGGAGCAGGTGTAAAGACCTAGAAGAGTCACTGGCTGTCTAAAGGAACAGTGGAGGGGGACATCATTTCAGTAAGTGTCAGCTTTTCAGAAATGTACAGTACTAATTTAGTAATGTCCCAACTTTATGCAGTATGGCAAATCTAATTGAGCCTTTTCTGTGGGTTCTAGACCTTCTCCAGGTTCTGGAGTTGGGTAGGCCAACAGGGCTATGTTTCAGAAAACATGAAATCATGGACAGCAGAGCATTAGCTTTCTCCCTGGAGGGCTCTATTCATCTGTTGTCCGCTCTTAGAACATAGGATCCTCCAATACCAGCCACGTGTGACTATTGAGCACTCTGAGGGGCCAGCTTGAATTGGGCTGTGTTGTAAGTGTGAAAGACACACCAGATCCCAAAGACTTAGTATGACAAAAAAGGCTGAACCATCTCATTAATTTTCATAATGCTGACATATCAAAGTGATAATATTTTGGATATATTGGATTAAATAAGATAGAACATTAAAATTGACTTCACCTGTCTCTTTTTTTCTTTTAAAAAGGTGACCACTATAAAATTTTAAGTTAGATGTGTTTCTTTTGGAAAGCACTGCTCTAGAAATTTAGAACAATAGATTAACTGCATGTCAGAAAAGGAGAAGGAACACAGAGGGAAAAAGACAAATGTGTTGGCTTTTCTTCCTCCTCTAGGTCTTGAGGAATTTAATGAAGGAAAAAGATTTTTTTTTCCTCTCAGAATTTTAGAGCTAAGGCCATTAGAAATTATCTAATCTGATATTTCTCAAACTAGAGAACCTAGTTTGAATGTAATCTAGAGCTGTAGAGGAGTCTGCAGAGCCCCGCTTGAGAAGCAATGATAGAATCCAAGAAACTTATTTTATGGATTTAGGAAACCAAGGCTCAGGGAGCCTAGGTGGCTTCAGGGCAGTGAAGACATAACACTGGAAGCCAGGTCCCCCTACCCAGTCTACTCTGTGGTACCCTATGGAAATGTTTTGTTTTTTAATAAGAAGTAAATTCCACTCTTTTATCTTCAAAACTATGTCAGTATACATGGAAAAGTGATACGTGTCTCTACAGCAAAAAGAGGGTATATCAGGAGACACTCGAGGATATCTAAAAAAAAAGGTCAAATTCAGGTCACTTCCTTTGACTCAACAGCTCTGATATTTCCATATTTTCCTTTTTATCCCCAGTATTCCTAAAATCCTCATTTGGGTCTTATATTCTATTTTCTGGCACCCTGATGAGGCTTTTAAAAAACTTACTTTGATATCTTCTTCTCTGGATCCACACATGATCTGAGGGGATTATATTTCCTTTGCGGAGTCCTCTTTTCTTCAAATTCAGAAGTTTCCTCTTCAAAATATGTACCCTTTACCTGCTCCAAGTCTGTCAGGGCTGCTGTCGGTAAAACCCATGCCGTGTAACAACAGTGTCTTATGGCCTTTCTGCCACTAAGGCAGCTGAGAGGCTGGCCCCAAACAGTCCCCTCCGGTAAACTACTCAGAGCTTCCTTCCATAGTAGCACAGTGTTTCCCTACAGCATAAAACATCCCTGGAATGTGCCTGTGACCCGTCCAGACTTCCTATAGCTTGTCTCTTGCTTGGTGGAGATGATGCGGGAGCGGTGTCTATCTGGTAGCCTCTGCCATAGTATTTCCTCATTGAAGAAAGTCTAGCCTTTCATTCAAGTCCTTGGCCCCTGGGGCAGTTGTGAAGTTGGCCTCAGTGATTACACAAAAAAATTCTCCACTTCTCTTCTCTGTCCACTCTGAATGCTTTAGAATTATCAAATATAATTAGAACTGTCGGGAGTCTTTAAGAGACTCTAGACAACCCACCAGCACTTTCTCTCTGTGTCTACTATTAAAAGAAAATTTAGATTTTGGAACTTTGTGATTACTTTCCAGAAGAAAGATGTTCTGAGGAGATCATCCAAAGAATTGACTCACGCTGGGTAAGTAAGTGTTTTCTGTTCTCCTGGTGATGACTAACAGCATTCTTCTGGCTGTTAAGTGTAATGATTTCAATTACTATATTGTGTAACCAAAAGATGGCAGTGCTAACTCTTCCTGTTTTCTGTGTTAGGACAAAATGGAAAGGTCATCGTGTTCTTACTTCCCTTTTCCCTTTACTCACCACAAAGTGAAAATAGTGAGTAAAAATTACATAAACAAATAAGTGAAATACATCCCGAGCCTCTTTAGTACAACACTAATAATTTGCTAAGGACAATTCCATGGCAACAAGAATTTAAGACATTTTCTTTTATTTACTTGATTTACTTTTCTGACACTGGAAGGTTGCTTCTATTTCTGAACATTTAAAGAACTGTCTCCAGGGAACCTCCAAGATACCTTCCAAATGACAGGGAAAGGGTAGATTTCACTGGTAGCCAGTAGTAGTTCATGTCTGTATGTGCCAAGGGAATATTGACTAAAATAAAATTCAGTAATAGTGATAGTGTGTTTCTTGGTTGTTATATTTCCCGAAATTATTGCCCTATTAACCCCATCCCATCAATTTATCCTTCAAATCCCAGCAATTTTTTTCTTTCATAACTTTACTTTCTTGTAAGACACGTCCCTTAACAATTAAACCAAAGATTTGGTCATTTAGAGAATTACACCTAGACTAGGTGTGTTTAAATAGGAAACCATACAGTCTGGCATAGCCAATACATAATTTAACTCTTACTGGTACTGAATTCCTCTAAAAATAATGATTTCAACTCATCCTATCCATTGATGAATCAGGTGACTACCTGCAGAGCAAATTTATGGACATCGGTGTTGATGTAGCCAGACCTGAACTCATAGACCTTGCTAGGCCCTGTGATTGGGAACAAGTTACTCAACTTTAGGCAAGTGCCCAATTTTCTGACTCGTTGTGAGAAAAAGCTGAAACGATCAATATATGTGGAAGTGGCTACACTGTGCCTGGCAAACAGTAGTCAGTCAACCTAAGCCTTCTTCTTTCCTATTAAGAAAACATACACTTATATCCGTCATTATCGTTAGTTGGCCAGTAAAAGAAAATAAAGGATAGAACTACACTTGTCCAAATGTTCTTTTCCTTTGGGAAGAAATACTTAATTGATTTCCACATTCCATAGAAGTTATTATTTAAATCATTCATGCAGTAATTCCTTTGGTTGTAACTAACATTTATTGAATGCAGGGCCTTCCTGAGTGTCTACATGGATTGACTCCTTTAATCCTCAGAGCCCCGGTGACAAGATACTATCATCCCCATTTCATAGCTGGAGAAATGGAGTTAAAGAGCTGTTAAATAACTTGCCCAAGGCCACGCAGCTAACAGGTTGGAAACTCTAGCATTCAAACTCAGGAAGTGCGTCTCTAGAATCTAGGTTCATAATCATTATGCTATTCCACGTCTCTATTTACCCTGGTTAAAAAGAAGAGGGTCAGTGCCTTGAAAGGGAATCTTCTTCTTTTTCTCCTCCTCCTCCTCCTCTTCTTCTTCTTCTTCTTCTGTTCTTTAAAAAAATTATATCATTGTGGCAAGAACACATAAGATGAGATCTACCCACTTAACAAATTTTTAGTTGTATGATACAGTATCGTTAACTCTAAGTACAATGTTGTATAGCAGATCTCTAGAACTTACTCATCTCGCTCAACCAAAACTTTTTGTTCATTGATGAACAACTTCCCATTTTTCCTTTCCTCTAGCCCCTGGAAACCACCTTTATATTCTTTGAATGATTTTATGAATTTGACAATTTTAGGTCCCTCATATAAGTGGAATCATGCAGTATTTGTCTTTTTGTGACTGGTTTATTTCATCTAGCATAATGTCCTCAAGGTTCATCTTATTGTCACACACTACAGAATTTCTTTATTTTTTAAGACTGAATAATAGTCCACGTATGAATATGCTACATTTGTTTTGTCCATTCATCTGTGAATGGTTATTTAAGTTGTTTATATATCTTGACTATTGTGAAGAGTGCTTCAATAAACACAAGAGTGCTAATGTCTTTTCAAGCTCCTGATTTCAATTCCTTTAAATAAATATCCAGAAATAGGATGGCTAGATCAGATGATATTTCTACATTAATTTTTTGAGGAACCTCCCTATTGTTTTCCGTAGCAGCTGCACCATTTTGCATTGCCACCAACAGCATACAAGGCTCTCAGTTTCTTCACATCCTCACCAAAACTTACTGTCTTTCTTTGTCTTTTGGTAGTACCCGCCCTGACAGGTGTAAGGTGGGGGCAGGGATATTATCATACCCTCTGATCCCAGCCCAAAGGCAATGTGGCTGGCTGCTGAGTCACTAAAATAAACAGTGTCAGCAATGAGGACAGAATTTTGGGTGGGCCCAAAATGAGAGTTGTTCAGTTGAGCTTGAGCAGGCAGCCATCGAAAATGAAAAGAAATGTGCCTTGCTTATGGGCTAGGGCAGCTCTCTCCTCTTGTATCCTCTGATCCCTTCATCTTCCTCTCCCTGGCTTTCAGCTGCTTTAAGGAAAAAAAGTGATTACAGGCAGGACTAAGTTCTCCCTGTCTCCAAGGAGAACAGAGGTCATATACACCCATCCAAGTGTTCTGGGGAACTTTGATGGTAGAGTGGAGAATGCCTCAAACTCCTATGGCTCTGTTGAATACAGGCACCCAAGTGACCATCATATCTTTAGGGGAGAAGGCACTCGGATTTGGCTGATGGGATT
This sequence comes from Eumetopias jubatus, assembly GCF_037043125.1. Taxonomy (NCBI): domain Eukaryota; kingdom Metazoa; phylum Chordata; class Mammalia; order Carnivora; family Otariidae; genus Eumetopias; species Eumetopias jubatus. The sequence continues at coordinate 58,824,802 of NW_028274822.1, read as the reverse complement.
TGGGGAGGGATCGCACCAGGAAAAGGAGGCTACCATGAACTTGTGGGATGGGGACTTTGGGGCAAGTCAGCACACTGTTGTTACATGTACATTTGAATGTATAGGAAGAACTGATGTGTTAGAGACTTGTACTTCCCTACCCCTGGGGTAATAAGTACCGCTGGGGATCCTTCTGATCTGGATGAGCCACTGGGCAGGAAGTGCTGGTGAGGCAAAATTCCCTGCCATTTGGCACTAGTGAGTGAGTCAGGATTTAGTACAAGTGCCTCTACCTTCTGATGTTCACTAAAGAGATGATATCCTGTTGTGACAAGTCAGCAGTCTCAGTCTCAGTGACCCAGACTTCTGTGTAATCACACCACTCTCTGCAGGAGTGTCTGATAAACCCCAACAACATTCTGCTTCCCCCAAAAAGCTTTCTTGGGACTATGTGAGTAGATACACGATGATCAGTCCTTCCAGTGATCAAGGAAAAATTGCTATCTATCGGGCCTCTGGGCACCAAAAAGGAGGCTATTGTGTTGGAGACAGTACATGTCAGTACTCTGGCTGTCTGTTTGGTGCTCTGGCTGTGGCAGGCAGAGCTCTAAGATGGCCCACGACCTTCTCCCGGTTTTACTCCCGCCATTATGTTATGTTACGTGGCAAAAATTTTGCAGATGTAATTGAGATTAATAATCACTTGCATTTAACCCAGGGAGATGATCTGGGTGCACCTCACCTCACATAAGCCTTTTAAAGCCCTGAGTTTTCATCAGTTGGTAGCAGAAGAGGAAGTCAGAAAGAAAAGAAGCAGGGGAAGGATTTGGCACCATTTGCTGGCTTTGAAAATGGAGGAGGGCTATGTAGAAGCATTGGAGATTCGCTCCAGGACAGAGAGTGACCCCCTGGCCAACAGCCAGCAAGTAAATGAGGACTTCCATCCTACAACTGAACAAACTCCGGATAAGAGTCTAGCCTGACCATCATCTTGAATTCAGCCATGTCAGACCCTAAGCAAAGGACTTAGCCAAGCTCACCCAACCTGCTGATCTATGGAACAGTGAGCTAATAAATGGGTGTTGTTTTAAGCCACTGGGCTGGTGGCAATTTGTTTCATGGCAATGGAAAACAAACCCCCAAATTAGCATCCTTCAAGGGGGCCCAGACCAACTTGCTGCATTAGAAGCTGTCCAGCAACATTTTTTTTAGATTTCATTATATAAAATTAATTTTTAAAATAAAAACATTGGCACTCAGTTTTAAATTAACTAATTTATGAAACCCTTTTCTTTTGTAGAATATACACTGACATTAAAACAGAGTAAAGAAGTGTAATGGGTATCTATAAAAATTAGTTCTGACTGCTGTATTCACCCAAATTTTGTGTCTGCACATGTGAAATAAAATTAAATTTCTCAAACATTTTATATGCAGCATTTTTTTTAAAGTGCATTGTTTTTCACTGCTTTGGTCTTCCTAAAGGATTTGGCTTAAAGCTTAAAGAAAACCCAGGTACTAGGATAACTTTGCTGTATTTGTATACAGAATAATTTGAGTCAGCACGCAAACAACTTCCCTTTTTTTCACATATCTGTATGTAGGGAAAATTCTACTGGTTTTTGCAAAAATAAAATCCCAACACAAATACTGCAGGAAGCAATGTTAAAAAGACCAATGTGAGTGGCACATAAAAATCACATCTTTATTTATTATTAATTGAAATTCCCAATCATGTAGTAGGCACAGGGAGATCCAGGCCTTAGGCCTTAGGGGTTCACTCTCTAGAATACCTTTAAGTAATTTTTTACAGCTTTAGCATTAAGCTCTGAAGTGCTTGACAAAAGTCTGGAATTATTTCTGGAGCTACTTGCAGGGAGCACAGATGTCCTTGCTGAAGAGACTGAACACTCGGACACCGTTTGAGATCGATGATTTTCAGCGTTACTACATATTCACATAAGCCAGAATTATCAGCAGCTGCCAGGTAGAGTTTGTTTTAAAGGTGCTAGGGAACCCGGATGCCTCTGAGATCCTACAATCCAAACGACCTCCTTTGAGCTGCAAGTCTCTGTTTTTGCCAATTCAGATTTCTGGCAAAGAGAGGCAACGGGAAGTGGAACTTCAAGGACCATAACAGCTCCACTGCTCCCTGCAGGGTCAGCTGAGGCCTCTGTTGGGAATGAATTGCAACTGAACTTCTCCCTCTGCCCCATCCTGCTTCCCCTTTCCTCTTACAGGCAGTGTTCCCCAGTAAAGCCCTGCATAAACATCCCTGGCCCAGAGTGGTTTGGCAATGGAGGGTAAGAGGGAGGAGGGGTGGGGCAGGGGATACTTGACCTTTGGCATCAAGTGTATATAACTGTAGTGGCTAAGCCCCTAGCCACTATTTTTCACTGCTTCCATTCTCCAAGAACTGGCTTTAGTTTCAATAATTGCAAGCAGTGCCTTAAAACTAAGAATGAGAATGGGTCACACCTGGGTGGCTCAGTGGGTTAAATGTCTGCCCTCGGCTCAGGTCATGATCCCAGAGTCCTGGGATCGAGTCCTCTGTCAGGCTCCCTGCTCTGCAGGGAGTCTGCTTCTCCCTCTGCCCCTCCTCCCACTTGTTCTCTCAATCTCTCTCTCTCAAATAAATAAAATCTTTAAAAAAAAAAATGGGAATGGGTCTCAGCCCAAGATTGTATTTTAAGGTACAAAAGGGCTGCCTCCAAGTCCAATGGAAGCCTTTGGTTTATCACATGATCAATCACTACCTTCTACAAGGCAGGGTGGGGAGGTGGAGAACTGAGTTAAGTTGAATTTTGTTGAGTAAGAGAGTTGATTGTGGGATAGAGAGGAACAGGGAGAGGGTCCTAACTGAGGTTCCAAGAAATTGAATTCAATGTTCTGGAAACATTTTGGAAACACTTAAGTAGGGGAGGTGCAAAGAGAACAGAGTAGCAATGCAGTTGCTGTCCTTCACATTGGCAGCTGGTCTGGGGAGACACTTCCTTTGCAAAACCATCTAGTGATCTGGTTGCTATGGTAGCAATAGTAATACTCTACTGCAGACTCCACACAAAAAATACTTCTCTGACTTTCATTCTTTCTTTTTTAAAAAATATTTTAAAATATGCTTTTGAGGTAAAATATTCAGGGCTGGTGGCCTTCCTTTGGTATGTAGTAAGGCAAAGCTCTTTCCCTCTTGTATCCTTTCTATGTGTATAAAACCAATACTTTAATACTTGCAATTTGTGTAGAATTGTATGTATGTATGTGTTTTAAAGTTTATTTAAGTAATGTCTACAGCCAACGTGGGGCTTGAACACACAACCCCGAGATCAAGAGTTGCATATTCCTACAACTGAGCCAGCCAGGCGCCCTTTCATAGAATTTTAAAAAGAGGGTTTCATGTAGCTGTGGCCACCCAGTGAGGTGAACATGACTATGCCACAAATACGGAACAGCTCCTTAGCTGTCTAGATAAATTGTAGAATTGGAATTCTTTTTGTACTTCAAAGAAAGTAATTTTTTTAAGATTTTATTTATTTGAGAGAGAGCGAGTGAGAGAGAGCACACGAGCTGTTGGGGGGAGACAGAGGGAGAGGTAGAAGCAGACTCCCTGCTGAGCAGGGAGCCTGACTCAGGGCTCGATTCCAGGACCCTGGGATCATGACTTGAGCTGAAGGCAGTTGCTTAACCGACTGAGCCACCCAGATGCCCCAAAAGTGATTTGTTTATTAAAGTGTTCCATGTTTTATTTCTTCTTTTATCATTAGCCAATTTTAAATAAGTGAATTTTTGTTAAGTACTTTGCTTAAATAAATCACTTCAAGTCAGAAAGTGGAAGAAATTGAAATGATTATAAATTAGTACAATTTGAAATGTGGTTCTTGTTTGGATAGGTAGGTTCATGAGTAAGAATGTTTTGAAAAATTTTCTTGTAGGGGGTAATAATAGCTATAATTACCATTTACTAAGCACTTACTCTGTTCCAGTTACTTTCATGCATAATTTTATTTAATTCTCAAGTTAACTTTATGAGATAGGTGTTAGGTCCTCATTTTACAGAGGCAATTTTGGCATATATAATGTCTTTGTGGGGGTGATGCGAAATTTTTATGTAATACAATATCTATCTACTCTGCTATCCATGCTGGGTTTGGGTTCAGCTTCTCTGGTGAGGAGGTAACCTATAGAGGTGTGACATTTTAAGCAACAGATCTTTGAAGAGAAAGAATGTGTTTAGGATTCAGATTGATGCTTTTCTAAAAAAAATAGCTATGCCAGATGCTTATTTCTCTGAAACGGAGCTTGAAGCAAATGTAGTTCAGCATTTTTCAGCACCCACAATGCATGAGGCATTGGTGATACAACCAAATCTTGAGATGTTGCTTTATGCGACGTACTCTGGATCTTCAAAGGCCTATTTCTCCTCCTCCTCCTCCTCCTCCTCCTCCTCCTCCTCCTCCTCCTCCTTCTTCTTCTTCTTCTTCTTCTTCTTCTCCTCCTCCTCCTCCTCCTCAGCTTTATTGAACTATAAACTCACATACCATATAATTCATCCATTTAAAATGTACAAATGATTTTTAGCATATTCAGAGATGTGGCAACCATCACCACAGTCAATTTTGAACACTTTTATGACCTCAAAAAGAAATCTCATATTTTTGATGATGGACTCTGAGAAACAAACTGAGGGTTCTAGAGGGGAGGGGGTGGGGGATGGGTTAGCCTGGTGATGGGTATTAAAGAGGGCACGTTCTGCATGGAGCACTGGGTGTTATGCACAAACAATGAATCATGGACCACTACATCAAAAACTAATGATGTAATGTATGGTGATTAACATAACAATAAAAAATTTAAAGAAAAAAAAAGAAATCTCATACCTTTTAGCTATCACCCTTCTATCAACCCATCTATCCCCAGCTGGAAGCAACCATAAATCTACTTTGTGTCTCCACAGATTTGCCTGTTCTGGACATTTCACATGAATGGAATTCTATAATTCTGATTGGCTTCCTTCACTTAGCATGATGTCTTCAAGTTTTGTCCATGTTGTAGCGTGTGTCAGGATCTCATTCCTTTTTATGGCCAAATAATATGCATATTCAACCTTTGTTTCATCCATACTTTCATGGTTGGACATTTAGGTTGTTTGCGCCTTTTGGATATAATGAATAATGCTGTTCTACACACTCAAGTACAAGTTCTCGTTCTCATTTTCCTCGGCTGTTTAACTAGCAGTGGAAGTGCTGGGCCCTCCATTGCTCCTAGCCACATGTCAAAAGCTCAGAGGAAAGGACCCAGTGCTGCCTAGGACTTGATCTGGAGTCTTGGCGGCTTTTGGACTTCCTCATTTACCGAATCCTGAAAGGCAAGGTTTAAAGATAATTTAAAGCCCTTGGGCAGGTGGAGTGAGCAGTTTCATAGATGGAAATTTCATAGCTCCAGTGAGCAGACCCACATTCATCCCCAAGTATTTTTGGATCCTGGTGATATTGATATTTATGCTGAGGTCTGTACTGAAACAAGGATTTTGGAAGTCTTGAGGGAAATATCAGACTGGGGAGCCGTCGTGGGGGGAAAGGGACTATTGCTCCCTGAAAGTCTACACTCCCTGCTGTGTTCTGTGTTTTCTCCCCATGTGGTCCTTGTGAATCCTTGCGTCTTTCTCTTCTCATCCTACTTTCCTCCCCGGCTGTTGTTTCTCTGCTGTAACTGGCTTAATAGAAAAACAAAATGTATTTTAACTAATATATAAGCTTTATAGTTCTTCTTATTCACATACAAATCAGATAAGTGGGAGATTTTATATCTTTCTCTTAAAAATAAAACTTTTTTTAAAAAAGCAGAAAAACAAAATGAGGTGGCTTATAACTGATTAAATCTTGTGGATTTAATAGTTCTTGATTTAAAAAAAAGTTCTCTAGTCCTATTTTCAGAGACAGTTAGGTCTGAGTTGTTTTCTTCTTTAATCTTGTAGCAGGGAGAACTCAGAAGGGCTGGGGAGAGATTGTTGGATCTATTCATTCGTCCTGATCTTTAGAATAATTCTTAAATTGAACAGAATATTTGAACACAAAGCTTCCAGACAGTGAAACAATTATGAAATATCCAACCTGTGGGAGTCTAAAATCTAACTTCATTGGTAATATAGGGAAAGAAAACTAGCTTTCCTCTTCCCAGCTTAAGTTCTCAGCAGGGTGTCTGTAACAAAAGACAGATTTAACAAGAGAAAAGCTTACAGATTTATTTAATATAAATTTATGAGACCTAAAAATCTTCATAAGGAAATGAAGGCTTCAAAGAAACTGTCAGACTTGAATGTTTTTATGCTGGGTTTGATGAAGAGGGGGACGTCATGGGAAAATAGGATAAAGGATCTGAGTTAAGGGTAGTAAACTGGGGGAAACTTAGCAAGGCATTCCTTCCAATTTCTCTGAGTCCCTCTGTCTTGGGAAGTAAGAATGCTCCTCTCTTCTGGGAATAGGGAAGGCACTTTCTTTTCTTTCTTTCTTTTTTTTAAATAAGGATTTTATTTATTTATTTGTCAGAGAGAGAGCGCCCACAAGCAGGGGGAATGGCAGGCAGAGAGAGAGGGAGAAGCAGGCTCCCCGCTGAGCAGAGAGCCTGACACTGGGGCTTAATCCCAGGACCTTGGGATCATGACCTGAGCTGAAGGCAGATGCTTAACCGACTGAGCCACCCAAAGGCCCCAAAATATCTTTTTTTTTTAAGATTTATTTTTTTTTTTTTGAGAGAAAGAGTGCAAGCAGGGGGAGGGCCCCAAAATATCTTTTTTTTTAAGATTTATTTTTTTTTTTTTTGAGAGAGAAAGAGTGCAAGCAGGGGGAGGGCCCCAAAATATCTTTTTTTTTTTAAGATTTATTTATTTTTTTGAGAGAGAGAGCGAGTGCAAGCAGGGGGAAGGGCTGAGGGAGAGAGAGACAAGAAGACTCGGTGTTGAGCAGGGAGCCCCTCCCAGGGCTCGATCCCAGGACCCTGAGATCATGACCTGAACCAAAATCAAGAGTTGGACACTTAACTGACTGAGGCACCCAGGCACCCCTAAAATATCTTAAATTTGTTCATTTGCTTGTTATTTTTTTTTGAAGAAAACAAAAAAGCAGCAGCAACAGCAAAGAACATCACCAAATTCCTAAATCAGATAACTTAACTCAAATGACCTTTGATTTGTGTGTGCTCTTTGCTTGTGATAATTACCTAGATTTCTCTGTAAAGCAGTGTGCCTGGGTGACATGACATTTGCCGTGATTGCAAATAACATCCCCCAACCTCCCCATCTTCTACTGCTGGAGAAAATATGGGACTTATCTGATGTTTATTGAAATATTGTGTGTTAAACAAGGAGACAAAAAGGGGAGTTTTGCATGCTAAGCTTCAGCTGGCACCAGAAACATGTTCATTCTAACAGAAAATGCTCTTCTATTTTACCCTTGCAATTTCTCTGTTCCACAGTATTCCTTCTCTGGCAGCCATGAGATTTGTCTTGACTGAGGCAGCTTGTATGTGCGGTGGAAAGACACTAAGCTGGGGAAATAGGGCAATTTGGGGTGTAGTTATGACTCTATCACTGCCGTTGGGCATCTTATTTGAATATAGCTGAGAAAAAAAAATATCAACTTATAAATATCTATAGTTTTCAGCCCTTACCTTGCAAGGAGGGAGGGTCTTTTATTTGCCACAGCCACTTTCGGTGGTGCAGATCAGCAAAAGCTGGTGTTGCTGAGGGCTGTCAAAATCAATTTATTTTGGAAGGGAACAAATGTAATATTCCTCAAAAAGGAATCGAGTATAAGAAGAGACAGGAGTAAGGGAGGAAACTTAAGTCAGCTGATTTGGGAAGAAGGTAAATCCAGAGAAAGGAGTTTATCTTTAAATAAACTCTATTGAAGTATCCTTTAAATACACTACAACGCATTCATTTTAAGTGTCCTGTTTAATGAGTCTTGACAATTGTATGCAGCCACGTAACTACCAGTGTGACGACGTTTAATGCACATTGCCATCACTCCCAAAAGTCCTCTTTTGCCCTATCTGCTTTCCGTCACTGAAGATTTAGCCTTGTCTCTTCTAGAGTTTCATAGTAATAGAATTATACAGTATGTACTTTTTTGCAGATTCTTCTGCATAGCATATTTTTTGAGATTCATCTAGGTATCAAGAATTTGGTTCTTTTTATTATTTTTTTAAACGATTTTATTTATTTATTTATTTGACAGAGAGAGAGACAGTGAGAGCAGGAACACAAGCAGGGGGAGTGGGAGAGGGAGAAGCAGGCTTCCCACCGAGCCAGGAGCCCGATGCGGGGCTCCATCCCAGGACCCTGGGATCATGACCTGAGCTGAAGGCAGATGCTTAATGACTGAGCCACCCAGGCGCCCTTTTTATTATTGATTTATATTCTACCACATGGATATAGGATATACACAATATGTTTATTTAGCTGTCGGTGAACATTTGAGTTGTATTCTATTTAGGGCTATTATGGGTAAAGCTGCTGTAAATATTACTGTATGGGTCTTTGGACATAGATTTTCATTTCTCTTGGAAAAAATTCTTAGAAGTGGAATAGCTGGGTCCTATGGTAATGGTATGTTTGACTTTATAAAAAAATTGCCAAGCTGTTTTACAAAAGTTATATTATTTTAAATATTCACCAGCAATGTATGAGAGTTTTAGTTGCCTCATAACCTCCTTAACACTTGGTATTTTCAAGCTTCTAATTAAGACATACCTGTGGGTGTGTACAGGTGCCCTTGTGGTTTCAATTTGCATTCCCTGAGGACTAATGACATTAAGCACCACTTCCTGTGCTTACTTGACATCTGTGTATCTTCTTTGGTGAAGGGTTCATTTAAATCCCTTACCCAGTTTAAATTGGATTATTTGTCTTATTATTGAGTTGTAAAAATTATTTACATATTGTGAGTACAAAACCCTTGTCAGATCCTGTAAATATTTCCTCCCAGTCTGTGGCTTGTCTGCATTTTCTTACTTGTGTTTTTTGAAGAGCAGAAAATTTTAATTTTGATGAAGTTTAATTTATCTCCTTTTTCTTTCATGACCTATGTTTTTGGTGTCTTAAGAAATCTCTGCCTGCCCAAGGTATTTTTTTTTTTCTAGAAGTTTTATAGGTTTGAATTTTAGATGTAGGTCTATCATCCATTTCGAGTTCACTTTAATGTATGGTATGAGGTAAGGGTCAAGGTTAATTTTTATCTAACTGGATATCCAGCAAGATTTGTTGAAAAATTTATCCTTTTCCCTTTGGATTGCCTTGATATCTTTAAAAAAAAATTGACCATATATATGTGCATCTATTTCTGGACTGTATATTCTCTTCCATTGATCTCTATGTTTATCCAATGATAATAATACCACACTGTCTTAATTACTATAGTTTCAAGTCTTGAAATTAGGAAAGGTAAGTCCTCCATCTTTGTATTTATTTAAAAAGTATTCTGGTTATTATAGATATTATGGATTTCCTTATAAATTCTAGAGTCAGCTTGTTAATTTCTTAAAAATAACTCCTGGGATTTTGACTGGAATTTTGTTGAATACATAGACCAATTTGGGGGAGACTTGGCATCCTAATAATACTGAATAATATGTTTCACAAACATGACAATATATAATAGACTATATTCTATGTACTAGAAGTTTCTACATTGGTACTTGGTCTGGAAAGTGGACTTCAATCTTAAAATTAAAAGGTGGGATTTTTAAATTAAAAAATATTTTATTTTATTTTTTAAAAATTACTTCTTTTTTTTAAGATTTTATTTATTTATTTGAGAGAGAGAGAGAGCACAAGCGGGGGGGGGGGTGGCAGGCAGAGGGAGAAGCATGCTCCTTGCCTTTTTCAATATTTTAAAGTTATTAAACAGATCTTATTGCTTTTACAGATAAGATCAGGACTGTCAGAGACTCTTCTTATCAAAAGAGTTAAGTAAGACAATTAAGTCTTTCTATTACAGTTTTAAGAATCTGTGAGAAATGTTACTTTGGCCCTTAGGTCTCTAAAGGACAAAATAATGGGCCATTCTATAGGATAAAGAAGCTAAAATGGAGTGCAATTTTATATACTAACTCAAAATGAAGCATATGAGTAAGACCTAAATCCAAAATTTGGGGGGGGGTACAAAATTAGCTTTTTATATAAGTTTTCAGGGACACTAGTTTTTAAAGCAGTAATATCTTTATCAAGTTATTTGCTAATCCTCCAAAACATCACAAAAATGATAAATTGAATGCATTTTCTTTTGTCACTCCCTAACATCAAAAAGGGATAATTATACTGTCTATAATTACAATTTGACGACAACTGTATCCGCTTATTTACTTTGAGCAAGCAGTCATAATAAAATTCTGCAAAATTATTAAAAAGAAATATAAAAAATTCCTGGAACTCTAACTAATAAGGTAAATAAAACACTATAAAGTGATATACAGAACATTATTAAGTTCTTATTTGTTACCATTTTTACCATGCATATCTCCACTGCCCACATGCCTTCTTTAGGGTGTTCAGCTGATTTATTTATTTTTAAAAATCACTGCAGTAAATAAATGCTTTGGTCCAAAAAACTTGAAATTCAAGATTATAAACTAAGTCTACCAATTTCCTACTTAAGATGAAGCACTCTTAAAAAAATCATTAAAACATCTGTAATTAAATGTGAAATACTGCTCAGTAAAAATACACAGAATTCTTTTATTCCAATGTCTTTAATCAGGGATCAAGAAATTTTCTGTAGGGCGCCTGGGTGGCTCAGTCATTAAGCATCTGCCTTCGGCTCGGGTCATGATCCCAGGGTCCTGGGATCGAGTCCCACCTCGGGCTCCCTGCTCAGCGGGAAGCCTGCTTCTCCCTCTCCCACTGCCCCTGCTTGTGTTCCCTCTCTCGCTGTGTGTCTCTGTCAAATAAATAAAATCTTTAAAAAAAAAAAAGTTAAAAAAAAAGATATTTTCTGTAAAGGGCTAGATAATAAGTATTTTAGGCTTTGAGGAACAAGAGGAAAAACTGAGGATATTATATAATACTTACATAACAAGACAGAGAACACATTTCCATAATGTGGAAAAATCTTCAGCAAAGCTAATCACTAAAGCCATTCAGTGCTTGATAATAGTGGTTGAAAGTGATTCTTCTGATTCAAGAAAATTTCAATCTACATCCTAAACTCAAAAATTGCAATAAAATCTTACCACCTCTGAGTCATCAAAACAGCTGTATAGTAGTGCAAATCAGGATATTATCTAGTTCTGAAAAAATTTTGTGGAACTGATGATAGTTAAGTTCATGTTTATTATACAATGACACTATAACCTCTGCTTGAAAAATACAGTATATATCGACATCACCAAAATAAGCAATCATCACAATAGTCCCAACTCATAGGAAAGCCACAGTCCGAAAAATTAGAAAACTTTAAATGCGATATCTCATCAGATGAATTTCTTCACAAAAATAAAAATGGAAATGAGACTTTATGTTTCTGAATGACTCGTTTGTTAACCAAGCAAGGAAAGCCATTGACTTATGGGGAGTTAATGAAATCATGTTTGATTGTAGCAGCCAAAATGAGTACAGAGAAAATAAATCTGTTTAGGATTATAATCCTTTTGGTGTGAACACCGAATAAAGGATATTGGGGAAAACATCAATTCTTTAAAAAAGGAAAATGATTCCAAATGGTTTTCCTTGATGACAGATGGGATTGAAAATGTTCAGTTTTTGTTGTTTGTTTGAGGAGTTAATGGCAATTTATAGTGACTAAAGAGGGGTGCCTGGCTGGCTCTGTCAGTAGAGCACGAATTTTTTTTTTTTAAGATTTATTTATTTATTTGAGAGAGAGTGCAAGCAGGGAAAGGGGTAGAAGGAGAGGGAGAGAGAATCCTCAAGCAGGCTCCCCGCTGAGCAAGAAGCCCCATGTGGGGCTCCATCCCAGGACCCTGAGATCATGACCTGAGCTGAAATCAAGAGTTTGTTGCTTAACCCACTGAGCCACCCAAGCACCCTGAGCATGCAACTTTTGATCTTGGGGTCATGAGTTCCAGCCCCACATTGGGCATAGAGGCCACTTAAAAAAAAATTAAAAATAAATTAAAAAACAGTAAAGTGACGGAAGAATTAGCTCTTGAATAGTCTGCATGAAACACCTATAGGTAATAATGTTTTTAAAGTTGAGAAAGTTCTAACTCCATGCAACCTAGAGTGGAATACGCTAAGATGTGTTGCAACCAATGGCAGCAAACGACGGAAACCAAAAGCAAGCAAAGAGGCTTGGTTGTACCATAGGCTTGCTTCTTCCTTACCAATCTGGATGCCTTTTATTTCTCTTTCTTGCTTCATTACACTGACTATCATTTCCAATATAATGTTGAGAAGTAGCAAAAGCAGGTATCCCTATGTTGTTCCTAATCTTAGGAGGGAAAGCTTTCCAGTTTTTCACCATTATTTCCTCACATTTTCAAGGCAGAACAGCTTATGCTTCAAGACAATTTGCCTAATAAAATAAGTTATTTTAAAGATTTTATTTATTTATTTGACAGAGAGAGAGGTGAGAGAGAGCACAAGTAGGGGGGAGGGACAGAGGGAGAGAGAGAAGCAGACTTTCCCACTGAGTGGTGAGTCCAGATATGGGGCTTGATCCCAGGACCTGAAGGCAGTACATACAGTATGGAAGCTGACTGAACCACCCAGGTGCCCCAAAATAAAAAATTTTTAAAGATTTATTTATTTATTTGAGAGAGAGAGAGAGAATGGGGGGAGGGGCAGAGGGAAAGAACCTCAAGCAGACTCTCTGCTGAGAGCAGAGCCCCATGCAGGGCTCCATCTCACAACGCTGAAATTATGACCTGAGCTGAAACCAAGAGTCGGGTGATTAACCGACTGAACCACCCAGGCGCCCCCCTAATAAAATAAATTTTTATAAATTTGTTCAGTAAAATAAAACTTGTATCCCAACTTAGGGACCTTTTCTTGAGACTGACTAAAAAATGGAAAAAGAAAACCAGAGACACAAAGGCAGAATTCTGGAGTCAATGTCTCTGTCAGGTTACAGAGACCAGAAGAATGGACCCGTGTGAAGTGCTTTGTCCTCTGCCTAATGATGGTGGGCTTGTGTCTCTCCGAATTTTCTCCAGCAAATGCAGGTGTATTAGATGGTTAAGGAGGATTATGAGATAGATTAAAAAGTCCATATTTTTTACTGTCTAAAAAGGTATCTCTCGCCTTTACAAGAACTACTTAAGCTGGTTTGTTGGACATTTGTGAACAACTCATAATGATTTCTGAGATGAACTAATTAGTATTCTACAAACTCAAGATTCTTCCAATAAAATTAGGCCTCTAAAAGGAAACTAGCTGTGGTTTGCTAGAGTCATAATAAAAATACTTCGAATCATGGTATAACTTCCTAAAACCATGATATTTACAAAGAGGACTAAAGCAGGTACATTGCATTTAAAACCATTGTCAATTTTACCAGAATTTGAAATATAAAAGCATTTACATCTCTTTTACAATAAAACCATTTATTAGTCTGGCAAATATTTTTCATAATTGAAAAAAGTTATTGTAAAGTTAATTATCTCATTAAGCAAAAAAGCCCTGTAATCATTTAATGTAACCTCTTCAAAAAACTCCAAAATGGAAATTTAATAAAAGAACATGCAAACTCTTAGGATCAGCTTCACATTCCTTGAAGAAAAAAAAGAATGGAAAGAAAATTGTGTATCTCATGGAAGGGTTGTGAGAGCTCGAGTCTGAACTTTGCCAATAGGGCAGATAAGCTGAGCAATTATTTTCACTTGGAAGTTCATGAACTTAAAAGTCTTGTTCTGTAGTGATAGTGTAGCTGGAAATTCAAGCCATTCACCCAAGTTGCCCAGTGACTTATCCCTTTACTGAAAAGTAGAAAGTATTATGCATGGTTGGGACTTCATGAAGACAAATGTTCACTCCTGGAATTCCAGTGACCAAAACTGATGTGAGTAAACAGGTGAGCTAAAATGATGCTGTACATTTGAAGATGAAGTTTTTCAAGAGTCACAAGGACTTCTGTGTTTTCCCACTTTGTGTCTTATCACCTGTCTTTTTTTTTTTTTTTTTTTTTAGAGAGGGAGAGAGGGGTGGGAAGGGCAGGGGGAGAGAGAGAATCTTAGACGGGCTCCATGCCCAGCACAGAGCCCAACACAGGGCTCGATCTCACAACCCTGAGATCATGACCTGAGTCAAAACCGAGAGTTGGATGCTTAACTGACTGAGCCACCCCGGCACCTCTCACCTTTCTCTTCTACTTTTAATACTTGCTCTACTTCATAACCGCAGGTCTCTGAGGTGCCTAGGTTTGAGGGGTAATGTAAAGGAGGTAAAATCCTTTGTATCTATAGACTGTTCCTGGCCAGGTACCTCTCCTACAACAAGGTTTTCACAATTCAATTTTCATTCCTTTATGAAACAAAGTAGAGAACAAGGATGGAATTAAAGTTACCACACATAGTAATGGGGCAGAAGCTGCCATCTTTCTGGTAGGTAATACTGTGCCAGGTTATCTCTGCCACTAGTATTGCCAAAGATCAGGTTCATATCACATCAACACACACAAATGTGTGTTATCTGCACAAATTGTGGGAGCAACAAACTGAAGTTTGGGGGGCACGAGTAATGTTAATCTAACATTGTCTCCCTAACAGAGGGGTACTCAGGTGGTAGCAGTCCCATGGATTCATGGATAGGGGTGAACATTTGAAATGTATGAAGCAGATGGTAATCATCATGTTTTCTTCTTGTCTACATTTTACATTCCCAGTGATAGGCAAATAATCCCAAAGGTGACTAACTTCTCTCTCATACTGGTCTTGAATTTCTTTCTCTAACTACATCTACATTTAAGGGTTTCAATTTCTTGGAATATTGGTAAACCTAAAACTCCAGCAAATACTGGCCAATAGCAATATCTAGAGTGGTGTACATTGTCTCCTAAAAAATCTTGTTAAAGTATATTATAGGGCATCATTGAAAAATCAATTTTGTCTTCATACTTTGGAGGCCAATATTTTGTCTCCTGGGTTCTTAATCATTTTCTGTATTATGATTGCATAAATATTCTTAATGCCTCTCTATCATGCCTTCTTTTTGATGAAGACTCATCTCCCTCAGAGTTTATGTTCTAACTACAGAGATAAATCAAAGATATACATATTTGTGTCAAGTTGTTAGGTCTCCAATTTCACTATTGAAACTCACTTTTAGGCTAAAACAAAGTGGATTCCAATTCAGTGAAAATTGTCTACTATTGAAATAGGGGTGAGAAGCATGAAAATAATGTCGAGGCCACCTGTGGACACACACTGGGTAATCCAATCTCTGTCCAGACTCTTCTAGTGATGTGCAGCATAACACTTCTGTCTTCTGTTTCCATCCACTCCTCAGGTCCAGCCTCATCATCAGCCTCAGTCTGTACATTAGAATCAACTACCAAAGTGCCAAGTGGTTTCCATCACTCCTGATTGTTACTCTTGGCCTGACTTGCTTCTTTCAGTTCTAATTTCCTATGGTCCCTTGTGAAGGCCAATGGGAAGCTTCCACTACTCTTTTTTTCACACTGCCCTAAGGGGTCCATACCTACTCTTGCTTTGTGTCCTGTTTCATAGGTTGACACTCTCTTTTGTTATCCTGAAGAGGGGTGCAAAGATAATAGGTCCACTGCTCCAAAGTCTGCACTTTTCCAAAGTATTTCAGTGTACTTAGAGCACTTAGGACTTAACACAGCTGAATGATTGGTAGACATGTATTTTAAAATCTAGTGTCCATAAGAGGGTATTATAGAGATTTTCATTTATGCAAGACAAATGAGTCCTTCAATTATATCTAATATACCTGTCACTACTATGTGTCACACATGAGAAATAATTTCATTAAGATTTTTAATCACTTCATTGAAAATTAATATGTTACCAAGAAACAGAAAGTACTGATTTTTATAAAATGGGAAATGGCCATGATCTAGTACAGTTATCCTTTAGCAGAGTTCTAAATACTCAAGGAACAGCTCTTGGACCTGAAGAATAGAAAAAAAAAAAAAAAACCTTAAAAGTTCCCAGACTTTCCCAAGTTTGTGTTTGTATGTTGACTTCATAAAAACAGCAATCTGGTACTGGGCTGGTGGTCATCATTTCTTTATTTAGAGCCTGAGTTTTAACCCAGATATCCAAAGCTGGAAATATATTATGCATTCACCATGGTAGGCTCCCTCCCAGGCAATAATATGGACATATACTTAAAACATAGTCCCTATCAAGAGATTAAAAATATTCAAGGAGAAGAAATTTGGGGCAGTGAAATACTACATGTCTGGATCATGATTATTAAATTTGAGAGTTGGGGTATTATTGGTGCTGTTTGTATAATTTTAGGGCAGTGGTGGGACTATGAGGTAGAATCTTGAGAAAGAAGGGCAAATTTCCTGATTTCAAACTATATTATAAAACTATAGTAATACAAACAGTATGGAACTGGCATGAAAACAGACACATAGGTAGGGGCACCCGGCTGGCTCAGTCAGTGGAGCATGTGACTCTGGATCTCAGGATTGTGAGTTCAAGCCCCTTGTTGGGTGTGGAGAGTAATTAAAAATTTAAAAAAAGGGGTGCCTGGTTGGCTCAGTCAGTTATACATCCAACTCTTGATCTCAACTCAGGTCTTGATCTCAGGATTGTGAGTTCAAGTCCTGTGTTGGGCTCCACCCTGGGCGTGGAGTTTACTTGAAACAAACCAACAAACAAGCAAACAAAATGCCAGACATACAGATCAATGAAACAGAATAGAGAGCCCAGAAATAAACCCATGCCTATATGATCACTTGATTTATAACAAGGGAGGCAAGAATAGACAAGGGGGAAGAGACGGTCTCTTCAATAAATGGTGTTGGGATAACTGTGCTGGCACAGCAAAATAATAAAGGGCACTCATAAGCCAGTACACACTCTCCATGAAGGATGCCTTTGAAATGTGGATACTAAACATGTCCAAGAATCTGTTTGTTAGATGACTGGTGATGTCTCTACAGGCTCTAGAGAGATTTGCTACCCAGTTCTACCAGGAAACTGCTCTTACAGACTTTCTGCAATGGAAGCTACTCTACAATGAATTGAGGTGCCTTACTGTAATTGGAAGTGTTTAGACATAAGATGAAAAACCCACTGTTTTGGATGTTATAGAAAGCATACCTGAGTGGAAGGGGGTTAGAAGCCATAACCACCGAGGGCTTTTTAAATTCAAACACTCTGTGACTTAAGGAAACGCTAGTTTTTCTGAGTTGAAGCAGAAAGCCCACATCATCATCTCTCATCACAATGTATGCTAATACTTCTGTGAACAGTTCATGGAGCAAGATGATAGAATGTCTGTACATGACTTTGCTGGCTAATCTACCATATGAAATCTAGCTACCATGAGCAGTCAGATGGAGAAAAATGATTATGACGAAGAGAAGACCCCGGGGAAAGGATTTTTCTGCTTGAATAAATAAAATTAAATCACTTCCACTGGGAAAAGCCTGTCAAATTCAAAAAGGAAGGAACCACAACAAGAGGAAATGGAGACTAGCCCCTAGCAAATGTTTTTTTCAAAAATTTTTAAAACCACAATCAGAAATACATTTTACATCATGATTCACTACACACACACACCCCTAACTATAACCAAAGTTTCACAAAACAACATTTACTCTCATTAAGGGTCATCAAAACTGACATTTTCTATTTTATTACAGTTTTAAATAATTCTTTTGTTGAAGTGTAGCAAATATATAGAAACATTACATGATGGTAAGTGAAGAGCTTGATGAATTTTCACAGGGAACACATCTAAGTAACCTATGTTTTATTCTATGCTATTTCATTTTTTTTTAAAGATTTATTTATTTATTTGAGAGAAGCGAGAATGAGAAAGAGAGTACATGAGATGGGGGAGGGTCAGAGGGAGAAGCCTCCTCGCTGAGCAGGGAGCCTGATGTGGGACTCGATCCCAGGACTCCAGGATCATGACCTGAGCCGAAGGCAGTCACTTAACCAACTGAGCCACCCAGGCGCCCTCTATAGTATTTCATTTTATTGTAATTATTTTTTTTATTATGGTAAGATATGCATAATAGACAATTTACCATTTTAACAAATTTTAAGCATGCAGTTCTATAGCATTAAGTACGTTCACACTGTTGTGTACCCATCACCACCATCCATCTCTAGACATTTTTCATTATCCCAAAATGAAACTCTGTGCCCATTAAACAATATTCTCTCATTCCCCATCTCCCTCCAGCCTCTGACAAGTACTTTTTGTATCTACCTTTTGTATCTATGAATTTGACTACTCTAGGTACTTTGCACAAATGGAATCATTCAGCCTTTTTTCTTTTGTGATTGGCTTATTTCACTTGGCAGAATGTCCTCGAGATTCATCCATACTGTAGCATGTGTCAGAATTTCCTTCTTTTTCAAGGAGGAATGATATTCCATTGTATGTATAAACCACATTTTGCTTAGCTCTTCATCTGCTGATGGGTTGCTTCCACATTTTGGTTATTGTGAATAATGCTATTATAAACATGGGTACAAATATATGATTTAAAAAATGCTGGTTGCAACACATCAAATTGATTTTCTTGACATTGAAAAATACTGGTGTGCTAGTTCATAAATTGAAATCAAATGTACCATTTCCTTTGAGCCAGATTAAGCTAACCAGGGCACTTTCAGACTCTTCATTTTCTTTCTTGAACTGAGAAAGGCCTTAGTATGTGCGAGAAGGGATGATGTAGGTGTGGAGTTTTTCCCTTTAATGATAGAAATTGTCCAGTTGTGAAATGTAATGCCTCGTGGAGAGGAATCCCTTACTGTAGCCACTGCTCAGACACACACTAAACCTTTATTATCTCTGGAAGTGAGAAAGTGTGATGGGCCAGCAAGTTTTTTTTTTTTTTTTTTTTTTTGGCATGCTCTGGTTTGGGGTGTATCTGAATAGTTACAACACCTACAGCTAAACACAAGGCTAGCTGAATAGGGGGGTGCCTGTGGGGGTGCAGTCAGTTGAGCATCTGACTCTTGGTTTCAGCTCAGGTCTGATTTCAGGGTCTTGAGATCAAGCCCCATGTCAGGCTCTGCACTCCATGTGGAGTCTGCTTGAGATTCTCTCTTCCTCTTCCTCTGCCCCTCCCCACTTCTCTCTCTCTCTAAAATAAATTAAAAAAAAAAAAAAGACTAGCTGAATAGGACTTGCTCAGAAAACTTCTGAGAGTCCACAGAGTGCTCTATAAGTTGGTTATTGGTTTCTGTGGCTAACATATTATACATCATTTCAAAATCAGTCTTGTTAAGAAAAACTACTTTCCTGAGGCATCAATCGTCTATTGTCGCATAATGAATCACCTCAAAAATGAGTAGTTTTATATAACAGCAGGTCGTTGGGCTTAGCTCGGCATTCCTGCTGTCACTCCTGAGGTCATGCATGTGTCTGCAATCATTCATTGGTGCCACTGGGGCTCATCTCACATGTGCTGACAGTTGGCTGTGCCTCTTCCCACTAGTCTCTTAGCTTTGTGGAGGCTAGCCCAAGTTTCTTCATGTAGAGGACTCATGGTTCTGAGAAGGAGAGAGAGAGAGAGAAGTTGCTGCAAGCCCAGGCTTGGAAATCCTACAATATCACTTTCTTCACATTCCTGTTAGCCAGAGCAAGTCACAAGCCAGCTTAGATTCCAGGGGTGGGGAAATAAACTCTACCTCTTGATGACAGGAGCAGCAAAGTTCCATTGCCAACAGATATGTGCACAGAGATGGGAGGGATTACTATAACCCTTTTTGATAACAATCTGCCAAACCCTACTCTTGTGAAAAAGTAGGGTTTGACCCCATGTTCCCATTTCTGACAATGTGCTCTACAGATCTACTTGCATACATATAAAATGATATATGTACAAGATTATTTACAGTAGCACTCTTTGTGATTAGAAACAACCCAACTATCCATTAACAGGACGCTAATCCACCAACATGCCAGGACGCTGTGCAGCTGTAAGAGGACTTACAAAACTCTTATGTTAGACAGAAAGATCTCTAGGACATATTGCTAACAAAATCAAAGTGCTTAAGAATGTACACTGTGTCCCAAAAGTCCCAGTGCAGTTTTAAACCTTAATAATGTCAGAAGTATAAAGGCTATAAACTTAAAAAGACATGACTCAAAAACTTAATTGTATACATTTTTTTAAAGATTTTATTTATTTGTTTGTTTGAGAGAGAGAGAGAGAGAGAGAGCACGAGCAGGGGGAGGGGCAGAGGAAGAAGCAGATTCTCTGTGAGCAGGGAGCCCGACGCGGGGCTCGATCTCAATCCTAGGACCCCAGGATCATGACCTGAGCTGAAAGCAGTACATGCAGTATGGAAGCTGACTGAGCCACCCAGGTGCCCCAGAATAAAAACTTTCTAAAGATTTATTTGTTTATTTGAGAAAGAGAGAGAGAGAATGGGGGGGAGGGGCAGATGGAAAGAAGCTCAAGCTGACTTTCTGCTAAGTGCAGAGCTCTATGCAGGGCTCCATCTCATAACCCTGAAATCATGACCTGAGCTGAAACCAAGAGTTGGGTGCTTAACTGACTGAGCCACCCAGGCACCCCTTAATTGTATACATTTCTTATTCACTATTTAGTCCTGTGAATTTGGAATAAGAAATTTTAACATCAATGCTTTTGTTTCAGTGTTTTTTATCTTCAATCAGAGATACTGAAACAAAATTTTAAAAATATGTATTATATAAAATTTACATGACTAAACAAGACTAAAAGAGATTCAAATAATAAAACTTTCAAATGATGTTGTTTGCAAGTTTATAGTATTTGTACTTCTGAAGTTACTAAAGCCTAAAACTGCACCAAGACTTTGGAATGCCCAACCCGGGTGTGCTAATTTTTTTTTAAGAAAAGGGTGAAGATAAGTTGTGTCTGTTTTCTGTTGTTTCTGTAGCAGATTACCACAAACTTTGTGGTGGAAAACAACATACATTTATTTTCTGCTAGTTGTGGAGGTCAGAGGTCTAAAATGTATCAGCAGGGGATGCCTGGCTGGCTAAGCATCTGCCTTTGGCTCAGGTCATGAACCCAGGATCCTGGGATCGAGCATTGGGCTCCCTGCTCAGTGGGGAGTCTGCTTCTCCCTCTGCCTGCAGCTTCCCGGGCTTGTTCTCGTGCTCGCTCTCTTTCTCTGACAAATAAATAAATAAAGTCTTTAAACAAAAAATAAAATAAAATGGATTGGCAGGGCTGCATTCCTTCTGGAGGCTCCAGGGGAGAATCTTTGTCTTTGCCTTTCCCTGCTTCTGGAGGCTGCCTGAATTCCTTGGCTCACAGCTCCTTCCTCCATCTTCATAGCCAGCAGTGTAGTACTTTCCAGTGTCTCTGTTGTCTTTTCTCATTTCTGGCCCTCCTGCCTTCCTCCTGTAAGGATGACATTGGGCCCACCTGGGTAATTCCACATCTAAGGATCCTTCACTTAATCGCATCTGCAAAGCTCCTTTTGCCACAAAAAGTAGCAGAGTCACAGGTTCCAGAAGTTCCAGGACATCTTTGGGCGGCCATTAATCGGACTATCATGTTAATATATTTATTTTTGTTTGTACTTGCATAAAGAAACATTGAATGGTTAGATAAGAAAGTAATAAAAATGGTGACTTATGGGGACAGTGAGGAGTGTGGACAGGGTGGAAGAATTCTTTTTTTCTTTTTTTTAATTTTTTTTTCTTTTTAGATTTTATTTATTTATTTGAGAGAGAGAGAGAGACAGAGATAGTGAGAGAGAGCACAAGTGGGGAGGAGAGGGAGAAGCAGGCTCCCCGCAGGGCAAGGAGCCCAATGTGGGGCTCGATCCCAGGACCTCGGGATCACGACCCAAGCCGAAGGCAGTGGCTTAACCGACTGAGCCACCCAGGTGCCCCCTTTTTTTAAGATTTTATTTATTTATTTGAGAGAGAGAGAGAGCAGGTGGAGGGGCAGAGGGAGAGGGAGAGACAGAATCTGGAGCAGACTCCATGCTGAGCACAGAGCCAGATGCTGGGCTCGATCCCAGGACCTTGAGATCACTACCTGAGCTGAAATTAAGAGTCCACACTTAACCGATTAAGCCACCCAGGTGCCCCAGGGTGGAAGAATTCCGAATGTGTATTATTTTATATGGATTTGGTATTTGAATACATGAATGTATTATCTACTCAAAATAAAATTAATAGTAACAGTTTAAAAGGTAGGGCCTGCTGATTTTCAGGTATCCCCTGCTAGGTACCTAGACTTTTGCAAATTCTGGACTCTATGGAGATAACAGCATAATTCTTCTAAAGTGGCTGAACTGACTATAAAATCAGAATGGTATGAGTTCACTTACATGCAGTGAACCAGACATTCCATATACACAAAGCTGTGAAATCTGTCTTAATTCTTTCCAGTGAAATGGCAAGAAGCAACGTGATGAAAGGGATAGTTCTGGTCCAGCCTGGGGCCTCATTCTCCGTGGGTTTGGTTGTTTCTTGTCTCATGGATTTTATGACAAGTGGCAGCCAGTTCTCGGTATTTGCTTGTGCGCTCCACCTCCGGGAGAGAGTTTACCTTTAAAGCTTTCTCTCTCACTGGGAAACCAAATGCACTGACGCAGGTTTCGGGGGTTGTGGGCCCCACGAAGACGGGAAGGAGCGGGGACGGATGGCTCCTCCAGTCCCTGGGGCTGCTGCCTGGTGTTTGTGCGCGAGCCAGCCCTGAGTCACCAAACCAAGAGGAGAAAACTTCCTCCAGGACCACCTGCCAAGGCAACGTGCACCAGACTGTGCTGGAGCGTGTGCTGCTCAGGAGCTCACATTTCAGTTCCGAGGGAACCCGTGGAGAGAAGGCAGGTGGGGAAAAACCCCCGGAGTGCCAGTTTCATCGTGCGGCGCTGTGCTGATCCGGAAGGTTTTTGTCCCTTCCTGGCTGGTCCTTTCCCCGGGGACAGACGAGACGCAGACGTGCTGGGCGCCCCGGGGCCGGCCCCTCCCCCTCCTCTGGGCGGAAGCGCCTCGTTGCTTTATCTTTGGTTGCATCAGAGGGAAACTGCATTGTGAGGGGGAAGATTGCTCATTGTTCAAAAGGGGCAGTCTAACAGGACCCTGCCCTGTTTTCCGCAGATAACAAGCGGGGCACATCCTCTGCTGAGTAACCAATCAGCCCCGGGGCAGACTTAAAGGGTTTCATCAAGGGACCTGCTGCCTCTGGCTGAGTCACGGCCCGCTCAGCGTGACTTGGGCGGGGGTGGGGGGTGGGGGGGGGGCTGGCTGCTTCCTGGCTGTGTCCGTCATCGGGGCGGGGACACTGCCTCCTGTCCACGGGTTGCTCCAGTCACTTCCTTCCTCTCTGGGTTTAGGTGACCCCAGGAGATGGGGGTGGGGGAGAACAGACATCCCTGCGTGCAGGTGAGGAGCCCTGGACCGGGAGCAGGACCCCTTGGGCTCCGAGGCTGGGCGGCCTGGAGCCCTGGGTCTGCCTTGATCTACCCCTTGTGTGTGCCAGCTGGGTGCACACTGTGTCCCCACCACACATGGCTCTCTTAGACCTTGCCAGCCCTCTTCCCAGCACGTGCCACTGGTTTCGAGGTCAAATGGTGTAAGAAGGTGCGGATGGATAGTAACAATAAAAGTAGTAATAGTATTAAGGGATTTACCCCTGGATTATAACTCTTATCAGTCATAGCCCTCTGTTACCCTCCTATGGAGAAGCCTTCCTTCATACGGTTGTGTATCGGCTGTTCTTGGCGGCGGGTGGGGAAGGGCGTAATTCAAATGAGAAGTTTGTAAAATTCAAGTTTGGTGAGAGAAGGGAGAGGAAAGTTAAGAGAAGATTTCTAACTGAGTGGGAGAGAGGCTGACAGGGCTTTGAGGGGCTGGAGGTACTGTGGGGAAATTTGAGCTGCTGAAATGGGAAATGGGACTTTGGGGAGAAAATGATATTGAAATGGGACTTTGGGGAAAGTTTCCACGTGGAATATGGTGCAAATTCCCTTCTCTTTAAGTAGCTTTAAAATACTTCTGTGAAGATCCAAATTGCTTTTCAATGTGTTGGAATCTGATGTGTGTTTCTATGTATAATTTTAAGTGCAGACTGGTCCAGGGAGGCTACTAGACCAGGATCACCAGCCTCCACCCAGGTTCCCGAGACAACAGCGCCACCAGACAGTATGGGTGGCAGGTGGGGAATCCCAGGGCTTGAGGGTGCAGGGAAAGGACTGAGGTGGGGGCAGGGAAGGAGGGAAAACAAATAAAAAGTGGTGTAATTCAGAGTCCGCCCCAGCGTCCCAAGAAGAGAGCAGTTGCACACAGGACATTCTGTAGAGGCTGTGTGGAATCATTGCTCTGGGGACGGCAGACTGCCACTGGAGTGGGAACAAGAGTGAGCAATTTCTCTGTCAGCTCCTTCTATCTCCTCTCATTGCCAAAGCACACTCTCTGGGGCATTAACTCCCTGGGTCTGTGTGTGTGTTACCCAGCCCCAGTTAGAGCCCCTGGAATCTGTTTGGCTCACACCAGGGTGCTGGGGCTGTGGCAGATGTTAGGTGGCCTCCGCTGGCCAAGAGAGGCAAGGCCGGAGGCAGTGCCGGGTAGTGGTGATGCAACTGTGGCTCTTCCTGGAGCAAGGACCTGGAGCCCAGGGGTCAGGGGTCAAGATAAGCAAATCTGGGGAGGCACACCAGCTGGGAGTGGTGCAGTGCCTTTATGCTAATGGGAAAAGGTACATTAAGTGTAATGTTTCAATTTTTAAAAAGATTCCCCTGCTTAGAAATATAAACTTAAGCACCATTTTTTCTAGCACATAGCAGGAACTCAGTAAACATCAATTACTTACTAGATGGCTCAGGGCTGTGTGAGCAAACCAGCAACACACTGGGTCAGCTTTGAGTAGTCTTTGTGGAAGACACATGTGCAGGAGGCTAGATTTTCCCCCACTGAGTGTTCTGTGAGTCTATAGTTAGTAGACTCTGAGGAACTGTGCTCCTGGTGACTTCTTCTTTTTAATCATGCTGTGGATTTCCTTCTTCCTTTAATAAACATCCTCTTGATGTTAGCTCGAAGCTAAGGACAAAAATACTATGATGAATCTTATTGGTGTACTTTTGAAGGTACATTATTAAAATAATAAACAAGGACAAAAACCCGAGGATGAGGTTGTTTTAGAGTCAACCAGGTGAGCGTTAGCTCTCAGGCTGGGAGTGTCTATTCAATTCTTGGACAATTCTGGACATAACTGTTCTGGATCCAGAGGAAAAAAGATGCCAAGTTGCAAAATAGAACAGACTCCTAATGGATCCATGAGATGAGGTGACTCAGTAATTTTCCATGCTGGGGACCCGTTCCACCAAGCCTACATGAAACACAGGAAGAAAGACATTACTGACTTGGAAAAACAGGGACATGAAACTATCTCTATTTGTAGGTTTAAAAAATTTATTTCTATCCTTATCTTGTTCCCCAAAGGCTTTAAGGTGGCTTACAGAGATACAGTGACTATAGCAAGAAGACATAGCCCTAAGCAGGAGAACAAAAATAAAAATAAAAACAAGGATAAAGTAGGAAATGGAGCCTGAGGTTAATACAAAAATGCACTCTGATGGGCCATAAAATTCTTTTTCTGCCAGAAGAGAGAAACCTGGTAAGTTGATAAGCCGGGGTCCAGAGTGAGAGGGACAGATGCTCAGGGGAAAAGGAAGGAGTTCTGATGTGAGGAAATGAGGCAGTAGGGGAGAGCTAGTGGAGGCAGCCACAGCAGGACAGGAAGAAGCAGGAGATGGCAAAACGTAGGCTCCCATGCCCATGGAAATTTCCAGAAAGAAGCCACCAGTAGGCATGATTAGGCCAATCCTAAGTGGTGAATAACTTACTGCGTCTGAGAGCTCTGAGGAAAAGACTCCAGAACAGTCTTGTCTGACCTTGATACCACCTGCTGTTTTAATTTTGCTGTGTAATTTATAGAATTCTTCATACACGTCCTCTATTACTTGACTTATTACATGAATCTGCCAACTTGACAAAATATTCTCAAGCCTGTTCTGTTTGGGTTGAGCAGCCTTATTGTAGGCTCTTTTATATTTCAATAAACTTTATGAGTGTTTGAAGGACAGGGAACACAGTGTAGTATATTGGAAAAGGCATTGTTTTAGAGTCAGAAGAACCTGGATTTAAAATCCACCTCTTCCACTAAATACATAGGTCTGAGTGAGCTTAACTAGAAAATGGAGATGAAGTGTCGTGGATGCCCCTTGCCCAGGATAGGTTTCCTAAGTGCTGGTTATGATTACTGAAAATAGCTTGTAATATCCCCAATACTTAAGGATCCAGGATTGGGAAGCATTAGCCTAATTCCTCCTGTAGAAACAGGAGAGAGAATACGAGTGGCTGGCTGGCAGGGAGTTATTCACCCATAGTGATGTGGTCTAGTTTAATGCCTCTTAAACTTTTTGACCGTGACCCAGACTATAAAATATATTTACCTTGCTACCCTATATACACATACTGACCTGTAACTGAAAAAAGAAATCCTGAACCAGCACTGGGATGTTTTCCTTTCCTTTCTTTTTCAGTTAATGAAAAATGGCTGGTCAAGAGTCACTAAACTGATTTCATGACCTATTAGTGGGCCATAGAGCTTGAAAAACACTGGTCTAAATAAATAGCCTGGCTCTATAAATATGGGTCATGCCTCAGACCAAGAGACAATGGATTATTTCATTTTTTAAAAGAAAATCCCCAAGCTCTCATTCTCTAGAGATTGTTAAAAATTTAATCTTGGTCGTGATTGTGGTTCTTTTGCCTGACCATCAGGGTCCTGCAAAGTCCTCCAGTCTCATGCAGGCCAGTGTTGGGGGAGGGGGCCTTCTGTTCTTGGGTATGAGCTCTTACAGCCCTTAAAGCCTGGGTGAGGCCAGGACTTCCATGACGAGCCAGCCCAGAACAGGCTTGCTGAGGCTGGGACCCAAGGACTCCAGGCACAACCCCTTCTGGGGTACCATCCAGCCCATGCCCCTGAGGTTCTGCCCCCATATGGGGTTCTGAAACTCAGGAGGTCCCTCTCCTTCTGGGCTCACTCTTCACTCCCTTCCGAGACTATGAGAATGTTCGAAGCTGTACTCACTTCTGTTCTCTTCAGTATCCAAGGAATGTCAGAGCCTCTCCCTCACCTAGGATAGAGACTCTGCTGCTTATCTCTGTCCTACAGCCCTGGTCCTGCAGCCCAGGTCTCCTGGAATCAAATTCCCCTGTGCCTTCAATACCCATAGACAGGACTGCCAGGGTGGAAAGCAGTGCTAGAAAAAGCCCCTGATCTCAGTATTTAAGATTATAGATTCTACTCTGGAATTTGCCTCTGTAATGGGGTCTGCAGGTATTGTACAGAACCCAGCACAGAGTTGATGCTCACAAATATCTGTGAAATGAATGAATGAATGATTTGGAGCAAGTCATTTGACCTCTCTGGGCTTCAGTTTCGTCACACCTCTGCCTTCAGCTCAAGGTGAAGGTTGGCACAGCTGGTTCATGGAGCCCATCGTTCAGCTGGTATGTGCCAGGGAAAGCAGAGTCAGAATCCTTGGCTCCTCTCCACACCCAGGGTGGGAAAAACAGGATAACTGAATGTAGTCACATTTGCTCTTACTGAAGAGAACATGTATTTTTTTTTCTCCATCCATTTGGTGGAATTTACTGTCTTTAGTTCTGATCTCATGTGCTTTAAAAAAAAATGCTGTTTTCCAAGGCCTTCACTGAAGGAGTAAGTAGATTTAGTGATTTCTTTTCATCTCTGTATTTCTCTTTTTAAAGGAGTTGAGAATTAAAGAAGTTTTATTAAGCCCGTTCCTCTGCTCCCCAGCTCTCTCTCCTCCACTGTCTGCCAGTGACAAACAGCCCACCCTGGAGGTGTGCACACAGTGTGATGGCAGTGCCGTCTGCCCCAGAATCCACAAAACCTTGGGAATGCGTGGACAAATTTACAGAAAATGTACTTGTGTGAGAACTGGAAGCTTACTAGTTGGCCACCAGTTTGCCGTAGACCTAAGCTACAAATACCCCAAAATGTAGACAGGCTTGGAGGATAAAGATGGTGACAACTCCAAGTGTTCATTTCCCATGCCTTCTGTACTTTATGCAAGGAAGTTTATTTACTTAATTTATTTTAGGAAATTTTATTTTATTTATTTGAGAGAGTGTGAGAAAGAAAGCACAAGCAGGGGGGAGGGGCAGAGGGAAAAGAAGACTTCCCCCTGAGCAGGGAGCCTGATATGGGGCTCGATCTCAGGACCCCGGGATCATGAACTGAGCTAAAGGCAGATGCTTAACCGAGTGAGCCACCCAGGCTCCCTGCAGGGAAGTTTAGAAAGTGGGTATTTTCTGCCCTAATTCTTCTTTTTTCTTTACATGAGCTCTATGATTTTAATCATTTATGATCCTATCTCAATTAATATACCTGGACAATTCTATTAACATTGTGTTCCTTTGTGTTTTTATAATGATACCTTGTATATATCTCTATTGATGTAATGATCATTTGTGTTAAACTTCTGTTTATATATCTATTTTCCTAACTAGACTGAGGTCTTCCTTAGCATAGGAATTGTGCCGTTTTCATGTTTGTATCAACTTTGTATTTAACAAGGGCAATCACACAGTGTATGACCAATAAATGTTTGTAAGATGGATTGAATGTAAACATTTAACCCAGGGGCAGTTAATCTGTCACACAGCCCATCTGCTGACATTTCCAGCCCTGTGACTGTAGCAGACATCACTAGTTGATCACGGATCACAATGATCATTCCCACTAAGCTGGGATATAACCGCTAGAATTTGTCTCAACACAGCACTCTAAGCAGTAGCTATGAATAGATGAAGGTTGGCACACAGGAGGAAATCTGTCACCTAATGTTACCCTTCCTGTAAGCTGCCTTAGCTGATGCAAGGCAAGGCCTGGGTCAGGGCCAGTGTTCATCAGAGTTATGACCCACTGATTGTTTACTGCTAGCATCTGTTCTTACTAATTAGTGCCCATGCCATGGCTGAGGTTAAGTATTTTGAGTGTAACCCTGGGATCAGACAATCATTGTCACACACATTCTCATCCCCCAACCTCAGTTTCACTCTTCCCTTGGAGGAGTCAGACCTCTCTGACTCCCCCAGGTCCGATGGAGGAGACACCATCTAGCCTCCCCAGTGCCAGGAAGCGCTGTTCCTGCTTCCACTGTAGCCTCCTCCCCAAGGCACTTTTCCACAGGTGGGGGTCATTTTCATTCCCGCAACACCTGAGATGAGGGATACTGCCTGCCTGATAGGTTTAAGTAATGAAGTTCCCAATTGCCTCTTAAGCCACAGTGGTCTTGAAAGTGGAGATCTTGCTCCCTTTGTTCCCCATGACCCTCCTGCTCTGTACTTGACCCAACTGTTGCTGGTTCCCATGGCACTCACCAGGGAGCCTTGGGCAGACATTGATTATGCCAGGGGACTCAGAAGCGTCACTGCTGCTGATACTGCCCTTTGGTCTTGTCCCTAATCTCCCTCTAGCCTCCTTGCGGAGGTTAATCTCTACGTCCCCGAGCTAACGCAGCTGTCTCCCTTGCTATGACACAGATAATTTGCTCCACACTATCACTGCTGTGTAATCGGATTGCAACCATACCGCCTTGCATTCTGTCACTTTGTGGTCCAGAAAAACATTCCTGCAACTACAGATCCTCTTTTTGGAGAGGTAAGACATGGTATTAGACACTTCTTGTGTGTCACTGCAAGATCTCCTGGTTTAGCTGAGCTTCGTTCCTGCCTCTGTGACCAGTTCTCCTGGCTTTAATTCGTTTCACGAGGGTGCAGCTTGCAAGCATCTTGCTTCAGGCACAGGCTGTAGTCTCCAGCTTCCGGTCCTGGGGCTTCCCCGTTGACCCCATGGTGTAGAACTCAGAAATAGTCGTGTGTCCACATATATGCAAACTGAAAGCACGAGGGTTTAACACCCAAAGGGCAAACCTTTAGCCAACATGAGATGGGAGCCCCAAAATGCTTCCCGTTTCTTACAAAAGGTCCTGAGATAGTATAAAATCTTCCAGACTAACGATTATATTTATATACGACTGTTCAATCTATCTTATATATAAAGACAGTCTCTCTCTCTCTGGTCTTTTTTCTTTGTTGTATTTGTTATTCAACATCTAGTGCAGAAACTGTACATGTGCTAAAAAACAAACCAAACAAAAAAACCCCTCACTCAATACACAAAAAAGAATAAAAATTGTATCATAGATCTAAATGTAAGAACTAAAGCTATAAAACTTCTGGGAAGAAACAGAGGAGAAATTATGTAGAGTCTTCTTAGAAAAGATAAAGATTTATTACATATGACACCAAAAGTATTACATATTAAAGAAAAAATTGGTACACAAAAATTCATCAGAATGAAAAAACTTTTGTTCTTCAAAAGACACATTAAAAATGAAAAAAAAAAAACCCCCACAAAGCACAGGCTAGGAGTTAATTTATGCAAATTATACATCTGACAAAGAACTCGTATGCAGAATATATAAAGAACTCTCATATCAGTACTAATATAAGAAACCCAATTTTTTATTTTTTTTCAAGATTTTTAAAAAAAATTTATTCATTTGAGACAGAGAGAGATATATAGAGAGAGTATGAGCAGAGGGAGAGGGGGAAACAGACTCCCCGCTGAGCAGGGAGCCCGACATGGGACTCGATTCCAGGACCCTGGGATCATGACCTGAGCCGAAGGCAGAGGCTCAACACTTTGAGCCACACAGGCTCCCCAGAAACCCAATTTTTTAAAAGGACAAAATATTTGAATAGTCAGCAGAAATGATATAGGAATGATTAATAGGTACATAAAAAGATACTCAACATCATTAGGGAAATGCAATTAAAATCAAAATAAGGTACTACTATACACCCACTATACTGGCTCTACTCAATAAAACAGACAATAACAAGTGTTAATGAGGATATGGAGAGACTGAAACATTATTACTTTTCTGGTGGAATGTAAAGTAATAGCAGCGACTTTGTAAATCATTTTTGAAGTTGATTAAATAGATACACTTACCATGCGATCTTGCAATTCCATTCCTAGGGAAGTGAATAACTCCAGGAATCATGAAAACCTAACATCCACACAAAGACTTGTACTCCTTCACTTGTGACTATTCATAATAGCATTAGTCATAATGGCCTCAAAGTGGCAACAACCCAAAAGTCCATTAGCTGGAGAATGGATAAACAGAAGGTGGACTGTCTCCCGCCAGCGGAGTAGTACCTGGGATTAAACAAACGAACAAAACTACTGATATATGCAACAAGAATGAAGCTCAAAAACATTCCAAGTGAGGGGCGCCTGGGTGGCTCAGTTAGTTAAGTGTCTGACTATTGGTTTTGGCTCAGGTCATGATCTCATGGGTTGTGAGATAAAGCCTTGCAACAGGCTCTGTGCTCAGCAGGGAGTCTGCTTGAAGATTCTCTCCCTCTGCCCCTCTCCCTATTCATGCGTGCATGTGCACATGCTTTCTCTCTCTCTCAAATAAATAAATAAATAAATAAATAAATAAATAAATAAATCTTTAAACAAGACAAAACAAAACATACTAAGCAAAAGAACCCAGACACGAGAGACTGTCTATTTATGTTTCCATTTATATGAAATTTCTAAAAAATAAAAGAAACTCTTGCATAGACAGAAACCAGATCAGTGGTTCTCTGAAACAGGTAGAAGGATGTGGAGCGGGGGAGGGGGGTTGCTTTTATAGTTTGTGCTGCTGTGACTTATTTGAGAAATCTTTGCCAAACCAAGGCCACTAAAATTTTCTCCTATGTTTTCTCCTGGAAGTTTTGTAGTTTTAGTTCTTTCATTTGGATCTCTGATCCATTTAATTTATGCCTATGGTGCAAGATATAGATTGAAGTTCATTTTTTTTTACTGTGAATCCATATCCAGCTGTTTCAGCACCATTTGTTGAAAAGACTAGTTTTTGGTCTACTGAATTGCCTTTGTATTTTGGTCAAAAAAAATCAGTCTACCACATATATGTGGATTTTTTCCTGGACTCTGTTCTGTTCCATTAATCCATTTGTCTTGATTATACTGTCTTGATTATTACTGATTTATAATAAGATTTGAGATCAATTAGTATAAATCAGGTACTATACGTCCTCCAACCTTTTTTAGAAAGTTGTTTTGGCTATTTTAGATCCTTTTCATATTCATATAAATTTTGCAATAAACTTATCAATCTCTACCTTAAAAATTCTTATAAAAAGTTTGTTATGATTTTGTTAAATCTATAGATCAATTTGGGGATAAGTGCTACTGTAATTTCATAATCAAATTACTTAAAACAAACAATTAAAAAAAATCTCATAAGCAGCTAGAGAAAAAGGATACATTACGGAGTAACAAAGATAAGAATGACAGCCAACTCACTTCTCATTAGTATGAATGCAAGCCACAAAGACTAGAACAATATCCAGCTGGATTTTGTAAATGGAGTCAGAATCTTTTTTTTTTTTTTTAAAGATTTTATTTATTTATCAGAGAGAGAGAGACAGAGGCAGGCAGAGGGAGAAGCAGGCTCCCTGCTCAGCAAGAAGCCCGATGTGGGACTCGATCTCAGGACCCCGGGATCATGACCTGAGCTGAAGGCAGATGCTTAACCAACTGAGCCACCCAGGCACCCCTGGAGTCAAAATCTAATAGACAAATGTGATCTATTTACATTTATGTTGTGTACTGATACATTGGATTTTTTTTCTATTATCTTATTCTGTGTTTTCCATTTACTGTGGTCTCTCCCCTCTCCCTGACCTTCACCTCATTTGCCAGTCTTAGTGCTATCATTATTATTTACAGTAAATGCTGATGAAGATAACCAATGTATTTACCATTGCTTCTTTTTTTTTTTTTTTAAAGATTTTATTTATTTATTTGACAGAGAAAGAAACACAGCGAGAAAGGGAACACAAGCAGGGGCAGAGGGAGAGGGAGAAGCAGGCTTCCTGCAGAGCAGGGAGCCCAATGTGGGGCTCGATCCCAGGACCCTGGGATCATGACCTGAGCCGAAGGCAGATGCTTAACAACTGAGCCACCCAGGCGCCCCTTACCATTGCTTCTGGCATACCACTCAAATCCATTCTTCCTATATAGTACATTTTAACCAGTTATTTCAAGCATGTCTGTAAATAGTAAACTTGCTTTTCTGAAAGCATCTTTATTTTGCTCTCGGTCTTGAGTGATGGTGTCACTGGGATAGAATTCTGGGGAGACAGTTTTTTCCCCCTCAGAACTTTGAAATATCACTCCATTGTCATTTGACTACTGTTGTTAAGTTTTCTCCAGTATGATTGCCATTCTCTGATACATAATCTGGTGGCTCTCAAGACTTTTTTTCTTTGTTTTTTATATTTGCTAGCTCATTATGATATGTTTCATTGGGATTATGTTTTTATTTTTCCTGCTTAGGCCCTGATGTTGCAGGCTTGCAGGGTTCTTGTCTCACGGAGTTGAAGAAGGAATCTCATGGACACAAGAGGGTGAAGTGAAGTGAAAGTTATATTAAGTGAAGGTGAGAACATAAAGGAAAGAAAAAGCTCTCTAGAGTGAGAAGGGTCCTGAATGGGTTGCCACTGAGGGCTTTTAATGGAAGTCTTTCGTTGAGAACTGACTGGGAAGCTTGTGGCCTTAAGATTCTTGTACCTTCTTGGTTTGTTCTCTTATGTCTTGTTCTGCTCTGCCTCAGCATCTCCACCTGCCAGGGGTAGTTTCGAAGCCCAGTCGGAGAGTCAGGGGCCTCCTAGCTCTACCGCCTGCACCTTAACCCTTACTCTACTCACGGGACAGGACCTGTGGGCAGAAAGAGCTACAGTGGGATTGTGAGGAGTGACTACTTGTGTACTTTTTAATTAGTGGGGGTGAGGGATAGCACCAGTCTCCAAGGAATCTGGAAGCAAGTCTTTCAGGACCTTGAGGGATCAGCTGCTGTCAAGATAAGGTTCCTTTTAAACATTAAGCCACTAAGGTAGCTACGGGTTCCTGGAGGAAGGTCATGCCCTGTGTGTTTCAGGCATCTGTCAATGGGCTGCAAGCTGCAAAGAGATTTTAATTTAAGCTACATTTCTTTTGCCTTTGTTTTCCACATCACCGATATGTTCCTTTAAACCAAAGACAGGTTCCTTTTTTAATTCAGGGAATTTTCAGCCTTTAACTTTTCAAATACCACCACCTCCTCTATTTTTTTCTGTTGATTTTTTGGGTAATTTTTACCAGACATATTTTGAGATTTCTCATTCTGTCCTTTATGTATCGTAGCCTCTCTTTTCTTTTCTTTTTAAGATTTTATTTATATTTTTGTGTGAGAGAGAGAGAGCACAAGGAGGGGAAATGGCAGGCAGAGGGAGAAGCAGGCTCCCCACTGAGCAGGGAGCCTGATGCGGGACTCGATCCCAGGACCCTGGGATCATGACCTGAGCCAAAGGCAGACACTTAACTAGCTGAGCCACCCAGGCGTCCCGCCTCTCTTTTCTATTTTCATCCTATGCTGCAAGGTTTTTTTTTAAGATTTATATTTCAATTCACTAATTTTCTATTTGCCTGGGTCTCATGGGCTATTTTCCCACCTATGACATTAAAAAAAAAGTAATCTCTACACCCAATCTGGGGCTCTAACTCACGACTGGAAGATCAGGAGTGGGCTGCTCTACTGACTGAGCCAGCCCGGTGCCCCTGTAGTACACTTTTAATTTCAGTAATTATACTGTCCCCTTTTTAAGTAGGCTCCACGCCCAGCATGGAGCCCAATGTGGGGCCCAAACTCATGACCCTGAGATCAAGACCTGAGCTGAGATCAAGAGTCTGACGCTCAACTGACTGAGCCACCCAGGTGCCCCTCAATAATTATACCTTTTATTTCTACAGTGTATATATAGTTTCCTTTCAAAAACATGTTCTTCCCATATTACCCGGTACTTGACTTACAGTTTGTACACCTTCTTTTGTCTCTAAATATTTTAAACAGACTTATTTTATAACCTTTTTCAGCTTAACCTATTACCTTTAGTTTTGGGGAGTGCAAATTCTCCTGTTTGATGTTCCTTCTGACTCCCTCTCTTTGTAAGGTCTATACATGTTTCTTGTGAATTTATCTTCAGTGAGTGTATCCAGACTGCCATGTAACCAGGAGTGTCAGTCAGCCTGGGTGGCTTCCACATAGAAATTTATTTTCTCACAGTTCTGGAGGCTAGAAGTCCAAGATCAAGGTGTTGCCAGCAGGTTTGGTTTCTCCTGAGGCCTCTGCCCTTGCCTTGAAGCTGGCCCTTTTTACTTCATCCCCACATGGTCTTTCCTCTGTGTGTGCATCCTGATGCTTCTTCCTCCTCTCAGAGAGACTCCAGTCCTACTGGATCGGGGGTCCATCTTTATGACCTCGTTGAACCTTAATTACCTCTTTAAAGGCCCTGTCTTTAATTATAATCACACAAGGGGCTCGAGCTTCAATGTATGAATTGTGGGGGTTATAATTCAGTTCATCACAGGGGGTAAAGAAATGTCTCTAAGAACAGATTTACAGGGCCTCCTCTGTGTTTCTAGTGACTTCACCCATTTCAGAATTTTTATATTAATTTCTTAGCATGAGGATTGTCTCACCATATTCAAATTGTAAATTCAGACCTCACACCTCTATTCTGATATATTGTGGGTGGCCCTTTTGGTCCGAGGGTCAGAGTAGGTGGCTATCTTCTTGTTTCTTCTCCAGGCACATAGGAAGAGATTTTCTACTCATAAGTTCATGAAAGAAATGAAAATTTGAGATTCCTGACATTATTCATGACCATCTTTTCCCCATGGTTTGGGAACTAAATCTTCTGTCTCAGTGTGTTAAAACCTCAACTCCCAGCTGATAAGACCTTTATTTGGGTATGATACCCCCAGGCCATGCTGCTTCTGCTCTTCATTACCACTCTGGCTTTGGTTTCCTTTATATATTGGACCAGTTTCTGAAATCTTGTAAACTGGGCTACCCATTTAAGTCTGTTATTAGGGGGTTATATATGTTTAGAGAAAGATGGTGGGAGAGGGCAGTGAATCTCTTCCATGCCCACCCAGTCTACTATATCGACCCCAAATCATAATTCTGGAAGGCCCCCATCTTCATTAGTTCCCTTTAATGGCCAATAACAGTCCTTTAATTTCAAAGCTTGTGTTCTCTATTTTACACCGTACTACCTTGTTTTCCTAATTGAGAGACATCTTTAAGTCTGAGCTTATAAAAGATTATTGATGGATGAATGGTCACATTCTTCATGATTATAATTTTACATTCTATCTGGTCCTCCTCTCTGAGAAGATCTATCAGGTTCTTCACTACACTTGCCTTCTATGGGAAATGGACACCCCCCACCTCGATCAGTGACCTTAAAATTATAAGCCCAACAAAAATAATTGTCACCAGAGGAAAGGATTTTATTCCCTCTGTGACCATAAAAATGTGACTGGTCATGTTTCTGTAAAAAAGGAAGGAATATACACCAAACCCTGTATAATTTCTCTGAGGTGATTTCACAGGTCAGGGGCATCCTGAAAAGTTTTGGCAAAGCATTGCTACAATGGAGACTGCACCATCTCATGCTAACAAAACTCCTCAAACTCACATTTCCTTTCTTTTCTGGGTAGACTCTCGGTGAAGTCTCCAGAGGGCTCTGTACTGATAGCAACAATGAGCTGATCATGATGGAAAAGCCACTCCCAATGGGATTTGCTTAATAGACACTTCACAATAGAGGAAGATATAACAATAATTATAAAAGTGGGAAAAGGGCCAAGAGCTAATGGATTTCTTAGCTCCATTTTCAGCAACCCAGGTAGAATTATGTTTTAAGAAATCTCATTCCATGCAATTTAAAGGTCTGCTGATTTCAACATTTGGGGTCTCCTGCATTTGTTCTAATCAGTTCACTCTGAGCAAAAGAAGAGGAAAAGATGACATTTTCCTCCATGCAAATTACTTAAACTGGAAAAGGTTCATTTAGAAACTAAGAAAGATTCTACTGCTTACAGACTTAGCATAACAAACATCCATTGCATTCATATGGAAAGCTATTGGAAAATTATGGCCTTAAAGTCATTCTGATTGTAGCCAGAAGTGACAAAAATGCTGTAGGTGAACTTAACTATGAACACAGATTGCTTTTATGAGGTTCTGTGCAATTCTGTTATATTCTTTGCTCAGCTCTTTCCACAAAAGAATTGGGGAGTCGCTGTTGTCCCTGGACTGAATCTCTAAATCTCTGCCATCTTGTCAGAACAACAATAAGGTTAATGACTGCTTTTGATGACTAGGACGGATGGCCAAAGTCCTAGCTCAATCTCAGGGCTCCTGTGTCACCTTTCCTTACCCTCTCCAAGTTTATTCACTTGTCTTTAAATAGTCTAACAAAAATATGAGCCAGCTACATTAGCCAAAGAGCTCATGTTGGGGAAAATCCAACCCCAAACAAGATATAATGAAGCAGAATTCACTGAAGTCTGAAAGCACTCAACACCAACAGGTGCACAGGAGCTGTCACAGAGGATTAGCAGCTATGAGGTTGAGGGGACTAGGCACTAATCTGGGATTCTAGAAACTTGGGCTGCCACCAGATAATACCTGTCTCACCCTATACTAGTTAAAATGCTTTTAAGCAGCACAGATACAGAGGCATCTGCAGAATGAGGGCATCCAGCCATCTGTTACCATTCTTGATCCTCTGAATACAACCTTCTTGTGAGCTCCCCTGAAGCTATGCGGTCAGGCAGCCTGCATCAAAGGGGTGGGGCTGGGAGGAAGAAGGGAGCAAAGAAAAATGGTTTCCAGAGTGGTCTGGATACATCTGTGCATATACAATGAGTACTTTGGGCAATTTTATACAACGCAAGTTAATACTATGCTTCATTTTCCTGAAGAGGGAGGCCAAATATATTATTGGTCTGGATATGTTTTATCTGCCTTTGGCCCTAAGTTTTTTCTTCATTTATTCGTCTATCCATTTAGCTATCCAGCCAATATTTATTGAACACTTATTGTATGTCATGCTCCATTCTAGGTGCTGGGGAGGCAGATATTGAAATAAAAGATACTAAAAAAAGTGCTATTAAGAAAAATAAAGCAAGATAAAGGGGGCAGCAAATAACAAGGATTATATTCCCAAATAAAGAGGTGATTTGCATAATAGCTGTTAGAAAAATACTGTTTTGATACTCAAGTGTTCTGTTTTGTTTTATTTTAGATTGACTTACATCATTTATTACAATTTGGTCCTATACAATTCCACAAAGATAATTTATATATCCTTCCAAAAGTAGGCTTACAAATTAAGTTATAATGTACTATTATCTTATTTGAGATCATTAAAACTCAAAGATGAAATGATATTCTGATTTCATGACTAGGACCAAGGTTTGAAAAGCAATATAATCACTGTCCCAACTATATCACTCTAGTTTTTCTCATGTAAGCTAATTAAGACCTTTAAAAAAAATCCAGTATGATTAACATGCAGTATCATAATAGTTTCAGGTGTGGTGTTCAACTTTTGAATCTTTCATTCCAATA
Organism: Eumetopias jubatus; assembly: GCF_037043125.1. Taxonomy (NCBI): domain Eukaryota; kingdom Metazoa; phylum Chordata; class Mammalia; order Carnivora; family Otariidae; genus Eumetopias; species Eumetopias jubatus. Next base: position 58,786,117 of record NW_028274822.1, on the reverse strand, counting down.
ATCATTCTATGAAAGAGCCAGTTTCTTCTATGATTAAAAAAAACACACTATTTTCTAGCATAGTGTATTTATACGTAAAGGTGTATGTTATGTTAGCTATTAATTAAACAATTAACTTCGAAGTTGTCACAGGTTTTTTGTTTTTTTTTTCAGAAATAGACACCAAGATGGTGTTTGATGTGTATGTTGTTTATTGGAGATCATCTGTGGAAAGGAGGTGAAGGAAGTGGGATTTCTTCATGGGAAAGATCCAGTTACAGTGCAGGCCAACAATAGGAACGCTTTGGAGAGCTCTGGAGCAGAAATGGCCTGTCAGAGTGGTCCCATGTTGGGCTGAAATGGCTGGGCCTTTGTCTCCTACCACAACCAGTCAATGGATATGGGTCCCCCAGGAAGAGCATGTTCTTGGTCAAGTCAGCTCTCTGCCACTGAGGCAAGCTGGTGATTGTCTTTCCTTGAAAGGGTTGCAGGTACTGCAGCTCCATGTCCACCACACAAAGATATCTATATACTTGGAGGCCAACTGGGAGAAATATTCATAACATAATAATAGGCAGAAAGTCACCAAGTCTGGGTAATTTTGAATTAAGTTGCTATAAACATCCATGTGCAGGTTTTTATGTAGAAATAAGTTTTCAGCTCCTTGAGTCAACACCAAGCAGTGTTGTTGCTGAATCATAGGGTAGGGGTCTGTTTAGTTTTGTAAGAAATCCCAAACTGTTTTCCAAAATGGCTGTGTCATTTTGCATTCCCACCGGCACTGAATAAGAGTTCCAGTTGCTCCACATCCTCGCCAGCATTTGGCCTTATCAGTGGCCTGGATCTGAGCCATTCTAATAGGTGAGGGGTAGCTTAAGTAATTTCAAATTAATTTTTCATGAAGCTCTCTGCTCACATATTTGAAAGAAGTCTTAATTATGAGTTTTGAGTAATGAAGAACAGAGGAAATGAAACTGTTTCAATAGAACCCATTTCTGAGTAACACTGCTAGGTCTATCTTTGACCAAAATTCATCAAAGATTCATGTTTCCATGTGGTTCAAAAACTGCTTTTTTGTTATGTTTGACGAGTGATAGTTAAAAACAAAATATTAAACCAAATGAGAAGAAAATACCATTTCTTAATTTTGGCAGCAACACACAGATGTTTGTATGCTGCCATTATTTTAAATTCAAGTACTAAAATAATAACTAAAGCAGCTTGCCAAATGACTAATTAATAAAAAGAAGGTGCTTCTGGTATAGATTAGGTAAACGTAGTTTAAAATCCTTCATCTTCAGTGTTTTAAAAAACACCTAAAAATTTGACAGAATTCTTTGGGGGTGCAAGTAGTATCTGAAATATAAAAAAGTAGAGCAAGGTATAGTTCTAGTGTGATTGTTGAAGTGTAGGGATGGTGGGTCTGCCCGAAGCAGGAGTGGGATGGGGGAGCTATAGGATCTACACCAACCTGGGTTTTGAAGGAGGAAAAGAATCCTTCGTTTTCTTTCTAGGCCAGCACACATGGTAGAGGAGAAAATCCAGGATTTGGGATTCTTGCTCCCCTTTACTGACTTCTACACTGAACATGAAAAAGTTGCTTGTAGAACTTTAAAAGCATCTCTGGTATTCCTTAGGGGGAAAAATTACTCTTTTCTAGATTTTTTTCCCTAAATAGGGCAGATTTGCAAAGATGGAAAGACAAGGAAATGCTAAAAATAACTTTCCCCAACTAGTGGTAGCCAAACGCATATGGGAAGACAGAAATAGTTTTCGATGGCCCAAAGCAAAACTGTGACGCAAGATGAACTCCCCAAGTGCAGGGGGTAATTAGAAACAGCCACGAAAATGTACTCAGGACGCTGTGGGAACAGTTGCTGAATGTGGAGAGAGGTGATGATGGTCTTGCAACTTCTTGGAACCTGTGGACTTTGAGTAACTGAATCTGAAAATATTCATTCCTGTCATTTTTCACAAAGGCACGGATGCTGGGCTCCTTCTTGGAAAGTCAGAAATTCCGGATCTTCTAACAGCAATTCTGCGGAGGGGAGTGTGATCTGCATTGCACATTTCGTGAAGCCCAGTGGCAAATGGCTCTGTGGCTGCTTCTCGGCTGAGGGTTTTGTTTTTGACTCGGGCATGTGGAGTAGAGCCACCTGTGGCCCGTGAGCAGCGATGAGAAGGCAGGAGAGCTTGCCAAGATCAGCATCACTCTGGGCTTTGGCCCAACTGACCAGCCGGTTTCCCTGCCTTGGAAATTCGGGCTGCCGTGCAGCCAGCTGGCTGGGTGCTCCTGCCAGGGCTGCCTCCCCGGGTGGGGAGGGTCAACAGCTAGGACCACAGGGGCCGCTGGACCCGCCATGACGGGCGACAGGGAACCTGGAAGGGCAGCTCCTCCATGTTGCTGCCAATTTCCCTTTGTCGTTGGCCTCCGTGTCCATTAATGATTCCAGATAGTCACATTCTCTTCCCTCTGCCCTCATCTCAGTACAGATATTCAGTCAGTGTATACCTGATGAAGAGCAGTGGTTGATAAAATATTATATTTCTTTGTACTGGTCAGCAGTCAGTGCTGGAGCCCCAGACTTACCACCAGGCACCTCTCCAGGGCCCCCCTAGCCCTCCCCAGGGTCTGAGGGGTGAAGGGCTCATGCTTTCAGGAGTACAGCACTGTCTAAAGATTGACCTGCATCCACCCCACGCTGTTGTTCAATGCTGTGAACTGAACCTGTGAACTGAACCTCTTTCTTTTTCTTTCTCCCTCTGACCTTAATTTCCTGCCTTTGACCCCCAATTCTGCTTTTGGCCATTCCCTTAGTCTACGATCCCTCAAACAACCTACAGGCCAGTCTTCTTTGTTCCAGAATCCTGGGCTGCTTCTCCTTTCCCATGCTGAAGAACGGCCCACCTTCCTCTGCTTTTGTCCTGACAGGTGAGATCAATAGCTGGACAGTGCTCACCTCCCCGAAAAGGAATCTGATCAGAGAAGGGGGAGGACTCTGGACACATCACATAGGCAGCCTGTCACTTACACCACAGCCAGACTTCCCAGGTTTTTGGGAATTGTTTTCTTGGATGCCTCTATTCAGCCGACTCAAGGGTAGAGCCTCCAGACTGACCTCTTTGCTCCCTGCCTGCTAATCCATTTATCAAAAAAAAAAAAAAAAAAAGTAAACCAAGCCTCACTGTTCCCAGATGAGCCTGGTTTCAGACAGTTTTCAGCTCCCCCTTCCCCTTTGTTGCGTCTCAGTTATAAGTCCTACTTTGCATTTGTCCCAGGCAACACCCCCATTCACTCTCCTCCCTCCCATGAGAGCATAGTTGTAAGCTGACAACCAGCTAAAGGTTATTCTGATGCCAGGTGTCCTCAGGTCTCTCCTTGGGAAAACTGAACTCAGAACTAACAACACTGTAGTCATCAAAGGAGCTGCAATTTCACAAGTTACATGGATGGACACACGCCTTTCCCGAGTACCCACCACATATGAGATTCGGTGTGCACAAAGATGACATGCTGGGGGACAACGTCCTTGTTGGGGTTTGGGTTTCTGGTTTAGAGAAAGAAGAAATACAACCTGCAAGGAGAAGAAGTGAAAAATGACACAAAGGAGTCAGAAAGGAATGGCAGCAGAGGATGGAGACACCACTGTGGCCGGGGGACTCCCAGGGCCTGTGTTGGGAGGAAGGTCCTAGGCCTGGGGAGGAGGCAGCTGGGTTTGAATCTCGGCTTTGCCAAGGTGTGTGCCCCCACCATGCCTCAGTTTCCCCGACTGTGAGATGGGAATAATCATACTACCTCATAGGGCCGTCATGAGAATTATGTGAGACAATGCTCGTCAGGTCCCTAGCACATGGTAAATGGGGAATTAGCAGAAGCTATTGCTGTGTGAGCTTCATGGAGGAGACAGCACCTGGTCTGACCCTAAAGCCAAGGCACATGTGGACATATGCCCCAGGACAGTTCATGGTGCAGTTGGGGACTCAGAGACAAACCAGGCCTGCGTCTTAACTAGCAAAGGGCTTCTAAAGAACTGACAAATCCCATTCTTTTGGGCTGAGAAGATAAGTGATGCCAACCCTTAGTGATACCATTTTTTAATAATAGCCACTAAAGAAAGCTGCTAATGAAAAAGACAAAGCACGCAGGCATACCCTGTAGCAAAGATCATCAACTCAAGGGGCTAAAAGTATTCACAAGTGACATTCTGGAGGAATGACGGATTTTCCCGGAGACGGGTATTTCTCCCCATAATGGCTAGGGGGCGATGGAAGCACGCAAAAGCAGGGAGAATGTTCGCTGTGCTGACAGGCCAGCCCTGGGCCCTGCTCTGCTCACCTATACGGAGCATCCAAACCCCCCCACCGCCAAACACCCCATGGGCTCACACTCTCACCCCTTCCTGGCTTCTTTCTCCAAATATTTCCTGAAAGACTAATATGTCTCAGGCAGGCATAGGTACCAAGCAGCAGAAATGTATGGAAAACTCTATAGATATAAATACTGAGTCTTAAATGTGGCATTAATTGTTAGGTTGCCATGTTCGAGAAATGCATATCTGTTAAGATGAGGTTTCATTTGAACACTTGAAGCCTCCTTTAAAACTCATACTTGTCTAAACACTGTTCAACGTTTTGCGGACTACACTCAATTTGAGGAAAAAAGCCCCAACTCAGCAGTGAATTCTGGATAAGGTATGGCTTTGCCATCATCGAGTCTGGGTTCAGCTCTGAGCTGCAGCACGATCAGTGGCATGAGCCCAGATGAGTTAATCTCTCCAAGGCGCAGGTTCTATGGCTCTAAAAGGTAATGCATAATTGTACGTTTGCAGTATGTGGCATTCAGTAGGCGTTCAGCAGGTGTTAGTTCCCAAGTCTCTGCTCTCTAGGAGGAAGAGGAAGGAGGGAAGTGTGTCCACATACTCCATGTCCTTGGCTGGGGACGCGGCCACTGCACAAGAGGCATTGTCTATATGGACATACGCAGGGAATATCAGTTAATTCAAATGCCCCCAAACACTTGAAATCATAGGGGAGGAAATTGAGATAGTCTGAAATATGCTTATTACGAGGTGAGGAGAAGAGTTTAGTCCAACAGACATGTCTTGAGCGCTCCATCCATGTGGGGCAGGGGGTCAGGGAAGGGGAGATCAAGACAAGACCAGGTGGGAATCTGGCCAAGTGCAGTAGCTTCAGGAGCAATGGTGTGACACCTGGGCAAAGACAGTGAGGAGAGGGGCGGAGAGGGAGAGAGAAAAGCTGCAGTGAGGACGTCTGCCCCCCTGCTTCACATGGCTTTATTAATAGCTGGTGTCAGCTGGTTTCTGGGTAATTGGGTTTGATGGCTCAGCCTGGATTTGATTGACATGTGTGCTGAGAGGGGCTCCTGGGGGAAATCTTGAATTTGATTTAAGCACACTGAATTTTACATGTCATAAAGTATTTTATGAACTGCAAGTGCCCTGGATGACCTCAGAAAATGTTTATTTTGGGGATATGAAGTTTGCTATTAGAACGGGGGTGTGATGTGCAAGAAGGGTCTTGGGTTCAGGACTCTCACACTTGACTGCGACTCCAGTTTTGCTCCTTATGACTCGTTAGACATGCACCTGATGACTTCTAAGACAGAGCTTGTTGCAGAGTTCCAGGGTGGTCCCCCAAATTCCTGTCCCTGGGATGCATGTCTTGGATAATCCCCTCCCCCAAATGTGGTGGGACCTTTGAATATGGTGGGATAGCATGTTCATGATTCTCTTACATGGTATGGCAAAGGTGAGGGGAGTTTGCTGAGGTAATCGAGGTACCGAGTCAGTTAATGTTGAGTTACTAAAAGGGAGATTATTCTGGGTGGGCCTGACCTAATCAGGCATACTTTTGAAAAGAGGGTCGAGAGGTCAGAGACAGAAGTCAGGAGGATTTTCCTGATGGCCTTGAAGAAGCAGACTGCCATGTTGTGGAGAAGACCACATGCCAGAGGACGACCCCAACGGAAGGTCAGCAAAAAGCTAGGGACCGAGTGCAGCCACCATAGGGAACTTTGGCTATCATTTCAGGGAAGGCCGTCTTGGAGGACCACAAGCAGTGGGCTTGATGAGATGAGATCACAGCCCAGCTGACATTTTGACTGCAGCCTTGTGAGGCCCTGAACAGAGGACCCACGAAGCCCTGCTGGAGTCTTCATCCATGGAAGCCTCAAAATTTATGGTAATATTTTCCTCAGCAATAGAAATGAACTCAGAACTCACATTACCTACTTTACAGGGTTGTTGTGGGGATTAGGGAAGAGGTCTGCAGAGCACCTGGCATTGTCAGAAATCATTAGTTAATGATAGCTTTTAGTCCTGTAATTGGTAATTATCCCATCGTTTTTTAGGGAACATAAATCTCTCCTTCTTGAATGGATCTGGTGAGGTGCTAAGAAATACTGAGAGGGTTGAATGAAATGATGCGTGTACCACGCTCCTAGGGTAGTGTCTGGTGCAGTACACAGTACGTGATGGCAATGATGATGGCGATAACGACCATCCTGACTCACAGTGATGGTGACTTTTATCCTGGTGAGAATTAGGTATATTTCTCAATAACACACAGATCTCTTCTTCCCCCTTAAAACCACTTTTGACTCACTTCACTTAAGCTAATTAGCTTTTCTGGCAGAAGTACCAGAGACCATTACTGAACCATCCACTGAGTAGACATGAACCTTAGACATAATCTGGTCCGACTTCTTCAGTTTACAAAAACACCTTGAATATGAAGCGGGGTTTTTCAATGCCACAAAGCGAATTAATAGCGGGATCAGGAATAGAATTCAGGTATGTGGATGCCAAGGTCATTCCCACAGAATCAATTTTCTGAAAATTTCCCTTTATTTAAGACACAGTGCCATTTCAACTCACAAATTATCAGCATTCCCTTGTAAAACTCACCCCGCACATAATTTATCAGTTGTGAATGTTCATTTCCAGCTACCTCTCCTGAAGAATTTGTTATTGATCTTGATTCATTGAATTAACATTTATTGAGGGCCCACTATGTGCTATATTTAGAATCAAGCTTGTTAACCTGTAGTCCCAAGTCACACTAAAATTATACCCCAAGTTCCTTGTAAGCCTATTTGCCATAACGATCCTCTAAGTGGGTGCTGCTGTGACTACCATTTTATAGGTGAAGACACTGAGAAATAAAGAGGTCCAAGGGGTGGTTGCCAGAGGGAAGGGGGCTGGAGGGCTGGGTGAAATAGACACAGAGGTATGGACTTCCAGTTATACTATGAATAAGTCACGGAGACAAAAAGTATGGCATAGGGAACGTAGTCAATAATATTGTCATATCCTTGTATGCTGACGGATGGTGATTACACTTCCTGAGTAATGAATAGAATCGACGCATTAATATGTTGTGCGCCTGAAACTAATAGAACATTGTATGTTAATTATACTTCAATACAAAAATAGATAATAAAACACCGTGTCTCAAATTAGCGAGAAAAGAAAAAAGAGGTCCAGGGGTTTGCAGGGCCAAACAACTAGTAAGTGATGGAGTTGGGATTTGTACTGGCTGCCACTTTGAACTTCTTTCCACTTTTAACTAGACTGCTTCCCAGAAGCTGGTTTGGCCAAATAATAATAAAATGAGTCAGACAAGTCAAGAACTGCCCCCTCCCGCCTTCATCCCCATCACTGAGGCTCTGCTGGATCTGGGATGATGCTCAGGCACAGATTCTAAGGACTGACAGCACGAAGGCTCCCAGCATGGACAGTGAGGGAGGAGGAAAGGCTGAATGGTTCTCCTGATTTTTTGGTCCCTTCTCAGCAGAATTCTCCTTCTTCCTCAGCAGACGTCTGAGAAGCTTGGTCAGACGCTGACAGGGGCCCAGATCCTGACGATGGTACCCCACATTTCTCATTAATGACCCTGTCTCTCCAGGGCCTGAGTCTGCCACCTACCTGTAAGGAGGGCGACCTGCAGGAGGTGACCAAGCTCTGGCTCCGTGGCTGAGGTAAGCTCATGAGCAGGGACAGGTGCTTCTTCACGCTTCCCATATTTGTAGTGAGAACAGGGGAAGGCCACTGAAGATGGAGGATAATCTTCCAGACAGCACGAAATCTAAAGCCCTGACGTGTTTTTTTTTTTTAAAGATTTTATTTTATTTATTTGACACAGAGAGAGCACACACACAAGCAGGGGGAGCGGGAGAGGGAGAAGCAGATTCCCAGGACTCTGGGATCATGACCTGTGCTGAAGGCAGATGCTTAGTTGACTGAGCCACCCAGGTGCCCCTGAAGCCCTGAGGTTTATAAACCTCTCCCTCCCACCACAGGTCCTGTCCCCATGGTCATTGCCTGCAAACCCTAGGATTATGGATCTCAACATGCAGGAACAGAGAGAGAGCAAGAATGAGGTCAGTTGAGACAGTCTTGTTCTGCTAAGTTGGGGTGGCAAACTGCGTGTTGAGAAATGCAAAGCGATGGAGTGCCCTCTGCCAGAGCACAGCCGCATGAATGTCCCCACAGGCCAGGTTGGGGGAGACAGATCAGGTTGGGGGCAAAAAAAAAGAGCTCCAACCAAAAAAATGTAGCTCAGGATCAGCACCAGGACAGGATTAATGCCAGAATCCAACAGAAGCTTGATATTTTCATAGTTTTCCATAGGTACTGGGTTTCCCCCCATATATATCGGTTTTAACTATTTAACTATTGACTATTGACAAACGGTGGTTTGTTTTTTCCATTAGTTCTTTTAAAATAACCCCCATGTTGTTTTCCACAAACACCGTGTCTGAAGAGCCTGTGCAGCGCATCACGTTGTTGATATGCCCCCAAGCACTGTAAGTTGAGTGGTACACAGAGTAAGAGGGTCCTGCTGCAATCTACAAAACACAAAATTAACTTTAAGATGTTACCATACATATTGTAGCTTCTTGCCTGTATTTTGAAAATAAATGATGCAAGTACTATTCATGAGGTCTATAAACCTTTTTGATGTGATGACAAGTCTTTTCCATTTTATGGACAAGGCAGGGAGGCCTGGTGGGGTTAAGTCACATGCTTGAAAAGATGGGAAACCATTGCCTTACTGGTGGAGTCAAGGGGACTCCCCTGACCCGGTGGGTGGTTGTTTGGGCAGCTACCACGCCGCCACCAGTAACCTGAAATTAGGATGAACTTGTACTTCCATCCAATGGTTCCTTAGCAGCTGCCCACCTCCAGGATCGGCTCCCCCCACAGCATCTGATACAGCTGATCCCCTTCCCAGGCCTACTTGTTACCCAGGGAAGTCATGAAAAGCATTGTTTTTAGAGACACGATTAAAATGCACTTATAGGGGTGCCTGGGTGGCTCAGTCAGTGAAGCGTCTGCCTTCAGCTCAGGTCCTGGGATGGATCCTCGCATCGGACTCCTTGCTCAGCGGGGAGCCTGCTTCTCCCTCTCCCTCTGCCTCTGTCTCCCCTGCTGCTTGTACTCTGTCTCTCTCTCTCTCAAATAAATCTTAAAAAAATAAAATAAAATACACTTATAAAATTTGTTATACAAATACATAGAAATATATCTCTATGCGAATGTTCAATTGATTAGTTCCCTACGATATGTGTGAAAAGTAAACAGCTAGGTAAGAAACCACCAACATGTTAGCATTAAGCCTACAGAGCCTGCTCCCGGCAGGGTGCTGTGAGGCGTAAACTGGCCTGACCTAACCACAGGAGTGATTAATCCCGTATTCCTTCTGCTCCCAGGCTGTGGGTTGAGGCTTCCCCCTCTCCAGTGCAAGCGGCTTCTCCTCCGCCCCATAGAGTCCATGAGACCGAGCAGGCCCTTGATGTTCACTGAGGTCCCCTCAGTCCTGCCCAGTGACTGGAAGTCTCAGTTTTGGGGGGAGACTTGGCATTTCATGAAACAAACCATTGCCGAGCATCTGTCTGGGCAGAGCCACTTGGAAATAAAGTCTGGAAGCCCGCTAACACTCGGGGCCTGTGCCTCTCTCCCTTCCACCAGCTCTCAGTATTCTCTGCTCTTGCCCTCGGGGCTCCTGTGCTCTCTTCTTCCCTCCTCATTTCCCCTTCTCCGTGGCACAGGAGTCAAAGAACGGCGTTCAGTCTCTACGTTTTCCATCTCAAGGGTATCTGCCCTCACAACCTTTTCTATTGCTGTGGATCAAAATGTCATTGCTTCTACTTGAAGTAGATCGAGGCTCCGTGGTGCCAGTGGGAGAGAGAATATAAGCTCCATACATCACCCGCTTACTAACTTTCTCTTCCTGTGTGTATCGGTTTCCCCTTACCACGTGCAAAACTCAAGTTTTGCCTTGCCCATGATGACTTTGTGGGCGCTCCTGTGTCCCGACTGTGTGCACAGCACTACCTCATTCCACCGTGGCTGTGCCCCTAGGAGGCGCATATTAGTCCCATTTCATGGGAAAGGCAGGGAGGCCTTGGGAGGTTAAGTCACGTGCTCAGGAGGGCCCCCGGATTGGAAACGGCAGCTGCTGCATCCTGCCCTTCAAATCCCCCTCATGGTCTTTCCTTTTCTCTGTGGTGTCGACCAAGTCCTCATTTCTTCTGTAGCTTCCTTCTTCATTGGGTCTATCACATATGGTCTGTCTCCCTGCCTCTTTCCCAGCCCCTGACGAGAGTCCACCAGCCCTATGAAGGCAGGGGCTTTTGTCAGTTACATTCCCTGGGGTATCCCGGTGGCATGGAAGACTACCTGCCTCCCAATGACACAGAATAAATATCTTTTTAAGAAGATTTAATTTATTTATTTATTTGAGAGAGAGAGACAGTGCTTGCATGGGGCGGGGCGGGTAGGGGGACGGGAAGAGGGAGAGGGAGAGAGAATCCCAGCATTCTCTCGATCTCACAATCCTGAGATCATGACCTGAGCCGAAACCAAGAGTCGGATGCTTAACTGAGCGACCCAGAGCTCTAAATAAACTTTCTTTCTTTCTTTCTTTTTTTTTTTTAGTGAATGGATAAAAGTAGCTAAAGCTAGAGGTCTAAGGAAGTGTATTACCCCAAGTTTAGCACCACCTTATGTATCACCCAAAGCTTTTTTTTTTTTTTTAATATAGACAATTCATCTCTTTTGTGTCCAGTGAGGAAATAGTGTTTGGAAATTTTCTGTAGATGAAGCAAGCCCTGTGGCTTTCATCTGAACCAACTCCCTGGGCAGCTTTGGGTTTCTCTCTATCCACCTGACAGGGAGGTGGGTTCAATTGTTGGTAGCCACAGAAATCCATATTCATTATAAGAGTTGAGCTCTTTGAATACCATTATGGGATGCATTAGTGATACCTCAGGAATCACATCAGTATAATGTCCAAGACACACTTACGGATATTCATGCTTTTTGCCATGAGATTTTTCCATATGGCTACCAGCTTCGCATGTGTTTCTGCTCCCAGACAGTAGCACTTGTAAACACTGACACATCCTTCAACCTCTTCTCCAGCCCTCCCTGCCAAACGCCTTCCAAAAATGAGCCCAACTCTGACTTGACTTTATTTGTGTGCATGTCTTGTGCCATTTTTTCTGTATGCTCCTTATATGGGAATGTTCTAGGATTTTCGTAGATCTTTTTTTTAATTTATTTATTTGACACACACACACACACACACACACACACACACACACACAGAGCGCACAACAGGGGGAGTGGCAGGCAGAGGGAGATGCAGACTCCCTGCAGAGCAGGGAGAGCCCGATGCAGGACTCGATCCCAGGACCCCGGGATCATGATCTGAGCCGAAGGCAGTTGTTTAACCAACTGAGCCACCCAGGCGCCCATTCGTAGATCTTTTTAATGTGGGCTTCAATATCTGCTTCAGTTGCTGTCTTACATAATTATTCTCTCTATTCATATAAAGGTTTGTTGGTTTCAAAAGACTCCACAAACATTTTCTTATCCAACCCTCCCCCCGGCCCATGAGGTTAGCAAGACAAGCATAATTATTGGTGATATTTTATAAACGAGTAGTTTGATTCTCAGAGAGGCTAAGTGTCCTTTTCGAGGCAACAAGGTAGGAGGAGGCAGAAGTGGGACCAGACCCAAGTCTTCAGAAGACATGCCCCACCCTTTCCCACTGTGCCACCGGGCCTGGACCCCTGTTGGCTATGTTTCAAGTGTGGTGCCATGTATAATTAGGTGCTTAAAACATGTTTTTAAGGCTGGTGTTTTCCGCAGCTGAAGTAATAGTCCATGTGAATAGTGTAAAAATAATTGAGCTAAGAGAACCAAAATATAATCCAAGGCAATCAGAGAGGCTGAAGGGTATCATGTGAGGCACAAGGAATAAATAGCTTGGGTGGAGAGAAGATAAATTCTGTGGGGAAAGACCAGGGACAGACTGAGTGGAAAAGAAAAAAGAAAGCCTTGCACGGGTCTAGTGTTCTTCATTTTCAAATAAATGACCTCCTTTATTCTTCAGACCAAACTCGTAGGTAGATGTTATTTAGAATTTCCATTTAATTGAGGAAGGGATAGCAGACCAGAAAGTTTAGTGCTTTTTTCTCAGTTGGTAGAGGTGGAATTTAAAGCAGATTTTCTGCCTCTAAAGACTGAATTCTTTCAAGTGCAAAGCTTAGATTATTTTTCCTCCAAGATTTTGAAGTCACTCTGGGTCCTTGCATTATATATAAGTTCTTCTCTAGGGACAATGGCTGTCCTCTGGGCTTCTCTGTTTTTATAATCAGCCCGAGAGGGACACAGTGGCCCACGGGACAAATATGAGTTCAAACCCCTGCTCTACCACTCACCAGCTGTGTGAATTTAAGCAAGTTACTTCCCGTCTCTGTGCCTCAGTTTGTGGTCTGTAAAATGGGGATAATAATAAATCTGGCACATAGGATTGTTTTGAAGATCAAGGGAGACGTATGTCAAGTACTCAGCACGGAGCCTAGTACCTAGAAAACCCTCATTAAATGTTAGTTGTTGTCATTGTGCTGTATAATAAAAGCACTTGTCTGCTCTTTGTCTCAGGTTCTAAACTCTTGGAATTTCCTGAATGCTAGGAGCCCTTGGACCACACCTGAGTTAACGCTAACCAGGTAACTCAGGATAGGGCCAGTTGTGGTACCAGCCTGACCTCCCCACCTCTGGGGAGGGGAGCTGGAGTTTGAGTTCAGTCATGTGGCCAATGATTTGGTCAATAGTGTCTGCGTAATAAAATTCCAATGAAAACACTGGATACCCAAAGCTGCCCCAAGGTTGATGAGCATACTGAAGTATCGGGAGGGTGACACATCTTGATTCCACAGGGAGAGGGCATGGAAGCAGCTTATTCAGGACCATTCTAAACCTCACCCTATTGATCTCTTCATGTGGCTATTCCTGATTTGTATCTTACTTTTTTTTTTAAAGCTCCTAGTGTGGAGCCCAGAGTGGGACTTGAACTCTGAGACCCTGAGATCAAGACCTGAGCTGAGATCAAGAGTCAGATGTTTAACCAACTGAGCCACCCAGGCACCCCCTGATTTGTATCTTTTATAGTAAAACCATAATCATAAATATAGCACTTTCTGAGTTCTAGGAATCATTCTAGTGAATTATTAAACCTGAGGGGGTCATGGGAACCCCAATTTCATAGCCAACTGGTCAGAAGTACAGGTGACCTGGGGACCCCCAAACTAGCAGCTGGTGTCTGAAGTGAGGCACTGTGGATGGAGAGTGTGCCCTTCACCTGTGGAGTCTGTGCTAACCCAGGGGGGTGAGTGGCAGAGGTGAACAGCGTGTTGCACACTGTTCTCATTGGATCAGGCATCGTCCATCCCAGAAAAAGAAACACCTCCCAGAAGGCCAGGTTGTAGGTCATGCGGGCAGGAAAAATAGACCATGTTCAATCAGAAACTCAAGTTTCTCAGCATGTAGGTCTTCTTTGGGCTATGAAAGGGGGTGTCTTTGCAAACATTTCCAGGACTGGAGATGGGAGTCTGGGGCGGGGGAGGGGGGGGTCAAGAGCAATAGACTTAGAATCCTATCCCAATTTGTGAGTAATGCTTACTTATTCAAGGACACATTAATTATTTCTGGAATTATAATAGTGCTGCTACTCCTACTCCTATTCCTACTACTAAACATTCCAGGTAATCTCCAAAGTGGCTTATTGAAAATTGGCTATTTTGAACCACCCTTCTTTTTCCTGGACATTTGGGGCCCTTCTAAGCTCTCTCATCTCCAAAGCAGATTCTTCTGATGGCAATCTCCACGTCCTGGACGCCTTCCAAATACTCCTCGTTGTGCGGATTTTCTGGTCCAGGCTCCATTTAGAGGCCTTGCCCCTGCTCTCCCCATCCACAGGTCCCAGTCTGGGGCAGCACAGGGTGACACTGGACGCCTGCCCTTTTCCCCATGGTGGGTATCCTTTTCTCTTTCTCTTCAGAGTTTCAGACGTGCCTCTGTGTAAAAGCCTTCTGCAGCTTCTTGCCAAGATTTTTTTTTTTTTTTTGCCTTTCCTCTGAATTCTGCCTCAAGGCATAAATCTTCTTTGAAGTCTTCTATGGAGATTTTTGCACCAGAGTGTTCCTATGATTTGTAGCAACTGAACAGCTGTCTCCTCTTCTAGATTTATCTTGGAGGACAAGGAACAGCAGATGAGCCTATGGTAGAAGAAATCAGGAGTATTTACTTCTGCAGTTCTCTAATAAAAATGAGGTTTTTCCTTAAAAACAATGACACTGTTAAAAACTGACAAAATGAGCATTCTCCAGGCAGTCCGAGTTCCCTGACATGTTTGGCTAAGAGTGGCTGGGAGCTGGCGGGGAGACAGTTGACACGGAGCAAAGGTGGCCAGATACGGGAATGTACGATCTCCAGCCCTGGAGACAGACAGCCTCAGTTCTGCGGAGAGGGATGTCCCCAATTCTTAGGTGCCCACAAACTCACCGGCTATGACCTGAGCCAGTGCAATCTTAATTGTGCAACCCATTTAGACCTGTCGACAACAGGGCTTCTGTTGTAAAAACCAGAGCGATGAACAGTTCCAAAGGTTTCACAATTTTCTCCTTTAACCATGAAATGACACACTTCAGAATCCCACCTTCTGAGAGCCGAAGCCTTTTCTTTGTGTCCCAATCTAGTCTTTTCCCTTTTAACTGAGAGAGAGTCACTGAAAACGCCTTTGGGTGAGCGAAGCAGCCCTCCCTTGTCTGGCGAGCAACCAACTTAGCTTGGTTTTTCTGGCTCTGGTTATCTTTGTTCAGTTTCAAAGCTGTCTCTGCTATTTAAGAAGAGATGTGACCTCGGGTAACCTTACCGAAACTCAGTCCTCTCAGATGAGGATAATAATAGTACTCTCCTCAGATAATTATTATTTGATTGATATGAGGATTAAATAAGATAATCCACATAAGCACTTGGCCTAGTACCTGGCACATAGTAAGCACTTTATAACTATTAGGGGGAAAAACAAAATGGCTGCAAAATAGACAGAAATCCCTAGAGTGCCATTTGACTTGGACACCTTATTAGCCCTGACATTAGCAAGTACGGGAGGCTTAGTACTTATCTCATCCACTGTGTCATTTGACTCTCATAGCACCTTTTAGGAAATTCAGAGTGGGCATTACTGCTATCACCTCACAGCCGAGGAAACTAAGGGAAGGAGACTCGATAGGTCTTAACCTGAGGTCACTGGCGGGTTAGTGACAGGAAGCGTCCTGACTAGTGTCGCCCACTCTGGACCATGGTATTTCCCTCTCAGAACAAAATGTGAACAAAATGTGTGGATGAACAATACATGGTTGACCCAGTAGGCTTGGGTTATCCAAACTCAGCACATTCCGAAGAAAGGTCTAGCACTTGACTGGTTCCTGAGAGAGAACTCTAAGCCCATGGAATATTCTGCCTGACAAGACGGTCTTTATTTACCTGGGGCACTGGGCCATGCCAGATAATCTGTGATCACAGTGCGATTTATGGTGGGGACCTTGGCCATGCTGTCCCAGTTTGGAGATGCTGGAATCTGAATAACTAAGGTCAGTCATGAAGGTACCCCATGCCTCCGTGACTGACCCCAGTAAAGTCTCTGGACACCAAGGCTCACGTAAATGTCCTCAATTGGCAATATTTGGCACATATTCTCACACCTTGTTCCTGGGAGAATGAAGTGCTGTCCACAGGGCTCTGGTGGGGACAGATGACGGGAACCTTACTCCTGGAAGGAAGTAGGAAGGATGGACAGATGGGAAGTAGAGAAAGTTGTGAATCACCCCACAGGTTGGGAAAGCCGCTCCTCCACTGTTTTAGTGGCTTCAATTCACTATTTTAGATCTAGAAAAATGTGCTATATTCTTGGTTTTGAACAAGTTCATCCTTTGGGAGCACATCTTTCTCCTCTTGGTTCCCATTTCCTTTTAAAAATGCCAACTTTCTCAGACAGGGTCTGTTTCTTATTGTGGTTCTGACACTCGTGGAACTCTCTCCTCGCTCCATGTGGCCACCACCTGCCATCCTTTGGGTCTCAGCGTCCATGTGACTTCCTCCTGGAAACTTCCCCCAGCCCCCAGTCTAGGATAGGTTGTCACCCGTGGTGGCTTTAAAATCTGTCAGCTTGATGAGGACAACCACATCTCCCAGAACTCCCTTCCCTATAAGTGTCCAGTCATGATGAGCCACAAAAGAGACTCTTGTAGGAGGTGAGGAGGGTGGACATGAGGCAGCAGCGCTTCTGGAGCTGACAACGTGGTCTCGCACCTGCTGGCTCACCTCATTGGCGGGAGGCAGGGGCTGGCCCTGAGTGCTTCTCCCTTCCAGCTTCTCCGACTCCTGGGCCAGATGTATGCTTTTGTCCATGACTGAGGGGGTGTCTGGGAGGCAACAAGAAGGCTTCTTTATCTCCCCCACTTTACATCCAACTTTCTTTCCCCAATTTCCTGCCCTGTGAGCTCTTCAGGCTCCAGCCTCGGATGTGAAGACAACAGCCAGATGGAAGGTGCTTAGCAGCTCCCACAATTGCATGAGGCCAGTCCCTGTAACAAATCTATCATCTATCTATCTATCATCTATCTATCTATCTATCTATCTATCTATCTATCTATCTATCTATCTATCTATCATCTATCTATCTATCTATCTATCTATCTATCATCTATCATCTATCTATTATCTATCTATCTATCTATCTATCTATCTATCTATCTATCTATCATCTACCACCTATCATCTATCTATTTACTTATTTACCTACCTACCTACCTACCTATCTTAGATCAGGCTGCTATAACAAAGTACCACAGCCTGGGTAGCTTATAAACAACAGAAATTTATTCTCATGGTTCTAGAGCCTGGGAAGTCCAAGATCAAGGCTCTGGCAGATTTGGCATCTGCTGAGGACCCTCTTCGTCATTCATGGCTGTCTTCTCACTGTGTCCTTACCAGGTGGACAAGAGAGGGAGCTCTCTGGGCTCTCTTTTATAAGGACACTAGTCCAATTCCATTGGGGGTAGGTTTCAGTGTATGAATTTAGAGGGGACCACCTGGGTCTTTGTCTATCTCTTAGTGGCTCTGCTTTTCTGAACCCTGTTAGATCATGCCAACCATTCCTTCACTATCCAGACTTCACATCATCGCCTTTACAACACTGGGCTGTCATTTCCTGCAACTCTCCAAGTCTCACCAAGTTATGCAGGCTTCCCTTAGTCTGGCATCCCGTGCCCTGCCCTGAGGCCAGTACTTCATGAGGGCAGAGACGAAGCGTGGCTTGTTCTCTGCTATACTCCTTGAGATACATAGTCTCTGGCATAAATTAGGTGCTCAAGAAATACTTGGCGCATGAAAAATGGAATGAGTTTTACTTCAATTGAATCTTTTTCCCCCCTGTTCAGCAGGAATTTGTTTGACAGTTCATAGCTCGGACATGGACTCACCCCTTGTGCAGGGATGAAGAAGGTCAAGGTGCAGTAATTGAGGGAAGAAATAAGCATTTGGTTTTGGAATCTTTTGGCAAAATAAAGTGGTTTAAATAATTTAATTATACTAGATTCTCATGTCTACATCATTTCCATGCTTTTACCTTTGGGCAGGTAAGTGTGCACATGAGCACACCACTCCATTCGCTTCGTTCTCTGCATTTCTTAAGTTGGCTCTAGGGGAGAAAGCCTGGCCAGGCAGCCAAGGCTTTAGGTGCCCCTTGGCCACTGAAGGCTGACTTGCCTTGTTGCGTGGCCTCAGGTAAGTTATCTCAGCTCTCAGTTTCCCTTTCTGCAAAATTAGTTGGTAGGACCAGTTGATTCACCATCAGAAACTTTGTATTTATCTTGTCAGGCTCACTGCTTCTACCAGCTTCTACCATCTCATGACCATAGAGCAGAATAGCATAAAGTGGGGAATATGCTCTGTGCTCATGAATAAAAGAAGATATTTAAGGTCAAATTCTAAATTCCTGTCCTTGTGCATTTTTTTTTTAAATTGTGGTAAAATATATATACCAAGGAACTTTCATCATCTTTAAGTGTACAGCTCTGTGGAACTGAGTACATTTACAATGCTATGCAACCAACCCCACCAT
This sequence comes from Eumetopias jubatus, assembly GCF_037043125.1. Taxonomy (NCBI): domain Eukaryota; kingdom Metazoa; phylum Chordata; class Mammalia; order Carnivora; family Otariidae; genus Eumetopias; species Eumetopias jubatus. Next base: position 58,767,640 of record NW_028274822.1, on the reverse strand, counting down.
CCATCCACAGAACTTTTTCATCATCCCAAACAGAAACTCGGTCCCCATTAAATAACTTGGCATTTCCTCCTCCTCGCGGCCCCCGGCAACCACCATTTTACTTTCTGCCTCTACACATTTAACTACTCAAGTACCTCAAATAAGTGGAATTATATGATATTTGTCCTTTTTTTGACTGGCTTATTCATTTAGTGTAATAGCCTCAAGATTCACTCTTGTTACAGCATGTGTCAGGATTTCCTTTTTTTTTTTTTTAAGGCTGAATAATATTCCATGGTAGTATAGATGTAATAATTTTTTTATCCATTCATCCTTTAATGGGCCCTTGGGTTGTTTCTACTTTTGGCTGTGGTGAATAATCCTGCTATGAATATTTGTGTACTCAAATATCTGTTTGAGTCCCTGCTTTCAATTCTTTTAGGTATATACCTAGTGGTAGGTTTGTTGGATCACATGATGGGCTATGTTTAATTTGGGGGGAAATTGCCAAACTGTCTTCTTAGCTCCTAATTTTTAAAGTCTATCATCTCAGAGTCTGCAGCAACAAGATTTGGTCATGCGGTTATTAGGTTGCTATTAGAATTGGCTTCTGTCTGCCAACCAGGAAGAGGGCCTTTGCCAGACACCGACTCTACTGGTACTTTTATCCTGGACTTCTTAGCCTCTGGAGTTATAAAAAATAAATGTCTATTGTTTTAAAATAATTGGTGTTGAGATCCAGGACAATTTACAGCATGGCTGTAAGTGCTTTAGAAGGAGACTGGGGTTCAGGTGGTGGCTTCATCAAATGCCAGCTGTGTGATCCTGGGGATATCATCAACCACCTTGACTGGTGGTTCCCACATGGGTGAAGTAAGCATACACTTTACTCCCCAGGGTTACTGAAGGGATTAAACACACAGAAAACATTTTGTGTAATGCCTGGCATAGAATAAAGGCTCAATTAAAATCAACCCCCTTCATCCTTTGCATTTCATGGCCACACCCTCTCCACTTGGGTCCACCCTCTGCACCCCACAAAGTCTGTCCTTCTGCTACACTCTTCTCAGAACACTTTTCTGTGTTGCCCCATCTCCATTCTTTCCAGGCCTTCATCTCTGAAAATACCATTTGGAAAGGAGTTCCTACAAGCCCTTGGCAGGGCTTAGTAATCCATAATTTAATGCGTGGGCCTCCCTGGGGCATCTGTTTTTTAACAGGGCTTGAGCTTGCAACCTAAGGATGTGTGCTAACAGTGTTTTAGACACTTGGTATCGAACCCTGAATGGTAGTAATGGGGTGGATGACCTCCACTAGGAAGCTTAGATCCTGCTGTGGACCCCACTGTACACTCTCCCTGGCCTAAAACAGTGTGGGGGTAGACAGAATAATCAACCTGAAAAATTGAACCAGACCGGTCAGTCATGGGAAAAGGAGAGGCAGCACACATTTCTGACCAAACTGCTCAGAGGCAAAGTGACATTTCCACAATTGAAATGTTCAACTCACAAAACCCCTGGAATATGCTAATTAACAGTCAGGAAAGCAGACCAATACCGCTAGGTTGATAAGGAAAATCTGTGTCCTAAGATGGCCGATGGAGCCAGCGGGAGAGTCACAGTCCTTGCCCCGGGGCTCTTCTGGGCTCTTCTCCCTGCTCTGCTTCCCACGCACACCAATCCAGGTTCTTCTCCCCGCCCCCCTTTGCGCATGTGCCAAAAGTGCCAAGTATGCGGAAGTAGAGGCCTATAAATTGCTCCCTTTTGTTTGTTCTCCGTGCTCAGACCTTTGGAGACCACTCTCCTCTGAGCCCGCCGGCGTTAAATAAACCTCCCATCCTCCAAGATCTCGGGGTGCCGCTTGGTTCTTCCCTCGGGCGATCCAGTCCATGTTCCATAACATTTGGTTCCCTGACGAGGAAACCCAACCACACTGGCCACCAGTTTGGGGCAATGGCAGGGCGGTGACGGAACAAGGGATCATAATGGAGAAGGCACGCCCTACCTAATTTTCGGCAGTCTCCCACCCCAGTCACTCGGGCTGGCCCCTCTCCACTGTTCCTGCCGGACTCGAGGAGACTTGACAGGTGAGGACCTGGTCTCAACATCCTATTCCGGTAAGGCCTGGGGCCCCAGGACCCAGACAGGTCCACCCCCACTGGGGTGGAAGGGGAGCCTAATCATCTCCCAGAGACCTCTTAGGGGTCTCACACGTAGGTATTCCCAGGGAGCGAATGTAATAACTTCTGGAGTGAATGTGTGATGAATGTGCAGTCCGACCTGGCTTGCTCATGCAGACTGATTCTGTCACTCCACGGGCGGGCACCCTTAAAGTCCCCAGAAGCCTACGGAGTCTGAGTGGGCCTGTCTGTGATTCCGTGGTGAATGGCATATGGTCTATGGTGGCATCAGAATAGTTTCCGATCATAAGTCACAATGCTGAGACCACTACGGCTAAGCCTTACCTAAGCTCCTTTGGGACACGGCCAGACGGGCATCTGATTGGCCTCCTCACCTCAGGAGGCACCCCCCCCCCCACTTTTTTCTGTCTCTGTACCACTGCACACAGGGACATCACCATGGGGTGAGGGCAGAGTAAACCTACAGTTCTAGAGACCATGATCAAAAATTTCAAGAAGGGGTTTTGGGGAGACTATGGAGTCAGGATGAACCCCGGCAAGTTGAGAACTCTATGTGAATTGGAATGGCTCACCTTTGATGTCGGGTGACCTTCAGAAGGGACACTGGAGGTCCCAACGATTCTTCGAGTATGGTGAGTCATAACAGGAGACCCAGGACACCCTGACCAGTTTCTGTACATTGACTCCTGGCTAGAAATTGCTCAGACCCTTCCCCCCTCGGTGCAATTCGCTTGCAATAGGCAGGGACAGGCCAGGGTCTTAACTGCCTCATCTAAGCATCCTAAAGAAAATCAGCAAAAGCCCCAGTCTCCACAAATCCTAGCCGGAGATCCCGAGGATGAACCGTCCTTGTCCACACCGTACGTACCCCCAAGATCGCCTACACCTGGCCCTTCAGCTCCAGACACTCTGCCACCATCAGTCTCACTGGTGCCCCCAGGGCCGAAAGATCCACTTTGTCCAGGACTGGCGACCAAGCTATGTCCCAGGCTGGGTGCAAGCACCCTCCAAATGCCAGTACGAGAGACGCACGAACCCGAGAGGCACGATGAAGATGGGACGGTCCAACCCGGCTGTTCCACGATGTATTATCAGCTCTTCTCCATCACCGACCTCCTCAACTGGAAACATAACACCCCATCCTACTCTGAGAAGCCACAGGCTATGGTAGAACTCGTAGAATCCCTCTTCCAGACTCATCAGCCAACCTGGGAAGACAGCCAAAGTTTTTCCACACCCTGTTTAACAGAGAGGAAAGGAGGAGAATAATGAAAGGTGCACAGCAGTCCCTGGAAGAGCACGCACCTGCAGAGTGATCGACCCTGCTGCCTGGGCTAATGCGGCCGCACCCAAGGGGAGCCCAGCATGGGACTTCACCACATCCGAGGGACAGGCCCACATCTGCCGGTACCAGGAAGCCCTCCTCCAGGGAATCCGGGCAAGAGCTAAGAAACCCATGAACATGACTAAGGTATCCTCAGTCACTCAACAACCAGGGGAGTCCCCCGGGGACTACTACAAAAGACTATGTGAAGCCTACAGTACAGCCTACACACTCCATTTGACCCCGAGGCACAGGAAAGCCAACATATGGTAAACACCTCCTTCCTGGCTCAGGCTGCCCCAGACATCAGAAAAAACTTCAAAAACTAGAGGGTTTTGCCGGGATGAACATCACCCAACTAATAGAGATTGCCAATAAGGTCTACATGAACAGGGGGGTCGCAGCCAAACGGGAAGCCTACAAAAAGATGAAAAAGAAAGTCAGCCTCCTCACTGCCACCCTGGAAGAAAAGGACAACACAAAGGTGGGGAGACCCTGACCAGTGAAAGGGGGGAGCCCAGAACTCCCTTGGCAAGGGAACAATGTGCCTACTTTGAAGAGAAAGGGCATTGGAAAAACGAATGTCCCAACCAGGGAAAGGCTCAGAAGCCCAGCTGCTACAAGGAAGAACCCCGAAAGGAGGACCTCATAGGCCTTGCGGGAATGGATTCAGACTGAGGGGGACCGGGCTCTTTCCTCCTTGGCCCCCATGAGCTCATGGTCACAATGAAGTTGGAGGGCCAACCAGTGACTTTTGTGGTTGATACTGGGGCCGAGCACTCTGTTGTCACCTCCCCAGTGGCCCCTTTCAGCAAAAGGACTGTGACCACTGGGTCGCGACCACTTGGGGCCACTGGGACACGGGCGATACCACAGTCCTTCTGCCAGGCTCGCCAGTGCAAACTCGGGGGCCACAAGGTCCGACACGAATTCCTTTATCTGCCTGATTGCTCCATCCCTCTCCTGGGCTGAGACATACTCTCCAAGCTTAGGGCTCAGATAACCTTTGAGCCCACTGGACACACTAGCCTCCGATTGAACCCAAGACAAGAGGATACAGGGTCTCTAATACTAGCAATTACCATGCCAAGGGAAGAAGAATGGAGGCTATTCTGTGCCCAGGCCCAACCGAGCAGCCCGCTGGAGTTCAGATTCGCCTTCCCTTCAGTATGGACTGAAAAAAACCCACTTGGACTAGCCCAGAATCGGGCCCCTATCATTGTTGAACTGATCCCAGGAGCCCAACCTCAGAGGCAAAGGCAATACCCCCTTCCACAAGCAGCTAAGATCGGCATCCAAGAACATCTGACCAAACTCAAAGAAGCGGGTATTCTAGTCGAGTGCCAATCAGCCTGGAATACCCCACTCCTGCCAGTCAAGAAGCCAGGAGGGGTATACCGACCAGTTCAAGACCTATGGGCCATCAACAAGGTGACCATCTCTCTGCACCCAGTGGTCCCGAATCCATACACCCTCCTCGGCCAAATCCTAGTGTGGGCCAGATGGTTCACTTGCCTAGATTTGAAGAATGCCTTCTTCTGCCTCCGCTTAGCTCCCCAGAGCCAGCCACTATTTGCCTTTGAAAGGTCTGAACCTGATACAGGGCGCCAGATGCAACTGACTTGGACGAGCCTCCCGCAGGGGTTTAAAAACTCACCAACCCTCTTTGGGGAAGGGCTGGCCGTGGACCTCGCCAGCTTCCCAAGAGAGGCCACATGGTGCACCCTCCTCCACTATGTGGATGACTTCCTCCTCGCCAGTGACACCCAAGAAGACTGCACAAAAGGCACAAAGGCCCTCCTACAGCTCCTGTCAGACTCGAGATACCGAGCCTCTTGGAAGAAGGCACAAATCTGCCAACAACAGGTCTGCTACCTTGGTTTCCTCCTCACCCAAGGGAAGAGAGAACTAGGGCCAGAGAGGAAAAGGGATATCATCTCCCTGCCACAGCCCCAGACAAAAAGGGGCCTACGAGAGAGAATTCCTGGGGGCTGCAGGATTCTGCTGCATCTGGATCCCTGGGTTCTCAGCAATAGCAAGACCCCTTTATGATCTTTTAGGGGGACCAAATCGAGAACCCCCTACCTGGACTGAGGAAGTAGAAGCTGCTTTCACAGAGATAAAGACTGCCCTGTGGCAGGCTCCAGCCCTGGACCTGCCAGATGTAGAAAAACCCTTCAATCTCTTTGTGCATGAAAAGGAAAAAATAGTGCTCAGCGTACTCACCCAGACTGTTGGACCCTGGCAACCACCTGTTGCTTACCTGTCAAGGAAGCTGGACCCCGTGGCAGCAGGATGGCCACTGTGCCTCAGGGCACTGACAGCCACAGTCCTATTCATCAAGGAGGCGGACAAACTTACCCTGGGGCAAGAACGTAACATCAAGGTCCCTCATGCAGTTGTGTCCCTCATGAACTCACAGGGGCACTGCTTCTTTTCCAACTCTGGGCTAGCACAATACCACGGACTCCTCTGCGAAAACACACAGGTCACCCTCGAAACAGTAAGGACATTAAATCCAGCAACCTTTCTCCCCACAGAAGAGAGGGAACCAGACCATGACTGTTCTGAGGTAACTGATGAGGTCTACACGAGCTGTCCAGATCTGCGGGATCAAGCCATAAAGAATCCAGAGCTCACGCTGTTCAGCGACGGCAGCAGTTACCTACAGGAGGGTGCCCAGAAAGGGGGTTATGCAGTAACCACAACCACTGAAGTCCTAGAAGCTAAGGCATTACCAGCTGGATGGTCAGCTCAACGGGCTGAATTATATGCCTTAGTCCGAGCCCTCACCCTCGGTGAAGGCAAGCGAGTCAACATCTATACGGACTCTCGGTACACCTTTGCTATTGTACGTATACATGGAGCCATCTACAAGGAAAGGGACCTCCTAACTGCAGCAGGAAAAGCCATCAAGACCAAAGAGGAGATACTGAGACTCCTCGAAGCCGTCTGGCTTCCAAAGGAAGTAGCAATCCTGCGCTGTAAGGGACACCACAAAGGAGATGACCCCATAGCATGGGGAAATCATCTGGCAGATGAGGCAGCCAAGACCGCAGCCAGTGAGGACATGGACAGAGCCCCTTCCCTCACTATGGCCTAACACCCCCGGGAGAAGTCCCTCTACCCAGTTACACTAAAAAGGAAAAAGAATGGGCCATGGCTGAGGGGGCCACCCTGATTGAAAAGGGATGGTGGATGATGCCAGATGGGTGCATCTTCGTTCCAACAGCAACTGGAGGGCATCTAACACTCCTTCCAACCAGGGGACTCAGTTTGGGTCAAAGATTGGAAGAAAGACCCCCTCACACCACAGTGGACAGGGCCCCACACTGTTGTTCTAACCGCCCCTACTGCCCTCAAGGTCTCAGGGTTCACCCCGTGGGTCCACCACTCCAGACTGAAGAGAGCTCATCATTCGGATGAGGAGTCATGCACTGGAGAGTCCAGCCAGACTTCACAAACCCACTCTGGCTTCACCTTTGATGAGACCCCACCGACTGATGGACACCTTTTCACTGTGGTCCCTAACTCTCATCGGTGTGATTTCCCTCATCTTGGGAATCGGACTCTGCACTGTTGCCCCGCCTGACTGGACTTTCCCCCAGAGGCTTACTATTGTCATTGCTTATTGGGTGACCCTAGGGTGTATTACTGCACTTACTTGTCCACAGGTTTCATCTGCTGATGGGTGAGCCACTATGGCTCCCTCTACCTAAGGCCATAGATCCCACTTTCATTGGCCCTCTGCTCTCTACTCCTGAGCACATTTCACCATGGTTTTCCTGGCCCCAGTCAGTCCTGGTTTTCTGCTACCTGGTGTGCTGCTCCTTCTCACTGCCTCTAGCTTGTCCGGCCAGGCAAGGGGGGGCAAACTCTCGTATCGCCGTCACTGGCAAACGGACTTTCCAATTTATCCCCCTCAATCCCGCACCAGCGCCCCCACTGACTTCCTCCACCTGGGATGGGCACACACCAAAGATTAACCTCCGTTTTGATGGATGCCAGCTTCTTGATACCTCCTGGGAACCGCATAGGCGGTGTTCCTACCATGGCCCTCACTCTGGTTACCGGCTGGTAGATATCTACATCTGTGGGGGCCCTACGCCTCAACAGCCAAACACCTGCCCTCAGTTCTGCTCCTGAGCCTGGGGATGTGAGTCCTGGGTGACGACTTGGCCGGGAATGGAACACTGGTCCACCAGGTGGCGCCTCAAACAGCGCAGTGACATCCGGATTTCCTTGTCACGCAACGCCGCCCCATCCTCTTGCCCTAACAATCACTGTATACTGCTCACTCTCTTGGTCTTAGAACCCAATGCCACATCATGGGCCACAGGAATCATTCTCCTGTTGGGCCAATATCGCCCTATGGGGACCGACCCCATGGCCAAGTTTATGATTAAGTCCATGTTCACTCCAAGCCTTACAGTCAACCCCCAGAGTCAGACAGAAAATAACTCGCCCTGGCACATCCCTGGGTCCCCCATCCACACACAGCAGGCATCTATAGCGCAACTGTTAGGTATGATTAACGCCTCCCACCAAGCGCTTAACCAATCGAATCCACCCCTAGGGTCTGACTGCTGGATCTGTATGAAGCCCAGTCCCGTCCAATACCTAGGTGTCATCCTCAACCAGTCTACCGTGTCACCTCCTGCCTCGGCACCGGGGACCTCAGATTTTCCTTTTCTGGCTCCAGTGCCGCTGTATGGCAACTCTTCCTCTCCCATCACAGGCCACAGTCGGATCTGTGTGCCTGACAACATTTTCTGGCTTGTGATCAAGGTGTGTACATCTGCATCACCCTGCGTGATCAATCATGCACACTTGTCAGTCTCTTATCCAATCTTTCAGTCCTCCCTGGGAGAGATGCCCCACTCATATGGAGATCTCCTGGCCACCCTCGATGCTCCCCCGTGACCATTCCTCTTATCGTAAGCCTGCTGGCCACATCAGGTGTTACCCTCGGCGCCACTGGTGTCGGTATGTCTCAGGTTCAGTACCAGGGGTTAACCCAACAACTCACGGAGGATCTTTCAGTGCTCACTCAGTCGGCCCTGGCCTTACAGTGCCAACTTGATTCATTGGTCTCAGTAGTCCTCCAAAACAGGCCTGGGCTTGACACTCTCATGCCTGTGCATGGTAGGGGTGGGGGGGCTCTGTCTCTTCTTACAGGAGGAATGTTGTTTCTATGCTAATGAGTCGGGGGTGGTCCAAGAAACTCTAACCCAATTACAGGAACGAGTACATCGCCAGTGGAAACGCTCCAGCGGACAACTTGGTGGGATTCCCTCTCACAATGGTTCCCTTGGTTCGCACCCCCTTGTCGGCCCCTTCCTATTTCTTCTCCTCATAGTGGCATTTGGTCCTTGTATTCTTAATGCCCTTACTAGGTTTATCACTACTCAAATTGCTACAATCAGACTCCAGTTGCTCCTTACTCACTATCGCCTGTCAGAAGATGAAAATCATGCCCTCTAAACTGGTGTTTAAAGCGGCATTAAAGGGGGAATGATAAGGAAAATCTGGGTCCTAAGATGGCGGACTGAGCCAGCAGGAGAGTCCCAGTCCTTGCACATCCGGGTTCTTCTCCTAGCTCTGCTTCCTGCGTGCGCCAATCCAGGTTCTTCTCCCTGCCCTGCTTCGCACACTCGCCAAAAGGGCCAAGAATGCAGAAGTAGAAGTGTATAAATTACCCCCTTTGTTTGTGCTCAGGGCTCAGACCTTTGGAGACCACTCTCCTCTGAGCCTGCTGGAGTTAAATAAACCTCCTATCCTCCAAGATCTCTGCGTGCCGCTTGGTTCTTCCGTTGCGCGATCCAGTCCAGGTTCCGTAACCAAGTGACTCAGTGAGAGCCCATTCTGAAATGAACACTCGAGACTAAGGCGATTTGATATACAGCCTTTTTTAAGGTGAACATAAACCTCATCCTCATATAGTTTCCTGGTATATGAGGGTGAAGTGAATGAATTTCAACTGGAAACTGAGGCACAGGCTCTCAAAATTAATTTTTGTATTGAATCCCAGTGCAAGAGGTTGTCTGATAGATGTAGTTTGTATACTAAAATACTGGAATTTCTGGGGCATTTTGATGGATTACGGAGACAAGGACTGTATTCAAAACCGAGATGGTTTTAGAAATGCTAGAACATATGGTAGTGAAATTCACTGCCAACACGGGAACCAAAAACAGTAGGAATTTTTGGTGAGTTGAATTTGGAGACACAGCCAAAAAGTGGACTCTTTCTGTCCCTGTCCCTACTGCTTGTAGCCTCTGGCCAAATGCTGCCCATAGATGAAAAACAAGGTATCGCAGGAGGTTGCTAAGTGGATGACGCCATGAGGGGGAGCTGGGTCTGCCCCAGTGAGCATGGCGCAGACTTGACAAGGCACATATGGTGCTCATCTTGCAAATGTCAACCCCTCATTTCAAAATCTAAAAATGAAATAAAGTGCATTTTAAACATTTATGCACAGATCAATCGAGAATATGGTTCCAAGGATGTGAGTTTGATGCATGAAACTGTTTTCATACTGTGTCTTGCATATTCCCCTGGTACTCTGGTTGTTCTGACTTGCAGGGCACCAGGGGAACCCCAACTCACTGTAACTGAAGGTCATCATGCCTTCTGCTCTCATGCCAGTGAAACTGCAGACTGAGTAGCCGTCCTCAGGTGGCTTTTAACCTTTAGGTCCTGCCTGACTAGTAAGACTGATGCCACAACAATCAAACTTTGGACAAGAAAATATTCTCAGGATCATTTATGAATTTGACAAAATATGCAGCCTCTTTGCCTTCACCTTTAAGTGGTCATTGGCTGTATTAGTCAGGGTAGGCTAGGTTATGCCGCAGAACAAAAATCCTTCAACAAAGGCATATTTCTTATTCATGTTATATGTCCAACACAGGTCAGCAGGTGTGGAGGAATGATATGTCCCACACAGTGACTCAGGAACTCAGGCTAACAGAGGCTTTGCCGTCTCTAATGTGGCTGGTGGCCTGGGAGGGAAATCCCGCACAGAGAGCTCCCATCTGCAGTTCAGATCAGAAATGACACATGTCACTTCTACTTGTCATCACATGGCCCCATTTGATGGCAGAGAGGTTTGACCTGTAGTCTTTCATGTGCCTGGAGGAGACGAGACTTGGAAATGAGCACTAGTAATGTCTATCAGATTTTAGAATTTCATTCATTCATTCACTCATTCATTCATTCATCTAATGAGACTGGACTAAATGCAGTGTTAGGCCCCATGGAGGATATAGGCACATACAAAGTACACTTGCCCTCAAAATCAAGAGAAGCCATGTCTCAGACTGGCAAAGATAAGGTTAGAGATTGACCACCCACACTTAAATGATTATGTCATTTGGAATCTCTCTCTCCTAAAAGATGAAGAAGGATTGCCCAGAAGAAGGGCAGATCAGGTAGTGCCTGACAAGCAAATGAAGGAATTACAAATGACCCCTACCATCAAGGACTTAGCAACAAACAACCTTGAACACTATCTCTGCCAGAGCCACACTCCTGGGCACTGGCAACCAAAATTGGGTGGAATAGGTAGTGTTCATAGGAATGTTAGAAGATGTGAAAAGCAAGAATACCCTGGCTGATGATTTAGAGTAGGCTCTGAGGCAGGGCTGGATCCGCCAGTCATGATGGCTCCTTTTAACACTGTCTCAAAGTTTCTTTTGATTTTTTTATCATGCTTGATAGTCAATGGATTTGAGATTCACTTTGGTTACTGAGCAGCTTTGTTCAAAAATATACCTACTGCCCAGAGGATGCTGAAGCTGATGGCTTTTGAGTGTGACCCCCTTCAATCAGATATTTTTCCTTTCGAAGACCTAGCTGAACTTGGGGAGAGGGATTTGACTGAGGGCCAGGGATAACAGGCTAATTGGGGTGAAGGTCTTGGGGCACCACGAGTGAAGTGGGGAATTGGGGAAAGAAACACGCTAATCCAGGGAAGGAGGTGGTGTTCAGACCTTTGGGGGTGACTGCACCTGAGACGGTGGGAGGTTAGGGAGAATAGCTTGTTGAGTGTCAGTTCAGTGTCAGCACAGAGCTGGGAGCTTCACATACATTCAGCTCATTTTATTCTCCCAGGAGCCTGTGGGTTAGTCATTGGCTCCACTTTACAGGAGAGCAACCACGGTTCAAAGACAATAAGAGATTTGTTCAAAGGGTTGGCAAGGGCCAGAGGAGCAAGGGCCATGCTCTTTCCCTGATGCCATTTTCCTTCTGGTCACTGACCTCTCCCTCACTCCTGCAGTACTGACCTCCTGGTGTCCAGACAGGACTCAGGTCAGGCCTGGAAGGACCAGAGTTCTCTGATCTTATAGTCAAATAGAACTTGATGGACCAGCTCAGAGACCTCTCTTCTGTAGTTGATACTTTTCCTATGGCAAAAGGCACACTGAGCTCCAAGTTGCTTGCTTACAAATGCATTAGGGGGGGAAAATACAACAGATCATGGAGCCTGCTCATATAATTAACCCCCTTAAAAATCGCCAAGTAGGCTTTAAGTGTTATTTTAATAGTTCTGGGATGGATGACTGTCAAAATGTGACTATCCTCAACTAACTTCTTGGTGTGAAAAATTCAGAGTCTGACTTAATGAGTATTCCAACCCTCACCTTTCGTGCATTTGTACTTCTCTATGATTGATTTAACTAGTCCAAGTCTTCTCCATGTTATCTGTTGAAATCAACTGGGAGTGGGTCATGGTTTCTGGAATGAAATGTCTTCATCTTAGGTTCTGAAATAATCAGAGTATTAAAATGAATAGGGGTCGGAGTGCCTGGCTGGCTTGGTCAGTAGAGCGTGTGACTCTTGGTCTCAGGATTGTGAGTTCAAGTCCCATGTTAGGTGGAGTGCTTACTTAAAAAATTTTAAAAAGATGGATAGGGGTCAGTTTTCCTTGTTAATTTGCAGGTAGACACCTGGGTTCACCTGGGTTCCTTCTAGAACTGGATCTGCCACTAGATAGCGATTAATTAATGGGGATATCATTTAACCTGTCTGAGTCTCAGACAGTCTGAATCTCAGCCTGAAAAAATGAGTGTAATGAATTGTAGGATTTCTAAGTTGGCTCAGCCCTCTGGGATTCTAAGATCTGCAAACAGCTGGGATCTCTGAGAAGACCAGTTCAGGATGAATGTGAGGTTTTGGGTCTTTTAGGAGATGCCACATTCTGGTGAACTTTCTGCTGCCTGGCTGGACATCGGGCATATTATTTTTCATTTGGCACCTGTTCTGGTGTGCGATCAAATATTCTAGACAGAATAATTTCTCAGAGCAGCAGAAAGGCTGCCTTGGGTTCTCCAGGGACTTGGAAAGTAACAAAAACAGGTGCAGGAAACAAATAAACCATTTAATGTTGTCATGGTCTGTTCTTTGGGAAGATTTGATCATCTTTATGTGGTCTACTAAAGCATCCTTTTGAGGGCAAAGTAGTCACAAGAAGGTGACCTGCTAGCAACTGCCTTTTCAGAGAAGAAGCTCAACAAAGAACTCCTTTCACAAAGGTCCAAGAACTTCAGGTTTAAAATAAAGATAAGAATTTTTCTATACGTAAGCGTTAGTGCTTTTGCCTTGAAACCTTGGACACCTTCCTGCTCAAAGAGAAAACCTTGCATGTTACATGACATTCCCTTGCTTTTCTATGACTCTTTCTCTTTGGTCGGTTCAGGCTGTTTTGTCATACCCAGAGTGTTGCTTGCTCGAGTCAATACGATGATTAAAAAACCAAGTCAGAGCAAAATTGTTTGGCACCATGCAGACAAAACAACCTATCGCATGAACTACAGATTACTTCTACCACTCCCTAGATGAGATGGGCCCAAAAGGGACGCTTGCCTTCTTCCAACTGTAGGCAAGACTTAAGAGAGGGTGCGAGCAGACAGGAACACAAGTTGATGACGCACACATGTGGCTCTACTTCAACAGAGTCTGGCACATACTGCAGACAACTGTGGATGAGGATTCTCATTACAAATGTATTCTTCAGATTGCAGAAGTATTTTGCTCTTTTGTCGCTTTTCTTTGATTCAATGCAATGTGCTGTAGGCAAAGCCCTCTGCTAGGAGGTGTGGGCACAGAGATGCCTAGGAGGCAGAATTTCAGCCCTCAAAGAGCAGATGAGGGAGGAACCTGAATACCTTTGGAGTGTGTGTGTGTGTGTGTGTGTGTGTGTGTGTGTGTGTGTATGTGAAGGACTATATGACCATATTACTGGTTACAAAGAAAGCCCACGGAATCCAGTTTGGGGGAGAAGGGAAGGAGCTGGGACTGGAGGAAGAGAGCTATCAATGGGCAGAGATAGAGCAGACTGAACACAGCTATTTGGTATCTGGGATTGGGAGACGAGAGGAGCAGTCAATTCTCCAAGAGCAAGTTTAAACAGTTTTTTTTTTTTTAAAGACCTCATCCATTCATTTGCGAGAGAGACAGAGAGAGAACAAGCAGGGGGAGAGGCAGAGGGAGAGAGAGAAGCAGACTCCCCGCTGAGCAAGGAGCCCGATGCGGGACTCGATCCCACGACCCCGGGACCACGACCTGAGCCGAAGGCAGACGCCCAACCATCTGAGCCACCCAGGCGCCCATGTTTAAACAGTTTTTAAGGCATGTTTAAGTGACCACTGTTAAAATCATGATCTAAAAATGTTAACAGAAAGGGTAAGAAGGCAGAAGGATGAGACAAGCAGACAAAGAGGTCTCAAGGGTGACGCATTTTTTAAAAAAGATTTTATTTATTTATTTGACAGAGAGAGACAGTGAGAGAGGGAACACAAGCAGGGGGAGTGGGAGAGGGAGAAGCAGGCTTCCCGCTGAGCAAGGAGCCCGATGTGGGGCTGGATCCCAGGACCCCGGGATCATGACTTGAGCTGAAGGCAGATGCTTAACGACTGAGCCACCCGGGTGTCCCAAGGGTGATGCATTGTTATGTTAACTATCCCACCCCCACTGAAGTGCAGGACCCACCCCTTTCCCTTTGGTCACTTCAGGTGGGTTCCTCCTGAACATTACACCTGGCTGAACCTCTGGGGTCCTGAAATGATGAAAGAGTTAAGCAGAGTCTGGGGGGAGGGTGGGGAAGAAAAATGCCAGGGTTGTGCTGGGAATATTGACTAGATCAGCTTGGTTGAGGACTCTGGATTGTGAAAGTGAATAGTAGAAAATAAACCTAGAAGAATAAAAAGGGATCTGATTTTAGAAAACCTGAAACTTCAGCCTGAGGACTTTGGACTTCTATCAGGAGGCAGTGGAACATTTTGATCAGGGGAGTAATACAATCAAAATAATGCTTTAAGAATAGGAACACCCTGACTGTATTTGAGAATTTATTTACAGATAAACTACTTGGAAGAAAATCGTGGGTCCGTAGGGTTGAGGCAGATATTCAAAACTGGGTTAGCAACCATTGCCAATAACCCTTACTGATGGCCCTCTCATTTGGCCTTGATCACCTACTCTTGGGAACTGTAATTACCATCCCTTGTGTGCTGAGCTATGACCGGGTAACTAGATCACAAATTCACTGGAAGAGTCAGGGAATAATGCATAGTAACTGCTCAGGACATGTTTCTTATTAGAAACAATGATGAGACAGGAAATTATAATGGAAACCAATGGGAAAAGAACCAAATATGTGAACCTTTGATTTGCACTCAACTTTAAGGGAGGATCTGTTGCTCAGTGAATAGAATTTGTATATGAGACATAAGCAGTCTATGTGAAAAGTTATGTCTGTTTCTTTTAACACCCATTATATTATGAATATATTTTTAAACCCATAAAAATACATTTAAAAATACGATCATGAATAACAACAACAAATATGTACTTCTCCTGATGGGTTTACCTCCTCCATTTGCTGGAGTAATCACAATGGTTCTCAAATGACCAATGTGGACAATGAGGACCCTTTTTAAGAGGCTAAAGTCTAAATACATTAAAAGGGACATTCCTATCAAAATTTGATCTTTCCTCTAAAGGCCCAAACAGCCCAGGTATACTAGATATTGTTCTTCATATCTCCAGTGCATGCATTACGAACTTGGCAACTACTTCAGAACCTGGAAAGGCTAGCCAAAAGTTAGCCATTAACTAACCAAGAGAATTCTTATTCAACTGAATAAACGCAGACAAAGTATATAACTTTCTAAGTAAAATAAAGAAGGTAGTGTCATCAAGGAGCTCTTACAGGAGTAAGAAAGTCATTGGTAACAATTGTTATTTCCTCCCTCAGGTGAGGCAACAGCTGTTTCCTTGAACGTCAAATATGAAGTATGCTCATTGATATATTTCCTGATTCATTTCTTAAATGTTCCCTACGTTTTCTGTTGAGAGAAGAGGTGGGTTAAAACCAATTCAGTTGATACATCATAGGTGAATAAAGTTAAAAAAAAGAAGAAAAGAAAACAGGCCAGCACCAAAGTGAGAAATGTTGGTTGTGTTGAATTTATTCTAGATTACTATTAGCCATGTCTGTTTTGTGTTGATGGTGGTCTTCCCAAAGAAACCACCAGAAGTACTTGTTGATCAAGCAAAGCTGATTGTATTGGATCTATAGCAGGACGGGAGAACATGACAATGTTAGTTTTATTTTATTTCTTTCTTTTATTTTTTAAAAAAGATTTTATTTATTTGAGAGAGAGAGATTGAGAGAATGAGTGGGGGGAGGGGCAGAGGCAGAGGGAGAAGCAGGCTCCCCACTGAGCAGGGAGCCCAATGCGGGACTTGATCCCAGGACCCTGGGATTGGGACCTAAGCCGAGGGCAGACACTTAACTGACTGAGCCACCCAGGCGCCCCATGATATTATTAGTTTTAGAGTGCCATGACACGGAGAAATTAGGATAAGACATAGGGAAGCTGTTAGGGCCTGGACTGAGTGCCTTTAGGGATGTCTTGCAAGGCAAGGAATGGGATCAGATTGGGCAGTTCAAGACATCATAGCTTTGAATTTAGGAGGCGGGGGTCTTGAAGTCAATCTTGAGGAGCAAGCTATTAGTTTGATAAGCAAACTACTTTAATTGGGTCACAGTTTTATCTCCAGGAGCAAGCATTGCATGGAGCAAGCACAAAGATCTTCTACTTGTTGCTGGCGCTGTTTAATGCAGGGGCAGTTCTCACTATCATTCCCCACTTCTCCAGCTTCTTTTCCAGCAGTTAATACACCTCCTGCAGCCGGGAGAAGAGGTAGGAGAGGTGGGATAGCCCCTCAGGGGGTTCCTGTGGTCTTATGGGGAGGGGCCTCTGCAGAATTTGCCAGCCCAGCAAAAGGACTGGACCTCACTAGGGAAGGGTGGGCCACCTCTTGGGCCCAGAGGGTCCGGGGGCCACTGTCCAATCCACATCCTCAGGCCATCATTCTAGATGTCTCTGTCCCACATTTCAAGATGGCAGGTTTTCCCCACCAGGGCCCTGGCCTTTGCATAACAGAGCTTCCTTGGCTGAGCACTGCAACCTCCCTGGAGCTCCAGGACCCTCACAATGAGCTCTTCAGCCTGCATGTCGGCTGTGTCTGTCATTCCTCCGCAGGAGATAAAGGCCCCTTTGTAAGCTCTCACAGAGACCCTATGTTAGCAGGCCTCAGTCGCTCATTCTTCTTCTGCCGGCCACTGAAACAGCCTAGCGGCATCCAGCCCCTGTGCCGTTTCTGCAGACATGTGTCACCTGTGTTTTCAAATGCCTGCATCGAGGCGTCTGTCATAGCATTCTCCTCCACCAGAGCATTCTCCAGGTCACCACTGGTGAAATCTTGAACAACTGAGCCAATACCTTATATCAGGCACTCTCCGTGCCCCATCAGCCGACCAGAAGGGCCAGCTCTTCACCTGCTGGGAGGTGGGGAGCCAGGTTCCACATCCCCATCGAACTGGCCATTTTCTCAGACCATTCCTGCCCCCACTTGTGTTATTCCTGGTCCTCCAAGCAGCAGATGCCATGACAGGATTAATTGTGCAAGAAATTGGTTAAGGGGGAGGCCTGTGAGAGAAAATGGGGACGGGGTTGGGGAGAATGGACGAGCGGCCAGACTGCAGGGCAAGGCTGGGCACAGTGAAGGAAGGGGAAAGGGAAGGAAGTCTAGAAGGAAGCTTCCAGACTGCTTTGAAGTTCTCAGGGGGCTTCCACTCAGACTCCTAGGAAGGGCCTGCCTTACTTACTATCCTGCCGTACTGGCTCATGGGCAGGCAGTAGACCTTCGTGCAAGATCAGTAATGCATTTCAGAGCTGGGCACCTGGGTCCCTCGTCACCCTCCAGGTGGAGGACAGACACCTCCTCGGCTGCCACATGCACACAGACGCACGATGGATAGACGTGTAAGAAAGTGCTCCTTTTGCTTTCTTGCCGTCATTCAAATATCAATTTTAACTGAGTAAAAGGCAGAAGGTTTAAGTTTTGATGATCATGTACTCTACAATTGCTAGATTAGAATTGACATCTGACAAATCTCTTGGTTTCAAGTTCAATTTGGAAAAAAATGTGCATGTGGTTCATTTAAAATGTGAACATTTCCTTAGCTTAACGTTCAAAGGGGCCCGTGACCTAGTGCCAAACTAGGACTCAGGCCACATGATCTTACTTGGTGTCACTGCCCACATTGTTCGCTTTTATGAGTCTTTACCTTTGCTTTGCTATCCCCTCTTACCTAGTTCTCCTTTTCCTTTCATTCTCCACAAAGCAACATCTTGCTAATTATTCAGGATCCAGATGAAATACTACTCCCTTGCTTTCCTGATCCCTGAGTTGGAATGAGTCACCTCTTAAGGGCTGTAAAGACAGCAGGGTAAGTGTCCACTCATGCCTGGAATTGTTCTGGCCACTCTCATATAACTTGTATTATCTTCACATCAACCCAGCAAAGCAAATGCTATTATCCTTATGTCTACACATTGTATTAGTTTCTTATGCTGCATAACAAATTGGCATAAACTTAGAGGCTTAAGACAACATGCATTTATCCTCTCAGTGTCTGTGGGTCAGGAGTCCCAGCACAACTTCATTGGTCCTCCTCAAAACTGCAGTTGGAGTCTTGACCAGGGCTGGGTTCCCATCTGGAGGCTCGAATGGAGAAGGGTCTGCTTCCAAGCTCATGCAGGTTATTGGAAGGATTCATTTCCTGGTGGACATAGATCTTATGGTAGCTTGCTTCTTTAAACCTTTCAGGGAGAGCAAGCCTCTAGAGCAAATCGAACAAGATGGAGTCTCAGGTAACAGAACAGTCGTGGGAGCGGTATCCCATCATTTTTGTCATATTCTGTGGGTTAGGAGTAACTCACAGGCGTCATAGTGGCCGCCTTAAGCTCTATCTGCACACACATGTAGAAACTCAAACTCAGCCAGATCAAGTAATATTCTAACTAGCAAGAGGCAGATGCCAGAATTCTAAACTTGTTCTATCCAGTTGAACCAAAAAGCCACCTTTTTGACACTAGACCATATTCATTTATTTCATTATAGTTGGATGATATGAAGGGATGTGGTTATTTTGATGCTAAGGAGGCTGCAACTTTGGGGTTCCTCATTTGCACAGCCTCTTCTATGACTTTGGGAGGGACCTGGGGGCGTGTCAAAGTTTAGTGAGCCCTGAAACTTATGCAGAGTTGCAAACTAACAAACATAGAATTGTTATGGCCTCTCCCAAGGCCTTAGGGGGAATCTCTGCCAGTAAGGGGCCCTGAAGCTTAAGTTTCATGGCTTTGTGGTAAACCTGCCCCAGAACAAACACCCTAGCTCTTTTTACTTCTTGTGGAACCCATCTGGCAAAGCCCTAATCCTAGATAAGACAAGAAGTATGTATACGCTTTCTGTCTGCTCTGGAGGAATGACGCACAGAGCCCTTGGCCCCCGCCGCGCCCCCGCCGTGCACTGGGAACACCGTGGCTACCCTGCTGCCTTGCACTCCTTTTGGTCTGCTTGGCCGCTCACTCTCTCTCCAGATGATCGCCTCTCCTCAGTCCTTGATGCTCATGCCTCACCCTCCCCTTCAGCAGATGACTGAGCATCCCACTGCACAGAGAAAATACCAGTCACCAGATGGAGATGCCCTGTCTCTCTCTGATTATCTCGGCAAGACCCCTTCCATCAGTGCCATTCCAATCTTTGTCCAGAGAGAAACTGGCCTTCCTCTGAGCCGAGGTGCCGTCCCTCCTGAGCTCCGGATGCCGCCTGCCCCCCATGCCTCCTGCCTTCTCAGAAAGCTCACACTCTGGGCCAGTCTTCTTTGTTCTTTGCATTATCCCTTTTATCTTTTATATTCAACTCCTCCCTCCCAAAAGGCTCTTCATCACCAATTTTTGAAGTCTGCAATCCAAGCCAATCCAAGTCAGAAGAAAAGAAAGGAAACCCTCCCTTTCCCCTGCCCCGAACCTGCTGCTGCCCTCTCTCTTCCCACCTCTTTGCAGCTCAGTCTCTCAAAATTCTCGATTACACTTGCTGGCTGCAATTCCTTCCTGTACATTCCCTCGTCCACTGCTCCGATTCTGTGACTGCATTGGTTCCATCCTACTTGGCTAACCCATGATCATTGCATTGAAGGAACGTCATTGCACTCGCTCTCTCTGCGTGCTGTGACAGTGCTGATGAGAGTCAGTCTCCACCAGTGAGACATCCTCTCAGAGGACTGCCATTTGAAACTGCAACATCTGTAGGGAGGCGGGGCTTGAGGGGTCTGTTGTGCAAGTGTGCCTCCGGCAGGTGCACAAAGGGGCAGGATGGCTCTGCGGCCGGCAGCCGGGAGGAAGCTTCCAGACCAGCAGCTCCCTGATGATGCTTTGGAATAACAGTCTCTGCAGTGCAGTTTGCAGAGTTATTCCTGGAAGCTCAGCCCAGAGTCTGTTTTCTTGCCTTTCCCAACAATTCTATAAGTTGCCTATGACTTTTAATAAATCTCTTTTATTTAAATGAGCTAGCATGGATTCTGTTGTCTGAGACTAAGAACATTGACCAAAACAGTGGCTTTTTATTTTAACTGATGAATCATTTATTTGGACAAAACAAAAATGTGTCCACATTGTTTCTTTTTATACAGAAACTGGGACATTTCAAATATATTAGTTTTCTTTTCTCTTTTTCAACAGAATTCATTTCCATCTGGTCCCAGGAACTGCTTCTCATTTTAGGATTCATATTTTAGTAACACACATGCACCAGTTACATCCACAAGAGCATACTTGAAACTGGGATAGTCATTCATTATTACCATGACCATCCCAAAACATGGTAAAAAATCCTCTGGCTCACTGTGTCCTGCTTTTTGAGTCAGTTCTGGCCTTTGCATAAGCCTCTATCACCACCTCTTGTTATTATCTCCTTTAGACAGAATTTTGATGTTTGTCTTTTTTATGAATTCTGATTGCTCTACGAACTACTGGAATGTCTCATCCTTGAACTTTAATTAATTAATTAATTAATTAGAGAGAGAGCGAGCATGGGCAGTGGTGGGGCAGAGGGAACGGGAGAAGCAGATTCTGTGCTGAACAGGGAACCCACCACGGGGCTCGATCCCAGGACCCTGAGATCATGACTTGACCCGAAGGCAAACATTTCACCAACTGAACCACCTAGGTGCCCCTCGTTCTTGGACTTTAAGAGCAACTGTTTCACCAGCACTAACAGGGTTCTCTTGGAAATTTGGTGGGAACAGAAGGTCTACCCTGAGAAAGGCTGGCTGCGTACTGCCATTCTTCACTTACATGATGCGGCGTCCCCTGTCCTCATCTTTCCTGTGTCTCGAGGCTCCTCCTCCTGTTCCATCAAGCCCCCACAGGGTTGGGTCCTAGGTCCTGCATCTCCTTGCCCTTCTGCCTCCCTGGGCACCCTGATCCATGTTCACGGCTGTAGTCAGCCCCTATATAAAATGATGCATGGGTAGTATGCACAGACAAACCCTTTTCTGTATATAACCAGTGTGCTGATTTTTTTTTAATCGTTGTGTGGTTAGCATGCAATAGTATAGTAGTGAACATAGTGATTCAACATTTACTTACATTATGAGGTGATCACCGAGATAAATCTGGCTACCATCTGTTTCCATACAAAGATGTTATGTATTGTTAGTTTTTTTATAGCTACCATAACAAATGACCATCAACCTAGTGGCTTAAGACAATATCCATTTATTATCTCACAGTTCCATGGGTTAAAAGCAGTGGTGCAGTGTGGCTTAGGGGGATCTTCTGCTTAGGGTCCCACAAGGCCAGAATCATGGTCCCACAAGGCCAGAATCATGGTGGCAGTGGGGTAACATGCCCTTTGGAGGATCTGGGGGTGAACCCACTTCCAGTCTTATTCAGGGTGTTGGCAGGATTCAGTTCCTTGTGCTGTGAGGGCTGAGGCCCATTTCCTGCTGCCTGTCCCCTGGGAGCCTCTCTCAAGTTCAAGGCCACCTGCATTCATCATGCTGCCCCTTCCTCTTCAAACCAGCAAGGACACGTTGAATCCTCATGCCTTGAATCCCTCTGTCTTCTCCATCAGCCTCATTTTTTTCTAACTGCTCTTGGAGAAAACTCTTGGCTTTTAAAATTTGCATTTTTTTTAAATAATTTTTTATTGAAATAAAATTCACATAACATGAAATTTACCATTTTAAAGTATATAATTCAGTGGTTTT
This sequence comes from Eumetopias jubatus, assembly GCF_037043125.1. NCBI lineage: Eukaryota > Metazoa > Chordata > Mammalia > Carnivora > Otariidae > Eumetopias > Eumetopias jubatus. The sequence continues at coordinate 58,745,569 of NW_028274822.1, read as the reverse complement.
TAGTATATTCCAAATCTTATGTTACCATCGCCACTATCTAATTCCAGACCATTTCCATCACCCTAAAAGGGAACCAGGTGACTGTTAGCAGTCACCCCCCTTTCTCACTCCCTGTTCCCTGGCACCCACTAAGATCTTTGTCTCTATGGATTTGCCTAGTTTGGGCATTTCATATAAACGGAATCATATAATATGTGAGTTTTTTGTGCCCGGCTCCATTCACTCAGTATGTTTTCAAAATTCATCCAATGTTGTACCACATATCAACACCTTACTCCTTTTTTATGGAAAAATAATATCCCATTGCATGGGTGTACACCCATTTTGTTTATCCATTGAGCAACTGCTAGGTTTTTCAGTTGTTATTCACAACCCTTCACTGTTGTGAATAACACTGCTGTGATGTGCAAGTTCTTGTATAAACATAGGTTTTCATTTCTGTTGAGTATGTGCCAAGGAGTAGAATGCTGGGTCAAATGATAACTCCATGTTTAACCTTTTGAGGAACAGCCAAAATGTTTTCCACAGAAGTTGCACCATCTTACACTCCTAGCAGCAATGCACAGAGATTCCAGCTTCTCCACATCCTTGCCAACATCTGCTATTTTCCTTTCTTTCCCACCTTATTATAGTCATCCTAGTGGTATCCCATTGTACATTTAATTTGCATTTCCCTAAAGACTAATAATATTGAACATGTTTTCAGGAGCTTATTGAATATTCGTGTATCTTCTTTGGAGAAATATCTATTCAAGTCCTTTGCCCCATTTTTAATTGGGATTTGGCGTTTTATTGTAGAATTGTAAGAGTTCTTTATATTTTCAGGATACTAGATCCTTGTCAGACATATGATGTGCAAATATTTTCTCCCACTCTTTTCACTTTCTTTTTTTTTAAAGATTTTATTTATTTATTTTTGAGAGAGAGAGAATGAGAGATAGAGAGCACGAGAGGGAAGAGGGTCAGAGGGAGAAGCAGACTCCCCGCTGAGCAGGGAGCCCGATGTGGGACTCGATCCCGGGACTCCAGGATCATGACCTGAGCCGAAGGCAGTCGCTTAACCAACTGAGCCACCCAGGTGCCCCTCTTTTCACTTTCTTGATAGAACCTATGATGCAAAGAATTTTTCAGCTTGGATTAAATCCATTGAATCAATTTTTTTCTTTGATTGCTTGTGTTATGGGTGCCATATTTAAGAAAATTTCTTTGCTTTTAAGGGCTCACGTGATTATATTGGACCCATATAGATAATCCAGGAATATCCTTTAAGGCTCCTAACCTTAATCACATCTGCAAAGTCCCTTTTGCCACATAAGGTAACATACTCACAGAATCCAGGGGTCAGGATGAGGACATCTTTGGGGGGTCATTCTGCCAATGACAGCCAACTCCTTGACAACTGCTTCCAGGGCTCTCAAGCCCTTCCAATTCAACATGTCCACCATATCGTGTCTTCTGGTGTTCGTTATCCTGGTGAAGAATATCATCTATCCATTTCAAAAGCCAGAGCTCAAAGTCATTCTTGAACTCTTCCCCTTTCTGACTCCGTAGGCCCTACTCTCTGGCAAACGTTCTATGACAAGTTCTCTGATTTTTCCCTTCCAAATTTCACACATTTATCTGTCCACTTTCTCCACTTCCACCAATCTTACCCACTTTTTGCTAGTGTTTTTGACCTTTAATAATGAACAGATGTGACTCTAAGGGTAACATATCTCTAAAACATCGAGAAGTGTGTCAGACACATAGTTAGCTTTCAATAAGTGCTAGGGACTCTGTTGTTATTGTTAGCTTCAGCTAGAGACGGAATACCTTAACAGTGCCCGTGAGACTCTGTGTCTCTGGGGCCCTCCCTCTCTCTCAAACTTTATCTGACAGTTGTCCCTCTTGCTCTCTGTGCTCCATCCAGGCTTACCTTTCTCTAGATCCCTGTATTCCTCTGTTCTTCCTCTCACCTTGGAACCTTTGTCTGGATTTTACTTCTCTTTCCTCTCTGTCTGGTAAACTCTCATCCTCCTCAAATCTCAATGTAAGTGCCACTTCCTCAGAGAAATCCCCCTTCTCCTTAGGCTCTCACAGTATGGTGCCCCGCTCCTAGTCACAGTTGCAATTTTACATTTTGTGTCATTACTTGACTTATGACATTCTTCCTCACTACACTGCAAGTTCACCAAATAGCTCTAGCACCTAGCACAGTACATGGCATAAACTAGATGCTCAGTAAATATTTGTTGACTAAATGTAAATTTTTATAGAATTCAAAAATATCATGCCTGAAGATCAATCATCTGGTCTACGTTTTCTCGCGTCGAAATGCATGAAGACCCCTAAAATGTCCTGGCAATTTTGGCCAATTATCTCAGGGATTATTTTTTGGCTTCCTAGACTGTTTGCTACAGATAGTGGTCTGATTTCCTGTAGGTCTGACTTATAGATAAAATGTTGGTATTGTTGGCTGGTTATTATAGATAATGGGTTGTTTTTCTAGTTGCTGCAGACATGGGTCAGAGCTCTATTTTTGTACCTTGTCCATTCGAATATTCTGTCTCTCACTCGTATATCCACAAAAGGGGATCTGGGAGTGTTAAAGAGACTTGCCTAAGTCCACCCAGCTTGTAAAGAACATCTATCTGGTAATGTGTACTTTACCCTACCACCCCATCCCACTCATGTAGAAGGCTGTTTATGCCTGTGATGCAAATGATAAATTTCTGAACTGTAATGTATGAATCAAGGGCTAAGAGTCCTTTACAATATTGTTAAAGAGGTTCAGGAGAAATGATAAAATATGAAGTTTTGAGTTGAGGGGGATAATATGGCATTTAGTCCTACCGTTATAAAAATCTGCACATCTTCCCTTGACAAGTGAGTTAGCTTCCGTTTTCCCCCAGTGTGGCAGGAGGATACAGACTGATTCATTTAAGTGCAGTTTTCCTTAAACATTTAAGACTTAAGTTGACTGACACATAGGGCAGCATTTGGTATGTACGCCTCTGAGGAAGGTAATTGTGTTAGGCATGGGAAGAGAGAACCATAATTTGTGGACCTAGGAAAGGATCATTTTTAGCTTCAGGGAATTTCTCAAGGAAGCTCTTGTCTGGAATTAGGCTGACTGAAAGATGAGTTTATAAAAAATCTCAGTCCCTGTGATTATCATCAGAATACAAGTGACTTCTCAATAGCCCTGTGGAGCAGGGCCCTGTGGGAGCCACATTGCTGGATGCATCTGCAACTGTGTTGTTGAGCTCACTGAGCAGCAGAAAGGCGTGCTGGAAAGAGGCCCACCGGACCCACGGAGCTCTGTCTTTAAGAGCCTGCCGGAGACAAGAGTCAGGCCTCTGCTGACTTTTTAGCCTGGTGTGGCTTGTACTCAGGCCAAATGGAAATAAAACTCCTCCCAAAGTCAAAATATCTTCATTTAAAAAATAATTATCCTTTAAAATTTTATTTTAAATTATAATTTAACTTACTATATACAAATAATAATATAAATACATAATTATAAATATAAAATTATAATAAAATTTAAAAATAAATATTTTAAATAAAATTACTATCAAATAAGCTACTCAATTATTTAAAGCAACTGTGCTATTTAAAAGGAGTTTTCCAGCGCAAAGAAAGAACTTAATAATATTGCAGGAGGGTTAATCTGCAGCTACTTTGCAGGGTAACAAAGAGGACAAAGGATAAAAAGAACCAAATGCTACTTTGCATGATAATGAGCTCACAGACTCCTAGACAGGTGGAGGCCTGTTTTTAAAAACCATTTATTTTGGAAAATTTTCAAAAGCGTACATTCTTTGGAATATTTGATGATAAATCTCAGAAATCATGTCTTCTCACTTGTAAATAATTCATCGTGCATCTCTACCAGATGAAAACTTTGAAAACAAAAAAGTACCATGAATACACTAAAAAAAATCAACAATTCCTTAATATCGCCTAAACCTCGGTCTATGTTTAAACCTTAGATTGTCTCAAAACTGTCATTATTAGGGTTGGTTTGTTTAAATCATGAGCTCAACAGGGTCTAAATATTGCCTTTAGTTGACAAGTCAGCAGGTGCTTTTGAATGAAGGAACATATTTTCTCATAGTTGGTTGATGCCAGGGAAAGAAACCTGAATTCCTATGAGTCAGGCAGGTCACTCTAAATGGGTGAAATGGGTTTTTAAAAAACATAATATTCTTTCATTACAGACACACTTTGCATATTAAACATCTAGGAATGTACTTCACTTCCAAAGAAATATGACCCCCCCTTCCACCTCCCCACCCTGCTTGGTGATGGGTTCAGGAGTTCTACTCCCAAATATGGTCCCTGGCACAGTGAGTGTTTGAAACTGAAGGAGTTTGAGTAAACAGCAGAAGCAAAGTGATTCTGACCTTCCCCTCGCCTTTCTCCCCTGAAATAGGCCAGCCCTCATGTGAGAGGAGCTCTCCCCATACCCAGAGGAAAGGAGCATCTTATCTCTGAAGACAGAGAGACTGGAAAAGAATCCTAACGAACACGTCTTGCTAAGTTTCTAGCAGTTTCCTACACTCTCATCCTCTATAACTTATCCTATTTCTGCATGACAGCCTGCCCTTAATCAAACCCAGTAGAAAAGTAGACATATTTATTTCTTCTGGTCCTCCTTTTCTTTCCTTTTTTTTTAAATTTATTTTTAAATAATCCCTACACCCAAAGTGGGGCTCAAACTCACATCCCCGAGATAGAGAACTGCACGCTTTACCGAATGAGCCAGCCAGGCGCCCTTGGTCTTCATATCCTTACAAAAGCTCTCTAGTCATGTAAAACTTCTATTAAATATACTTGTATGCTTTTTTTCTGTTAATTTATCTTTGTCAGTTTGATTTTTAGACCCAGACAGGGACCCTAAAACGGTTGAGGAAACTCTTCTTTTTCCTCCCCTACATTGGTCTATTCTTGCTTTTAATAGAGATGTGGGCACAAGGATTAGCTCATTTTCCTAGTAGCTGTAAAAATAATTAAATATCCACTATGACCGTAAGATAATTGATAATTGGTTTTTGCTTGTCTGGGGCGATCACGGCTGTTTGGACCATCTGTGACAAAGGGGAGAGGAACTAAGGGGGCAGCTGTATTCACAGCCATAGTCATGGCCATCAGTAACCCTGGCTCTGAGTGGCCTGGTCTTCCTGGTCTTCTAGAGAAACTAGAAATCCAGATATTTAGGGGAGAGCCTCTGAGTTAAAATACTGGCAGCTAGTGAAAATGGAAAACAATATAGACATGCCCACTCGTCATCTTTCTGCAACTCTGGTCAGAGTTTCCTTGTCCCTGCTGAAGGAAAGTGAATTTTTCCAGAATAAATCCCCAAATGGATTGCTAGATTGTCTTTGAGTCACTGCCATCAGCCTAATCAGGCTGAATGACCAGGCTCAGTAGAAATGCTGTTTTCCTATTGAGATTCAATGTGTTTCCAGTCTTTCTCAGTCCTTGCTAGAACAGTCGGTTGCCCAATGTTATTGTTACATCCTGACCAGTGTACACCCACTGACTTATTGCTGCTGAAAGAATCCAGCTACTTGTACCCTTCATGAATGTAGGGAAACAAAAATGTCTTTTTGCATATTTAAACCCAGCAAGTTATTAATTGAAATCATATAAACTCAGTTTTTTGGTATCCTTATATTCACATTGTGAACAGACATATTTCACTAGTTTAGATTTAGTACCCTTGCTGGAAATGCTCAGGTTGCAAAAGGCTGTTGCCAATCCAACATACATAGAAATGTGGTGAAACCCCTTAATTCATATTTCTCTAGTTTGATGTATGTTGGGACCCAGGGAGAATGAAGTAAAGTTTGTATTTGAATTGCCTGTGGGGGTAGGGGATGAGTGTGGAACAAGATGTCTCTGTAAGATATTTTCATGCATCACAGAAGCCCTCTCTTACCCACGAGTGTGTATAAATCACTAGATGTGTATAAATTACTAGATGTATACACTTAAGCAGCATTTGGTTAGCCAAGTTCAAGTTACTGTTTGTACTCGAAAATGATAAACCTGCATTTCTTTGAAGAGAGAAAGAGAGAAAAGAAAGAGTATAGAACAAAGACTGCACACTACTTCTTCAATAAAATACACCGGAAGAAGCATGGATTCTCTGGTTTGTGCTGTTAAAAGCTAAACGGAGGCATACTAAACATTTTTAGAATTTATTTGAACAGAAATGTATTGGCATGGGGCAGAGCCAAATCGGAAGTGGTTAGCTATCCCCGGAAAGATTTATTTATATAGAGGGAAAGTGGGCAAGCAAAGTAAGGAAATGATTGACTGGCTAAAAGCTTAAAGCCTCGCTGGCTGTTTGTGTTTGGTTGTCTTTAGCGTTTTGATTTTGTAACCTTGAGGCATTTACAGGCTTTGATTTTGGTTTGCTTACCATAAGGCCACCACCACAGTGTTCCAGCCAACTCAGTCTCATGATCTCCTTGTTTAATTAATTTGACATTGTCTAGTTTGCAGCTTGGGATTTGATTTCTGGTTTATCTGATAGAGAACCCAATCCCAGCCACCCACTCTGCGAGCTCCTCAGCCAGCCTCAGGCTCCCAGCAGTGGCAGGAGCTGCAATCACAGTTGGGGTAGCCTCTCCGCTGCACCCCAAACTTCTGGGAGAGGAAAGTTGCAAGGAGAAAGGTTGATGCAGGATCAGCCGCCTCTGCCTCTGTTTCTCCAGCTGCGTGCTTGTCGGTCGGTAGAATCTCTGGCACACGTACCAGGCTGCAAACAATGCTTCCAAATGGCTCAGAGTGAAATTCCTGCCACTGGGTCTGAGCATTGCCCTGCTCACTTTCTGTGTGTGCTGTTCCCCAGACAAGGTCCACACACTTGCTTCTCGAGGACATCAGATAGTTGTCCCAAAGCCGTGCATGCGCCAGGTGGCTCCCTTCCTCTGGTCTGATCTCCCACCCTCCTTCCTTTGCTCTGCAGAGGAGCAAGGCTTCCCAGGCTGGGCGCTCCCTCTCTCTCACTCCTTTCCTTCACCAGTACTCCCACCCCCTTCCCTTTGTGTGTGAGTCTTCCCACCGCGAGGAAATCCGAGAACCCTGGACAGGTCCTGTGTCTTGTAAATTCTGCTGCTCCAGGTGCTTGCAGAAGGACAAGGGTCCTTCTCAGCTCAGGAGGCTGGTGAGATCTGTAACCACACCTATTCATGGAGATTATGTGTTTGGTTTTCTCACCTTGTAATAAAGTAGTTTCTTCCCTCTAACCCCTGCTCCTCAAAGTATGTCTATAAAGGAGCGGTACTGGCTAACCTTGGAGCTTGTTGGAAATGCCCAGTGTCAAACTCCACCCCAGACCTACCTAATCAGAACTGGTGTTTTCACAAGATCTCAGGTGATTAGTATGTACCCCTGAAGCTTGAGGAGCTCCACTCTAAATAACCAGAGAAGGCCGTGTCCTGATGATGGGGCAGACAGAACTCCCACACCTGCAGCCCTTAAAGAAACTGCCCTTCCCCCGCATTGCTGAATTGGACCAGCCCTTCGGCAAGTGAAATAGTGCAGCTGTGGACTTCACTCTTGGGAATCCAGGCCCAGTTTTGGGGTGTGGGTTTGTTAGATGGACAAGAACAGACTTCAGTGCTCTCATGCTGAAACTTTCTTTTGGATTAGTTCATAATCCCCAAATGACCCTAAAACTGACCTTGACCTAGCAAATATTTAATTCTGACAAGCACCCGTGTTTGGCCCTCACTTTGTCTATAGCACACCCTTCAAGTGATCCTGGTTCCCGGAGAGCTATTCTGCAATTTTCTGTGCAGTGACAGTGACGGGTAGAGATGCAAATTGTGTGCTGTCTGGAAGAGTTTCGATTTACCCCCCAACCCCACTGTGGGAAAACCAGTTGCCTCAATTTGCATATATTTTTTAAAGATTTTATTTATTTATTGGTCAGAGAGAGAGAGAGAAAGAGAGTGAGCACAAGCAAGGGTAGTGGCAGACAGAGGGAGAAGCAGGCTCTCCGCAGAGCAAGGAGCCCGATGTGGGGCTCGATTCCAGGATCCTGGGATCATGACCGAGCCGAAGGCAGACACTTAACCGACTGAGCCACCCAAATGTCCCTCAATATGCATATTAATATCAATATACTGATCTATAAATTTGTTCTTCAGATTCTCTTTTGAACCGGCTATAAGATTTGCCTCTCTCATGAGTTAAATAATGTCTTTTTTTTTTTTAATCTGAATGAGAGTCATGATTTTCTCCTTTCTTCTCTTGTTCTAGTTTATGGTTGGGTTTCTCAACCTTGGCACTATTGACACTTTGAGCGGGATCATTCCTTGCTGAGGGGGCTGTCCTGCGCCCACCGTTAGGATGTTTAGCAGCACCCTTCTCCTCTACCCACCAGATGCTCATAGCACTCCCCTCCCCCCGAGTCAGGGCAGCTAAAACTATCTCCTGACATTGTTAAATGTTCCCTAGGGGACAAAACCACCCCCCCAACATACCTCCCCAAATTGTGAACCACCGGTTTACAGCGAATGAACAAGACTATGCGTCTTATCACTATTTAACTGACAGATATTCTCTTGATATTTTCCTAAATTGTAGGAGAAATGAGGAAATCTGCTGGGAATATCACATTTCAGAAATTATGAAAGGTCATGAGAGCTTTGGGAAAAACAAACAACGCTGAAATCCAAAACCGAAGCCAAGAGATTTTTTTTTTTTTTTTTTTTTTTTTGGCAGAAGACCTTTGGTTTCAGGGAGGTTTCAGTGCCCTGAGATCCTGGGAGCCCACCAGCTGCCAAGAGAAGGTGTTTACTTTGGGCTTCTATGGAGTTAGAGACCCAACGCCTGAGGTTGGTGACGGGTTACAGGGCTGTTCTTAACCAAGGAGGGCCCCCTGGACAATAGGTCACTTTAACAGTCCTTCACTGGCCTCGGTCATGGCCCGCAGCTGTGCATCCTGCCTGAGAGGAGAGAGGTAGAGATGCCCAGATACTTTCTTTCTGTCTTGGGAGGATTCAGGCCACAGGCAGAACAGCGATGTGGCCTCACAGCCCTCAGAGTAGCTTCCATTTATAGAAGGCTATGTGCTCATTGTAGGCGTCTTTTATACAAGGTTCATAATTACCCTAGGAGGTAGGAATGAGTTATTATAGCACCCTTGTCAAAATCATTTGGCCAGAAACGCAAAGGTTTATTTCTGTGCTCTCTGTTCTATTCCTTTGGTCTATATGGCTGTCCGTATGCCCGGTGCCACACCTCTTTTAGATTACTATAGCATTGTATAGTAGGTTTTCAAATCAGGAGGTATGAGTCCTCCAACTTTGTTCTTTTTCAAGACTGTCTCGGCTTTTAGAACTTCCTTGTGATTCCATATGAATTTTATAATGTGTGCTACTACTGGATTCAATGGCATACTTGGTAGAGTACTTTCTAGCACTGAAAAGTGTAGCTTCTGTTCGATGTGCTGTACTTTCTCTACTAAATTATTCGATCAACAGTCTACCTCATTGCTTTTGATTTCCCACCCTTGTGATTAACAGAGAACTTTCACATATCCTGAAGATGCTATCATACCCCCTGACTGAGAATTACTGTCTTCTGGGTATTTCCAGAGCCTAGAAGGTTGTTATTGACTCATTTCTTTTATTCCTATCTTCACAATATTTTTTGCTGGCTTTAACTAGAACATTATATGATAATGATGAATATGCTTTTATTTTTTTATTTTTTTTAATTTAATTTAATTTTATTATGTTATGCTAGTCACCATATAATACATCATTAGTTTTTGATGCAGTGTTCCATGATTCATTGTTTGCGTATAACACCCAGTGCTCCATGCAGCACGTGCCCTCCTTAATACCAATCACCGGGCTAACCCATCCCCTTTCCCCCCTCCCCTCTAGAACCCTCAGTCTGTTTCTCGGAGTCCATAGTCTCTCATGGTTCATCTCCCCTTCTGTTTCCCCCCCTTCATTTTTCCCTTCCTTCTCCTAATGTCCTCCATGCTATTCCTTACGTTCCACAAATAAGTGAAACCATATGATAATTGACTTTCTCTGCTTGACTTACTTCACTTAGCATAATCTCCTCCAGTCCATATATACAATGGATTATTACTCAGGCATCAGAAAGGATGAATACCCAACTTTAACATCAACATGGATGGGACTGGACGAATATGCTTTTAAAACAACGCTTCCTTGGTCCTGACTCCATGAGGCAGTGATTCTCCGCCCCTCCCCCATTCAGAACTGCTTACCCATAGGGACAAGACAGACCCCATTGTGGACGATGGTTCCTGTCAGAAGGTTCTTCCAGGTGCTCAGCCATCTAAGGGCTGTGCACTTGAGTCAGAGAGTCTGGCTGCCTCAGGTAAGAGCTAGCTATGAGGTACTTTCTGAGACACATGGAGCCTGTAGAGAGACCACTCCAAGTGGAGGGCGGTCATGAGCCCCCAACAAAGATTCCCTCCTTGACAAACTCTAATCAGACTCCTTTCAGCTCTTTCTTAGCCAGGCCTCAACTTTTGGTCTTCTGTGTTTGTCTCCATAGTATCCAGTTTTAGCAAGAATCCTGGTAAGTCTGACAAATCCAGATGAGTCCTGATAAGTTTAGAAAGAATCCCCTCCTGATCAGATATCTGATCACGCTCAATATCTGACGGGCTTCCTTACCCCCAGCGTCTCCCGGGTGATGGCTGATCAACCTGGCCTCTTCAGCCAGAATCCCCCCTTATCCCTGATGTTTCCTCTTTGTAATTTCCACCCACTGACCCTGCCCCCCTCACCCCACCCACTCCTTGGCTATGAATCCCCCCTTTTCCTTGTACTTGGAGTTGAGCCCAACCTCTCCCCAGACTACAACCCCCCACTGCAGTGTCCTTAAACCTGTCACCAGAGTTCCTTGAACAAGGTCGGCCTGGACATGAATAATTTTTTCTTCAACAGTGCCTCTTCATGAGGAGGTGAGGGAGGCATCTCCCTCCGGTCTCAGTATCAGGCGAAGCTGTGCTTCTTGTGAATTTCTGGTTTGCTTTAGCTTCGGGAAGAAATCACTATCTTGCAATAGCATTTTTTAAAAATATTTCATTTATTTATTCATGAGAGACAGAGAGAGACAGAAGCAGAGGCAGAGGAAGAAGCAGGCTTCCCGTGGAGCAGGGAGCCCGATGAGGGACTCGATTCCAGGAGGCTGGGATCGTGACCCGAGCTGAAGGCAGATGCTTAACCGACTGAGCCACCCAGGCACCCCTTGCAATAGCATTTTTTCCCTGCACCAGGTATGCAGAGCTGGATGGCGTGCGTTTCTTTGCGCTACTCTCATACTGGTTTTATTATTTTCATGCCCACTGCTTTTCTGACACCCCTTCCCTTAAATATTTACTAATCTTTAAATGTCACAGGTATTTTTTTTTGTAAGCTGCCTCAAACTTTTATGGAACATAATTCATGTCAATAGAGCTTTAAAAATAGATTGAAGTGTCATCCTCGATTAAACTTGGCCTCACTGTTGCCCCCAGAGCCAGACCCAAACCACCCAATCCTGCATTGGTTTGAAGGAGGGCCTCATGTCAAACCTAAGCTTTTCTGGGGTTAATCTTCGTAAAACTTTTAATATATAAATAGGGAAAGCCTAACTTTGAAAAAATAGTCTCATAATTGGTCTACTTGTCAGAGGAGTCAATAGAGAGACTTATTAAGTATATTAAATATTTCTAATCGTTTAGGTGCCTAAGTGGCCTCCCTGCCCCAAATAAGTTCAAACACTAAATTAATGCACCTGGGTCTGCCTTTCATTTCCACAGATTGCTGTTTGGACAGAATCTTGAAGCATCTGAGCTCTTAGAATACAATGTAAAAACAAAGCATTCTAAAGCCCATCAGTGTTTTAAAAAAGAATAAAACAACCAAACATAATTGTGGTCTTTGGCTAACTTTCTAGAGAGAAGAAAACAAGCCATCTGCCCTAACAGGCTGCTTTGGGGATAGCTGATCACAGGGCCCAATGAAACATTCATAGTAATTAGTGACAGCCCCAGAATAGAAACTTCAGCAGGGCTTTTCCTGTTGTTATGGTGACAGCCTCCGAAACAGCCCACCCCTCCCCTTCCAATGCGCTCAGCACTTTCTGTGGCCTTCCATCTGGTGCGCGTCCTTGTTGAGTGCAGTGAAATTAAATTGATTGCTCATTTGTCACCCCACAGTAGTGTGTGTGTGTGTGTGTGTGTGTGCGTGTGTGTGTGTGTGTGTGTGTGTGTGTGTGTGCTGGGGTGTAGGAAGGAGGAGGACATGGGTTGGAAGGAATGGGGGCGGGGAAGCCTGTCCCCTGTGCTCAGGAGGAGGGACAAGAGAGCAGCTGACACATCAGCCCACCTGCTCCTGTCTGGGGCTCAGAGCTTGCTGACAGCCCACAGCGCCTGGGTGATGATGCAGGAGAACTGGCCTTGGTTCAAGCAGGTTGTTAACCTGCCGGGAGGAGAGGATGACATCTGGTGCCCAGACCCTTGAGTTACCAAGATGTCCTTCATAGTCACCCTCTACTTCTGGTTTGCTGCATCATTTCCATGGGTTCTTTAGAAGCTGGGAAGTCTCAGAAATTCTTGTTGCTCTGCTAAAAATCTAAGACTTTGACCAGGCAGTCTGGTTTGCTCCAGAGTGTAAAGTAGATTGTAAAGTGGAAATTGGGCTGCTTAATTTCCTTAGGATCTTGTTCATTTTGGAGCTAGGTGTTAAAGACATTGATTTGAGTACCAATGTTTTATGCTGATGTCAACAGAGGCCCCAGGGGCTGCAAACTGAGCAACGTGCTTAGGAGATAGCTTCTCCACCATGGCACCGGAATCTCAGACAGTACATGACATGCTCGCGAGAAATGTGTGCTGAACTTGGCAGAGGGTGTGGTTTCCTTGTCATAAGATCTTTAGGTTTTGGATGTCTTATTTCCTTAATAAATGTCCCCTATATTATGTTGCCCTGTGGACTAGAGTGTGTATGTAATGGATAGAATTGATGCCATTTGCCTGGGCTGCTTAGTGAAGAGATTTCCCGAGAATTCTGCATGGAGGCTGAGCCATCAGAGGGAGAGACTGCTAACAGGGGAACACACTTTCAAGGTGCACCTGTCCCTCTCTGTGTGAATTGCAGCCTCAGGCTCTGCCAGCTAGACTGCTGGTACCTTTCTTGCTGAGTTTTTGTGATGTTGGTAGCCAGTTTTGAGGTTACTGCTCTTGAGGCATCCATGTTTATTTTCATATTTCTCTACCATTCATCGTGCATACTTAGTTCTAAGGACACATTTCTAGTGTGACCTTTTTAAACAGAACCTTGTTGGGGTTGATAAGCTTTACATAGGCTGGGTACAGTCCTGTGAAGGGGATCATTTGGGGCAACAATTCTGAATCAGAGACTGTTGGAGCTGGAGATTCTTAAGGGTCAACTAACTGCACTTGGCAGAGAGGCAAACTCAAGTCAGAGAGTGGCGGAGCTGGGCCTGGGGTCCAGGCAGCACACCCGTCCCTCTGCAGTCTAACTGCACCAGAGACGTTTGCATGGGTACAGTGGAGGGGAAGTTATACAGAGAGATGTAGCAATTTCTGGTCTAGTTAGAAAGATGAGATGCAGGATTAGGTCCCAACTGGGGATGTCCCAGGGCTTTGTGTGTGAGATCGTGTGGTGCCCCCCAGGATTCAGGCTGCCCACCTCTTGCTAGCTGTGTCCCTGGGAAAATTATTTGAACTCTGTGACTTTCGTTTTCCCAATTGTAAATTAGGATTAAGAATACCTTCTTTGGAGGGTTGTTGTCGAGATTTGAAGAGATAGTGCAGAGAAGGTCTGGGCATCCTGCCCGGCACAGAGTAAATGCACAGTTTCATTAGCTATTCTCATCAGTCAAGCTAATCCCCATTGCTCCTTACTGCCTGGCTCTTCACTCACTCATTTCTTAGAACTTAAGCTTCCCCTTCAGGCTCTCAGTAAATAGGCGGTACATCTCTCCCTGCCAGGCAGCTGTTCAGTTCGAATGGCAGATGGCCAGTGTCCTCATGCCATTAACATCTGACAGTCTTTGTGAACAGAAGTGGCTTAGGTCTATCTTGACCACCATGACCCTCAGCACCAGACTCCTGGTTTCTGTCGGCAGTTCCCAGCACAGTAGGGGAGTCCGGCCTCACTTCTAAGGGATGGAGGCAGGCTCAAGAAGGCAGGGAGCCAACATGAGTCCCTGGAGCCTGTTCTCTCAGCTGCCTGCCAGTCCTTCTGGAGGCCCCAGCCTTAAGCCTGCTTATCTTTATCTTTCAGGATAACTTCATTCAACAAACATGCCCGGCACTGTGCTCAGTGCCAAAGACACAAAAGTGAGTGAGACAGAGTTCTTGTCTTTGAGTTGCCCAGGGACCGGTGAGCTGGATGCCTAGACAGCATGATAGGGCAGACAATCAGCCATGGGAATTTAGTGATGTTATCCCAGAGGGCAATGTATCACCTGCCCCATTTGCAGGGCTGACTCTTGTTCCAGCACTGTTCCTAGAAGGTCTTAGGTCCTTTCATCCTCACCACATGGCTACGGCATGGGTGCATTATCTCCTCACTTTACAGATGAAGAAGCTAAGCCTGGAGAGGTTAACCACCTGGTCAAGGTCACCCAGCCTGGCTGTGTGTAGAGTCGAAATTTACACACTACATTGGATATATGAAACCAAAGCTACTCTGTCATCTGTGAATGAGAATTGCTAGTACTGGATGAGGTTCCCATTGATTGTGCCACACATTTAAGCATGTCCCTCCACCTCTCCCAGCACTTCTCAGTTTAAAATAGTAATTTGAAGTTCAACTCCTTCTCTGGGCTCTTTTCCTAGAGTGGTCCTGATTCTTTGGTAGCTGCACAGGCCCTGATGCTGAAGTGTCTATAGCTGATCTGATTTAAGATCTGGTTTCTAAGCACACTCAGAGTCTAGGGTCTATACAACTCTCTCCACTCCCTCCCCCCAAAGCCTTCATCCTTTCCCCTCCCCTCGTCCCCAACCAACTTTTCCCCACCTCAGCTTGGGCTGGTGCTGCGGGTCTTGTGCGTCTCAGCCCTGACCCGCTCCGACCCTGGGAGTAGTGAGAGCATCCTGCTCTCCTGCTCCCTGGTCAGCCCATTCTCATCTGGCAGCCAATGGCTCGCAACCAGCAACTCCCTACAAGGCTCCCCCAAAGGTCACCTGGGACTATCTGGACCCCAAACTGTCTCATTAGTCAGCCAAGCCTGGCTATTCATCTGTAAGCAGACTTTTTGGAATTTAGAAAATCCTTTCTCTTTCCACAAGTCTGAATTGTTTGACTCCAGACTCCAGAAAGTCAGCCTTGAGGCTCAGTGTAGACCAAGGATCTCTTTGGTCCAGGCAGCCCCTACTTGTTCATTTTTGTTGAGCGAAAACCCTCATGGCTGAACTTCAAGGGTGGAAAGCCTGCAGGGAAACAAACCAGCCTGGTGAGGATTGAGAAAAACATTAGAAGACATGTCAAAGAAATGTTAGCCCCTACATACAACAGAGGCAGAGTTTCTATCCTGTCTTTGTGTGCCTTGATGCCAATCTTTATGCATGACTGTCATGGGCACATAGAGAAAGGGCTTTAATTACTGGGCTGGGGGTGGGGTAGCTGGGGCATGCTTTAGAAAAGGTGACTTCTAGTTTAGTCTTGGGATCAAGGGTTACACTAATCAGTTATGTACAAGTGGCTCTGTAGTGTTAGGGACAAAAGAGGCAGCCTGGAGAATGGAATGTGGGAACACATAGCAGTCTGTGGAACTGCTTATATTCCTTTATTCGTTCATTCAGTGGTTTCTGAGCAAGCACTACTACCAGGCGTGGGCTCAGGACAGGGGAGGGAATGGCACCAGGATCCAAGCTGAAAATCTAGTGAGTTTTCCTCTCCCCATCCATGGGGCTGCTGGACTGGGCACGCCTGTAGATGGTGGTGCAGTGTTCGCTAGGAAGAGCACAGGAGATTGGAGGTGGCAGGGGAGATGGTTACTTCTGAGTAGATAAGCAGAATTTGCCAAATTAGTGGACATAGGCAGATGTGCCATTTCTGATGGAATTGGTCTGGGTCAGTGTCTCAGTTATCTCTTGCTGGCTTACAACCCCCCACCCCACCCCAACTCAGTGGTTTAAAACAACAACTGTTTTACTATCTTTCTGGTCTTTCTGCTCCTTATCATGTCAGCTGGGGCTACAGTCAACCATGGTCATGATTGAGCTGGCTAGTCCATAGGCAACTCAAGTGAATTCCTGCTGTTACAACTGCAATCGGTTCATTTTTTTTTATGTTAGTCACCATACAATACATCATTAGTTTTTGATGTAGTGATCTACAATTCATTGTTTTCGTATAACACCCAGTGGTCCATGCAGTATGTCACCGGGCTAACCCATCCCTCCACCCCCCTCCCCTCTAGAACCCTCAGTTTGTTTCTCAGAGTCCATAGTCTGTCATGGTTCACTACCCCTCCGATTTCCCATCCTTCATTTTTCCCTTCCTTCTCCTAATGTCCTCCATGCTATTCCGTATGTTCCACAAATAAGTGAAACCACATGATAATTGATTTTCTCTGCTTGGCTTATTTCACTTAGCATAATCTCCTCCAGTCCCAACTATGTTGATGCAAAAGTTGGGTATTCATCCTTTCTGATGGCTGAGTAATATTCCATTGTATATATGGACCACATCTTCTTTATCCATTCATCTGTTGAAGGGCATCTCGGCTCTTTCCACAGTTTGGCTATTGTGGACATTGCTGCTATGAACATCGGGGTGCATATGGCCCTTCTTTTCACTACATCTGTGTCTTTGGGGTAAATACCTAGTAGTTCAATTGCTGGGTCATAGGGTAGCTCTATTTTTAATTTTTTGAGGCACCTCCACACTGTTTTCCAAAGTGGCTGTACAAATTTGCATTCCCACCAACAGTGTAAGAGGGTTCCCCTTTCTCCACAACCTCTCCAACATTTGTTGTTTCTTGCCTTGTCAATTTTTGCCATTCTAACTGGTGTAAGGTGGTATCTCAGTGTAGTTTTGATTTGAATTTCCCTGAAGGCTAATGAAGATGAACATTTTTTCACGTGTCTGTTAGCCATTTGTATGTGTTCTTTGGAGAAGTGTCTGTTTATGTCTACTGCCCATTTTCTGACTTGATTATTTGTTTTTTGGGTGTTGAGTGTGAGAAGTTCTTTATAGATCTTGGATACCAGCCCTTTATCTGTAGAGTCATTTGCAAATACCTTCTCCCATTCCATGGGAGTTGTTGCCTCTTAGTTTTGTTGACTGTTTCCTTTGCTGTGCAGAAGCTTTTTATCTTGATGAAGTCCCAAAAGTTCATTTTTGCTTTTGCTTCACTAGCCTATCGGTTCTTTAAACTGCTAACCAAAGCTAAGGAATATTCTTGAATGCAAATCAGCCCATTATGCCACACTGTGACTGTGGGCTGGGACCCTCCTCAGGACCTTGGAGAGAGGCTATACCTGCCTTGCAATGCTTTATAGTGTTGATCACTGAATATTTAATTCTTTGGGAAAAGAAAAGCTTTTCATGTTCAGTTACTGCTCTGTCATTAGAGTTCTATCACATACTTAGGTTTTGTGGTTTGTAGGGTTTTAGAGTCATCTGTGGTCATGTATTGGAGCATTCAGTAGCATAGGCAGAAAATAAGACAAGTTTCATATTATTAAAGACCTTATAATATTAATATAATGTTTCTTTGAGGGTTTGTGATAAGAATTGTCCTACACATTTCCCATGGTAAGAATAAAATGAGACAAGGTATGTGAAAATACTTTGCATACCATAATTATCACTAATATTCACTCAATAAATAAGTGACCACGTACTGTATAGATTTTGTTTTCACTTGCGTGATTTTTACATCATGTTTTGGTCCCTGAATCACATTTTCTTGGCACTTGGGGAGATCCATTGGCCAACGTGAGGTTGTACCAATTTCTGACAATATTTCTAAATACAAATACCAAACAGCCTTTAATTGCTCAAAGACTCAGGATTGATGCTGACTATTTTCTTGCTACACTGCTTCACATTTTTCATCTATAAGATGTGAGTCAAAATCTAGGCTTCAAAGAGTAGTTGGAAAGCATTAAGTGAACAATGCACAAAAGCACCTTGTGAATATATAGCACTGAACAACTGCACCACTTTACTACTTACTATGATTACCCCTCAAAATACCCCGGGGTGTAGTATTACCAGTCCTATTGTCTATACTCTAGATCTTTTCAACTTCTCAAGAGATATCAGCAAATTTATTCTTAACACTGAGATTTATTAAGGCACAGCTTTATTTCCCCATCTTATGACAATATAGGTCATGTTATTTCAGCTATGGCTAACATAAAAATGTTGTTCAATTACACATATCTTAGCCTAAGTGAACATACATCATTATGTTATATACATACAATTTGTGAAAGAGTTGTCAGCTACAAACGCATTAGCCTATACATTGAAGTTAGCCATGGGAAAATGCTGTTGTCACAGAAAATTGGACTCTGAAAAGAGAGAAATGTTCAGATGCTTACTTTTGAAATAGGAAGCATTCATCTTGTGACAACATTGGCTTACAGTAGCTTTATTTCCATTATGTAAGTGCCAAGCAGGTGATTATTGTCCTTGAAGAATGTGAGGACTAGTTACTTCATCAGCACAGAAACAGTCTTCCTGTTAAATGCTAGATACAGTCTGGAGTCCTAGATGCCAATTCAACTTCTTGATTTAAATTTTTGAAAATTTGAATATTCTTTTGATACATAGCAAAAGCAATGATACAAAATTCAGACGGTTCTAAAGGGAATAACAGGAAACATCCCTCTGCTTCCCTATCCTGTAGCCATCCCAACCCCTTTCTTGGAGACAAATAATACTAATTTCCTTTCTTGTGTGTACTCTGTAGATATTTTATGCACATACAAGCATGTATCTATATCTGTATCTTTCTTTGCTTCCCTGAATTGTGTCTCCCCACCCCCACCCCCATATCATATGTATCTCAGAATGAGACTCTATTTGGAGATAAGGCCTTTAAAGAAGGTGATTAGGCTGAAATGAGGTCCTGTGGGTGGGCCCTAATCCCCAACGAAAGTTGTCCTTATAGGAAGAGGAAATTAGGACCCAGACACACACAGAGGGAAGACCATGTAAAGACCGAGGGAGAGCTACAAACCAAGGAGAGAGGTTCAGAAGAAACCAATCCTGAATTGATCTCAAATTTCTAGCCTCCAAAACTGTGAGAAAGTTTCTGTTGTTTCAGCCACCCAGGTGTGGTATTCCTTATGGTGATCCTAGCAAACCAACACACCCGCTCCTTTTACAAACTGCTAGCACACAATGCCCACTTTGCCATGCCTTCCTTTTCACTTACTGTATGGTAAACAAGTACATAAAAGCTTCCTGCTTCATTTTATGGTATAAATATATGGGTTCTTTTTATTATATGGATTTAGCATAATTTGTCCCACCACTCTCCCATTGATGAACACTTAGATTATTTCCAATATTTTGTTATTAAAAACAACACTGTAGATAAATAAATAAATAATCTTGTACATAAATAATTTCACACATGGACAAGTATATCCCTACAATCAATTTCTAGAAGTGGTATTGAGACAGGGAAACTGAAAGAACCACATGAAAAACTGCTTTTCTGCTGCCTCTATTCTTGCTAGGAACTACAACCCCCTTCCCCTTACACATGCCTTACAGAACAGATAATGAATGACCTCCTTGTAAAGGTCAAGGAGTTCATGATCTTTTTGGAGTGTTCCAGCCCAGTAGGTAACATCTGGGAGTGACTGGGTGTGGTCATCATGAGTGTTTTCCAAGACCACTGACTCACCAAGACCCCTGGCTCCAGGGCATGAGTGACTTATGGAGGTCACCTAAACACTGGTCTTTGTTCCTGGATGCCCGAGAGGACATGCACACTGGACCACAATCAATAAAAACCCCAGACTCCAAGCAAAGACAAGACTCACTCCTCTTTCCTTTCTGAGTCTCCTGGACACTCTGTGTCCATAATCTCTGTCTTCAATGGACTCTTCTCTCGCTTCCTCTTGACTTTTGTTTGATTTCTATCTGCATGAAGCCAAGCACCTTCTTGGCTGGTCTTGAGGGCCCCCCCCCTGGGTCCTCAGACCCAGCCAGCCTATATCATTATCAAGGGGCTTAAGGGCATGTGTAGTAACATTTTTACAGTAATTGACAGATTGTCCTTCCAAGAGGTATAGAGATTTACATGTCCGTTAGAAGGACTGAGAGTAGTTTGCGCTCCACTCCCTCCAGGTGTCCATTTCCAACCTTTTGATCGCAAAAGTCCTGCATTGGAAATTATCTTCTTGCATTTCTCTCATTTTGAGCGATGTTGAACATTTTTTCATAAATTTAAAGGGCAATTTGTATTTCATTTTTTGGTTAAGCTTCTTTTCCTACAAGGTTTTTTTTTATATGGAAGATATTCTTTATTTGTTAAAAAAATTAATCATTTTCAGTGGCATGGGTGGCAAGCATTTCCCATTTATACTGGCTTTTTTATAGTGCTTCTGAGGAGGTCATGTCAAAACATTTTTTAATATAATTAGATTTATTATTTCCTCTTTTAATTGTACAATGACTTCCGATTCCAACTACACAGAGTTAGGCCAAACTTTGTAGGTACAGGTACCACCCTCCACAAGACTGCCCTCACTTCAGACACCAGCCTCAAATTCAGGCTCCCCAGGACCACCAGGCTGCAGTTCTGACCAAGGGGCTGCAAGTTTGGGGGTTCCCACTACCCTTGCCGGTTCAATAATTCACCAGAACATCTCACAGAAGTCAGGAAAGTGCTGTCCAGTTTTATAGTTTCAGTTCTATTATAGCAAAAAGGATACAAATTAGAACCAGCCAAAAAAGAGAGACACCTAGGGTGAAGTCTGGGAGGGTCCCAAATGCAAAGGTTCTGGTGTCCTCTCCCTGTGGAGTCAGGATGCATCACCTTCCTGGCACATCAATGCATGACAATATGCAGTGTATTAGCAACTGGGGATGCCCACCTGAATGTTGATGTCCAGTGTGCTTTTTTTCTTTAAAGATTTATTTATTTATTTGAGAGAGAGGGAAAATCTCCCGCAGACTCCCTGCCAAGCATGGAGCCCAATGCAGGGCTCTATCTCATAACCCTGAGATCATGACCTGAGCCAAAACCAAGAGTCGGGTGCTTAACTGACTAAGCCACGGAGGCACTCTTGTCCAGTGTTCTTAATTAGTTTCACTATTAATCGAATCATTGTCCACTTGATTGAACTTGATCTCCAGCTCACCTGTCCCTTCCCTGGAGGTTGGGTTGATATCACATGGCTCAAAGCCCAGCCCTCTAATCACTGAGTGGTCTTCTTGTAACCAGCCCCCTTCTGAGTCATGGCCTCCTATAAACCCTCAGGGTCCACCGTGAATGGGAGACATTCTTATCACTGGGGAATCTCCAAGGATTTAGAGTTTACTTCGCAGGAATCAGAAGCAAAGACCAGCCAAATTCCTTATTACCCAGGATACAGATTCTGAATTTCATATCATATGTAGAAAGTTCTTCCCTTTTTAAGAATATTACGAAAACAAATTGCCCCAGGATTTCCACTACAACCTAAATATTCCATTTTTTTTTAAATTTGTTAAAAGACTTATTTATTTGAGAGAGCGAGAATGAGAGAGAGAGAGTACATGAGAGGGGGGAGGGTCAGAGGGAGAAGCAGGCTCCCTGCTCAGCAAGGAGCCTGATGTGGGACTCGATCCCAGGACTCCGGGATCATGAGCTGAGCTGAAGGCAGTCACCTAACCAACTGAGCCCCCCAGGTGCCCTGAATATTCCATTTTTTTCCCCAAAATATATTTTTGATCCATCTGGAACTTATCCTAGTTTACAGGAGAAAGATTTAACTTATTTTTTTCTAGATAGTTGTCTTAAAATATTTATTGAGGGGCGCCTGGGTGGCTCAGTCGTTAAGCGTCTGCCTTCGGCTCAGGTCATGATCCCAGGGTCCTGGGATCGAGCCCCGCATCGGGCTCCCTGCTCCGCGGGAAGCCTGCTTCTCCCTATTTCACTCCCCCTGCTTGTGTTCCCTCTCTCACTGTGTCTCTCTCTGTCAAATAAATAAATAAAACTTTTAAAAAAATGTTTATTGAATAAACTATTTTCCCTCCACTGACTGAAATGCCAACCTTATGATATACCAAATTCCTATATGGATCTAGACCTATTTCTTAATTTCTTAGTGTGTTCCATTGATCTGTTTTTTATATGTCCATACTACACAGTTCGAATTATTGTAGTTTTATAATTTGTTATTTCAAATTAATATTAATAGTAAATTTTGTAAACTTCTGTAGAGCATTCTTTTGGAACTAGATTTAAAATGAAATACAAATTAGGAGGTAAAATATCCAATATAGCTGTCAGATAAGTAGCCAACATCCAGTTGATCTGGTTTCTGAGCCATTTAGCAGCTTAGAGTAGGAATTGTTTCCAATGAATTCAGTTACTTTTTATGCCAGAATTGAAGGTTACTCACAAAATTGTGTGCCATACTTTTGTCTTTTAGGAGAAGTTATCCAGAATCACATGCACAATTTTCAGTGCATTGGAAATAGCCCAGTGAACTGTAGCTCCTCCTCTCCTCTAATGCATCAGGAACATTCTAGGTATCTGGCTTTCTCAACAGCCAGTTGTTGAATGTTGAGCACACACTTTCCTCAATGCTTTTTTTTTTTAAGATTTTATTTATTTATTTGACAGAAAGAGACACACAGAGAGAGAGAACACAAGCAGGGGGAGTGGGAGAGGGAGAAGCAGGCTTCCCACTGAGCAGGAAGCCCAATGCAGGGCTCGATCCCAGGACTCTGGGATTATGACCTGAGCAGAAGGCAGACGCTTAACGACTGAGCCACCCAGGCCCCCCTCTTCAATGCTTTCTGCCTCCTGTCCATTTTGAACCCTGAGCGAGGTCACTCACTTGCTCCCAGCAGAATCAATGGGCTTCCTTCTGCTCCTGACCAAGGTGGGTCTAAGTCAGCCAGTCCAACCCGGGCCCAGTGTTGGCAGAACATAATTCTTTCGTGGTCAACCCTGGTGTTTTTATCTTCACACTGGACTTTTCCTTCAGACTAGGCAAAGAAAATTGGCGGAATAGACCACATGATTTTGGCTCCCATAGGTAAAAATGCAGGTGTGTGAGCTTGTCTATGAACAGTGCGTGAATTTCAGAGCCTGCTTCTGTAGCATGCTACAGAATGAGCTAACAGGAGGAGCTTTCAGAGTTCCCAATAAATGTGTCCAAATGCCTGCCCTAGCCCATCTTTCCATCTTATTTAATTTTTGTATCCATCAGGATTTAAAGGCATGGGATGTGTTCTTCAATAGAAAACTATGGAAGTCTTATTTATGTATATATGTATTTATTTATGTCAGATGAGGGTCAGATCCATCCACAGCTGAGCACTGTGTACTGGAGATAGAGGGGGTAACAGATAACAGAGGACCTCAAGCTTCAAAAAGCCTGTGACTGATGAGGGGAGACACATGGGTGCTAAGCATTTAGCCTATAGTTTTCATGGGAAAAACTGAGTTAGAACTCAGGACTCAGGCTGTAAAGTGAACCCATGAGAACCCATAAACATTTGATGTTTTATTTCTCACTCTGTCCAAAAAGGATTGGAGGTGGTTTAAGGTTTTATTGACATACACACACAAAAATCCCAGTAAAGTAGTATATTCACAAATCTAAAAATCATTAAAATGTTATTATACATTAAATTAGCAATAACGGTTATTATATATTTGAACACAGGTTTCACCCTGCAGTCTGAAAGTAAAGCATTCCTATGAAAACTTTCCGAAGCCAAAATGGTGGAAAGCAAAGAAGCAATTACCATTAATTTATACAGGAAAAAAATTGAACATTTCTAGACCTCTCTTAGGCTTTTCTGATTCCTAGGACACGTCTTGCTAAGAGTGGAGCAGATAAATGTAGGTAAAGCACAGAAGCTCATGGAGAGTTCAGAGCTATGATGGCTGGACGCTGAGATGCTGAGTGTAGCTCCTGGGGAAGGAGCTGGGTGGGGCCGGCCTTGCCGCTTGGGGTTTATGCTGCCTCTGTAATGGCTTGTTGCAAAACAAGTGCTGAATGCTATTTTTGCTTTTTGCCTTTTTGGGCAAAAGCAAAAAACCTCTTTGGGTTTCTTTCAGTTAGTGAAAACAGGTACTAATGTAGGTCTTTTGTAAAAGCCAAGTGGCATAATGTGAATTTTTTAAAAGATTTTATTTACTTACTTGACAGAGAGAGAGAGATCGTGTGCACAAGCAGGGGGAGCGGGAGAGGAAGAAGCAGGCTCCCCACTGAGCAGGGAGCCCAATGTCGGGCTTGATCCCAGGACTCTGGGATCACAACCAGAGCTAAAGGCAGACACTTAACTGACTGAGCCACCCAGGTGACCATAATGTGAATTTTTGCAAAGCAGGGGACACCTGTTTATCTGTTCCCCTGTAGCAGAATGATTCATAAAATATGAAGCCTTTTTATGAGCTCAGGCACAACAAAGATAGATACCAAACATGCCCAAGTTTTTGACATATACATTCAAAAGGTCTGATGTAGAACAAGTAGAAAGGAGAAAAGTTGGGTGGAATGGATGTTATTGTAGGGTTGCTGGTGGGCCCTTTTCTGCGCCCAGGACCAGTCTTCTATCACCTGGAAACAGCAGCTGCCTCACCAATGGATCCCTCCCTGGAGACTGCCCTCTGTCACAGAAGACTGTCTCCCCTGAGCTTACCCCCAGAAGGTGGCTCGTGGCCAGTGACTGGCTGATGTGGGGATACACAAGCCCTGCCTTCTTGTCTCAGTTTGGGCCCTGAAGGGCTGTCCCAGCTCCCCTTGGGACAGGCTGAAGGTGCAGTTTCCTGCGCACTGGGGGTCATCTTCTCTTCCAGCCCCTATTCCTGCCTTCCTCACTTCTGCAAATTAGCTAGGACAGAGAGAAAGAGCCTGTCCCAAGGAACTGCCCAAACCTCGAGGCAGGACTGGGAGACCCAGTATCAGAAGATGATAGGGACATTTGATGACCCAGCTGTGGTTCATGGAAATTTACCTTGGAAGGTGTGGTAGGCAGAGTTCTCAGACTGCCACAGCCCATCCCAGCCCCTGGTGGACACACTTCTTCTCCCAGTTATTCAAACACTCATCTCGGAACTGCTGTGTCAGCATTTTGCAGATATAATTTAGTTTTCAGATTAGTTGGTGTCAAGTTAGGGAGATTATCTGAAGGCGAATATGCTACCTAATCACATGAGCCCTTTAAGAGCAGAGGGTTTTTTCCTTCTGGTTACAGAAGAGGAAGTCAGAAATTTGAAGCCTATGAAGGATCAATGTGCTCTTGTTGGCTTGATGATGGAGAAACACCTCTGGCAAGGACATGAACGACATCTAGATGCTGAGAGCCCCTCCCAGCTAAGAGCCAGCCAAGGAAGCCAGGACCTTGGTCTCACAACCAGAAGGACTTGAATTTTGCCAACAACAAGAATGAGTTGGAAGTGAATTTTCCCTAGAGCCTCCAGACTTTGCCAATACCTTGATTTCAGCCTTATCCTGAGCAGGAACCAGCCATGCCATGCAGGATTTCTTATATATGAACTGTGGGCTAATTGAGTGTTGTTTTAAGCCACTAAGTTTGTGGCAGCGTGTTATGTATGTAGCAGTAGAAAGCTGATACAGGGGGACAATGCAATGGGAGGGTCTCAGGTTAAGCTCCTCCCTACTGCACAAAAGTGCGTTTAGCCCAGGCCCCCCTCCTCAATGCTTTCTGCCTAGGAGATCAACTCCTAAGAGAAAGTGGGGAGGTCCTCTGAATGTGATTAGCCCTGCACTCAAGAAAAAAGGGAACAGGAGGCCTTAATGGACTTCAAAAAAAAAAACAAAACCCACTGGGTCTGATTAAATTTATGTGAGACTAGACTGAGTTTGCAAAAAGAGACAGAATAAGGACTCAAAAATTAGTATGAGATCTAAAACAATAAAACTCCTAAAAGAAAACATCGGCAGTAGTCTCTTGGACATCAGCCTTAGCAACATGTATTTATGGATCTGTCTTCTCAGGCAAGCAGAACAAAAGTAAAATTAAACTAGTGGGACTACACCAAAATAAAAAGATTTAGCACAGCAAAGGAAATCATCAACAAAACAAAAAGGTAACCTACAGAATGGGTTGATATTTGCAAATGTTATATCTGATAAGGGGTTAATATCCAAAATATATAAAGTACTTATACAACTCAAGACCAAAAGAACAAACAATTTGATTTAAAAATGGGCAGAGGAGGGGAGCCTGGGTGGCTTAGTCAGTTAGGCATCTGCCTTCAGCTCAGGTCATGATTCCGGAGTCCCAGGATCAAGTCCACATCGGGCTCCCTGCTCAGTGGGGAGTCTTCTTCTCCCTCTCCCTCTGCCCTCCTTCCCCCGCTCGTGCTCTTACTCTCTCTCAAATATATAAATAAAATCTTTAAAAAAAAAAGGGAGAGGACCTGAATAGACATTTTCCCAAAGACATCCAGATGGCCAACAGACACGTGAAAAAATTCTCAACATCACTAATCATCAGGGAAATGCAAATCAAAACCACAATTATCACCTTACCCCTGTCTGAAAGGTGAGTATCAAAAAGACAACAAATAATAAGTGTTGGTGAGGATGTGGAGAAAGGGAACACTTGTGCTCTATTCGTGGGAATATAAGTTGGTGTAGCCACTGTGGAAAACAGTATGGAGGTTACTCAAAAAATTAGAAATACGATATGATCTAATAATGTCACTACTGGGTATTTATCCAAAGAAAAGGAGAATACTAATTTGAAAAGCTATATGCACCCCTATGTTTATTGCAGCATTGTTTACAATAACCAAGATATGGAAGCCACACAAGCGTCCACTGATAGATGAATGGATAAAGAAGATGTAGTATATACATAATGGAATATTATTCATCCATAAAAAAGAATAAGATCTTGCCATTTGTAACAACATGGATGGACCTAGAGGGTATTAGGCTAAGTGAAATAAATCAGACAGAGAAAGACAAATACCATATGCTTTCACATGTAAAAAACAAAAATGAAGAAACAAAAAACCAAACAGACTCTTTTTTTAAAAAAGATTTTATTTATTTATTGACAGAGAGAGACACAGTGAGAGAGGGAACACAAGCAGGGGGAGTGGGAGAGGGAGAAGCAGGCTTCCCGTTGAGCAAGGAGCCCGCTGTGGGGCTCGGTCCCAGGACTGACCTGAGGCGAAGGCAGACACTTAATGATTGAGCCACCCAGCTGCCCCCAAACAGACTCTTAAATACAGAGAACAAACTGGTAGTTGCTGTGGTGAGGGAGTGGGGAGCAGGTGAAATAGATTAAGAGGAGTAATAGGTACAAACTTCCAGTTATGAAATAAATAAGTCATGGAGATGAAAAGTACAGCCTAGGGAATATAGTCAATAAAATTTTAATAACACTGTACGGTGACAGATGGTGACTGAATTTATAGTGAGCACTAAGCAACGTACAGAATTATCAAATCACTGTATTGCACACTCATATTAATAAATTATATGTCAGTTATACTTCAATAATAAATAAATAAAGTTATAATAATTAGTAAAATGAAGTTACATTTTTACACTTCTCAGTCTATGATATGTGAAATTTATACTCACTGTGATTTGCATTTGGTTGTTAAAAGTGTTTAAGACTTTTTTACCCTACAGTTTCCACAGGACAATGATACATTTATCTTGTTCTGTTGCAGGCTATTCACATGCTAAGAAGTATTTCCCCCTGTGCCTGGATCTTCACTGAAATATGGATTAAAAGACTTTAAGAGAAACATCTACCAACTGCAACATATGGATCCTGATTCAAAAAACTTTAAAGAAAAACTTATGAGATAATGGGGAAATTGGAACGCTGGTTGAACAGTTTATAATGTTAGGAAAAATTATTGTTAATTTTCAAAGGTGTGATAAAGGGTATATACATGCATGGATGTATATAATGTATAACATAATGAAAGATTTATGGATGAAATAATATAATGTCTGGGATTTGCTTCCAAATAATTGGGTGTGGGGCTGGGGGATTAAGTTCATAGCAGAGACAAATTTGGTCATAAGTTGATGGCTGTTGAATTTGGGATGACAGGCACATGGAGGTTCATTATATTTGTTCATTTTGACAAAATACTAAATCTTTTTTATTTTGTGTATTTGAAACTTTTCATTAGAGAGAAAATAAGCCCACTTTGGTCCCATTCTGGTTTTGATGACTGATGTCGCAGGCAGTCTGTGCCCTCCTGGGTGCAGGGCTCCTGAGATGGGGCTACCTCTTTGCTGAGCAGGAGCTGTTCCAGGTATAGCCTTTCCCTTGCTCCCCTCATTCCTCTCAAGGCTTCTTGGCAGAATTCCTATGGCTCTTCTTTTATATTATCTCTCTTCTATTTCCGAACTCCATTTCATGCTTTTCCTAATTATTCCCAACAAAAAGGAACTTGAAATTCACATATGCTGCCACTGAACATCTTGTTGCTGAAAGGGCATACAGAAATAGCCCAAAGAGCAGAATCTGTGGCAAGAAAAGCATCTGGGGAAAGATTTCTGCCTTGTTTTTCTTTAAAATAAGGTTATTTAGCACAGGTCTCAGAAAACACATAGTGAACCAGATTTCATTTTCCTGTTAATTACATTTGAGCTGAGATACAGAAGTAAAAAAGTATTTTCCTTTTTTTTTTAACAAGAAGTTTATTCAAACAACAAGATGCATGACTTGAAGGGAAACTAGGAAACTATCATTTCTTTTAGAGTAATTTATCTCTACTTAAAGTCAGCTTGCCCTACATATAACAGCTACATACAAAAAAGTTGTAAAATTATCCTTGATTTTACAATGATAAATGACAAACATTAAAATTCTCCAATTAAACAAAGTATAGAAGAATTTTTATATTCTTTTTGTTGTTGTTAAAGACCAAAAGCAAAATAGCTTACTGGAATACAAAGGTAAGAGCTGAGTGAGCATGCCACAAATGGAGAAAGGGGCTATTTCCATAGAAGCAGTATTTTTCTCCATCCCATCTCCATTTGACGTCGATCAAAACATATCATTGGCCGTTTATTCACAACAACAACAAAGCCAGTATGCTTATGCACTTACACCCATTACTTTATGTACAACAAAAGAATGGAGAGGGAGGAAATGAAAGAATAGAGAAAACTATACTAAACCATGTGATACTAGTTGGGATATGGTGGAACCAAACTGCAGTTTTCTAACTGAGAATGTCTTTCTTCGGAGTCTGGAGGAACAGAGTTCTGGAGTGAAGTAGCAGATTCCCTTTCTAGTAGACATCTCCCATCTGCTGCTGGAACACATCAATTGTATCTTCCTCATCCATTTCCAACCATGCAGGTGTGTCTGTCTCATGGATTAGCTGCCTGTCAAATCAGAATCTGATCTGCCTCATTGACAAACCTTGTCATACACAATAGGCTTTCACCAGTTTACTAAGTAGTATATGCCTCTTAATCTTAAACGGCCCTACAGAACCATCCTGCCCCGCTACCTTCAAATTAATATGATTGTAGTTCTAGGTCTTGACTCATTCCTTGGGCTCTTCATTGGCCAGGGTGAGTCCCGGGGTCTCCTCAGCTGCAGCTTCACGAAGAAGGGACCAGGTTGGCAGTGAACAAGCACAAAGAAGCACCTGGAGCAGCAGAAGGAGGGTGGTAGCAGTCAAAAAGCATTTTCTGAAATAAAAAATAAGTTTCTTGGAAGTGTTTAGAACCTACTAGGATTTGTTTAGAACCTACTAGACCAGAGCAGGAGAAGATCTTTTTCATGGGGTTTATTTCCAGTTGATTAGTTGTGAAATAGCTGAGACTTAGCCAGAGAAGTCTGAAACTCCCAGGTAACTGGCATTCCTGTGTAAAATAAAGCTCTTAGCTGGGAAGGGCTTCCCAATACAGCCAAAAGAGCAAGAACTGCTCTTTTTACATCAAAAAAGAATAAAAGACTTGGGAATGAATTTAACAAAACAAAATGTCTACTCAGAAAACTACAAAACATTGTTGAAAGAAATTAAGGAAAATCTGAATAAATGAGAAGATATCTCAGGCTGGAGGATCAGAAGACTTAATATATTGTCAAGATATCAGCACTCCCCGCAGTGATTCACTGCAAGATCATTCACTGCCATCCCCATCAAAATTCTAGCTGGGTTCTTTGCAGATATTCACAAGAGGATCCTAAAATTCATATGGAAACATAAGGGACTCAGAAGAGCCAAAACATTCTTGAAAAAGAAGAACAAAATCAGAGGACTCATTTCTTGAAAAACTTATTTTAAAGCTACAGTAATCAAGACAGTGTGTTACTAGAATAAAGACGGACATATAGGTCAATGGAATAGACACATTGCAGCTGATTGATTTTCAATGGGCTCCAAGGAGCCCATTGGGGAAAAGAATAGTCTTTTCAATAAATTGTTCTTGGATAACCGGATATCCACTCATAAAAGAATGAAATTAGATGATCTACCAAATACCATATACAGAAATTAACCCCCAGTGGTTAAAAAAAACCAAAATCCTAGATTAGATTAGATACAACACCCAAAGCATAAGCAACCAAGGAAAACATTGACATTGAACTTTATCAAAATTAAAAGTTTTTGTGGTTCAAAAGATACCATCAATAGAAGTAAAAAAAAGACAACCTACAGAATGGAAGAAAATAGTTGTAAATCATATATCTGATAAAGGATTGATACTTAGAATATATAAAGAACTGTTACAACTCAATAATAAAAAGACATAAAACCTAATTTAAAAACAGGTGAAGGATCAGAGTAGACATTCTCCAAACAAGATATGCAAATGACCAAGAAGCACATGAAAAGATGTTCAACACCATTAGCCATCAGGGAAGTGCAGCTCAAAACCACATGAGATACACTTCACACATGCTAAGATAGCTGCAATCACAAAGACAGATAATAAAAAGTGTTGGCAAAGAGATGGAGTATTAGAACCCTCCAGCATTGCTAGTGGGAATGTAAAATAATGCAGCTGCTGTAGAAAATAGGTTGGCAATTCCTCAAATGGTCAAACATAGAGTTACCATATGACCCCCCAATTCTAGTCCTCCGTATATACCCAAGAGAAATGAAAACAAAGGTCTACACAAAAACTTGTACATGGGGGCACCTGGGTGGCTCAGTCGTTAAGCGTCTGCCTTTGGTTCAGGTCATGATCCCAGGGTCTTGGGATCAAGCCCTGCATCGGGCTCCCTGCTCGGCGGGAAGCCTGCTTCTCTCTCTCTCACTCCCCCCTGCTTGTGTTCCTGCTCTCACTATCTCTCACTATCTCTCTCTCTGTCTGTCAAACAAATAAATAAAATCTTTAAAACAAACAAACAAACAAAAACAAAAAAACTCGTACATGAATGTTTATAGTAGCCTAGGGGCTAGGTGACCACTTCCAAGATGGCTTTGTCACAGGGCAGGCTATTGGCTGACAGTTCGGCTGGGTCCAGGGTCCTAAGAACTTGCGTCGCCTCTTCATGTGCTCCTCCATGGGCTGTTCTGCTTCTTCATGTCATGGTGACTGGGTTCTAAGAAGGAGAAGGGGCATCCCAAGAGACAGGAAGCAGAAGCTGCTGGTTTCTTAGGGCCTGGGTCTAGAAACTGTTACCATTACCCCTGTTGCATTTTATTGGTTGAGCAGTCACAGAGCCTAGATTCAAGAGTTGGGGACATTGACCTCAACTCCTGATGGGAAGTGTGTTAAAATTTTGATGACATGTTTTATAACTGCCACACCCCATAGTAGTTTCCAGAGCTGGGATATGACTCCTGATATGGCTGAATCATGGAGTTCAAAGTCTTAAAAATTCTGCTTTACATTTCAAATAGGAGGGGTGACAGACCCTGGGATGGAAGAGCGGGAAAGCCGTTTAAAATATTTTTAGTTGGTTTTGGGAGGGGTGTATTACCCTGCTCATAATCATGACCATTTTGAGGAAAAAAAAAACTATTTGCAATATTTATGGCAAATTTCAATGATGTCATTTTAATGCTGAATATCCAAAGATGGAAGGTCAGAGACAAGGTTATTAAAAGAACAAACAGAAGAAGGTCTTGTTTCCCTTTTAGCAACAAATCTAAAGACAGGACTCGCCATGAACAGAAAGAGCTCTGTCTATGCTTTGGTTGTGAAGGAGAACAGTCTCTTTATAGTGGTCATGTCTTAACTCAATACATTACTCAGCTGGGCTTTAATCCTGGGGCTACAATCAGACCATTCAAAATGCCATCATTATACCTGACAGATGGGGCATGTGCCAGCATGATTCAGACCCGGTAGCCCATCAAAATGGGAAGTGAGGGCTCTGTTCAACTGTTGGCTTTGCGATGCAAATAGAATCCAGCCCCTTTCCTATTTTATTCTGTCATTGTTCCCCAAAGGTTTTCCCAAGAGGATAGAGAAATTCCAGCCATTGCCCTCATTTACTTTGAGGATCTCGGATTTGGATATTGTTACGGAACCTGCTCTGGATTGCCCAAAGGAAGAACCAAGTGGCACCCAGAGATCTTGGAGGATAGGAGGTTTATTTAACGCTGGCAGGCTCAGAGGAGAGTGGTCTCCAAAGGTCTGAGCCCTGAGCACAAACAAAAGGGGTAATTTACACACTTCTACTTCCGCATACTTGGCCCTTTTGGCGCATGCGCGAAGCCAGGCAGGGAGAAGAACCTGGATTGGCGCGCGCGTGGGAAGCAGAGCTGGGAGAAGAACCCGCGTGAGTCCCTGGGCAAGGACTGGGCCTCTCCTGCTGGCTCGGTCCGCCATCTTAGGACACAGATTTCCCTAATCATTCTCCTCTTTGATGCCCCTTTAAACACCTAGTTTAGAGGGCATGCTTTTCATTTTCTAACAGGCGATAGTGTGTAAGGAGTAACTGGAGTCTGATTTTAGCAATCTGAGTAGTGATAAACCTAGGAAGGGCATTAAGAATACAAGGACCAAATGCTACTGTGAGGAGGAGCATTAGGAGGGGGCCGACGAGGGGGGCCAACCAAGGGAGCCATTGTGAGAGGGAATCCCACTAAGTGGTCCACTGGAGTGCCTCCCACCAGTGATTCACTAGTTCCTGTAATTGGGTTAGAGTTTCTTGGACCACCCCCGACTCATTAGCATAGAAACAACATTCCTCCTGTAAGAAGAGGCAGGGCCCCCCTTGCACAGCCATGAGTAAGTCGAACCCATACTTGTTTTGGAGGACCACTGAAGCCAGTGAATCGAGTTGGCGCTGCAGGTCCAGGGCCAACTGAGTGAGGGCAGAAAAATCACCGTGAGTTGTTGAGTTAGCCCCTGGTACTGAACCTGAGACATCCCGAAGCCAGTGGCGCCGAGGGCAACACCTGATGCTGCCAGCAGACTCCACGATAAGAGGGATGGCCATGGGGGAGCATCGAGGGTAGGCAGGAGATCTCCATATGAGTGGGGCATCTCTCCCGGGGAGGACTGAAAGATCAGGTAAGAGACTGACAAGCGTGCATGATGGATCACACAGGGTGATGCAGATGTACACACCTTGATCACAAGCCAGAAAAAATGTTGTCAGACGCACAGACCCAACTGTGGCCTGTGATGGGAGAGGAAGAGTTGCCATACAGCGGCACCGGAGCCAGAAAAGGAAAATCTGAGGTCCCCGGTGCCGGTGCTGCGATGGGAGGTGACACGGTAGACTGGTTGAGGATGACACCTACGTATTGGACGGGACTGGGCTTCATACGGATCCAGCAGTCAGACCCTAGGGGTGGATTCGAGTGGTTAAGCGCTTGGTGGGAGGCGTTAATCATACCTAACAGTTGCGCTATAGATGCCTGCTGTGTGTGGATGGGGGACCCAGGGATGTGCCAGGGCGAGTTATTTTCTGTCTGACTCTGGGGGTTGACTGTAAGGCTTGGAGTGAACATGGACTTAATCATAAACTTGGCCATGGGGTCGGTCCCCATAGGGCGATATTGGCCCAACAGGAGAATGATTCCTGTGGCCCATGATGTGGCATTGGGTTCTAAGACCAAGAGAGTGAGCAGTATACAGTGATTGTTAGGGCAAGAGGATGGGGCGGCGTTGCGTGACAAGGAAATCCGGATGTCACTGCGCTGTTTGAGGCGCCACCTGGTGGACCAGTGTTCCATTCCCGGCCAAGTCGTCACCCAGGACTCACATCCCCAGGCTCAGGAGCAGAACTGAGGGCAGGTGTTTGGCTGTTGAGGCGTAGGGCCCCCACAGATGTAGATATCTACCAGCCGGTAACCAGAGTGAGGGCCATGGTAGGAACACCGCCTATGCGGTTCCCAGGAGGTATCAAGAAGCTGGCATCCATCAAAACGGAGGTTAATCTTTGGTGTGTGCCCATCCCAGGTGGAGGAAGTCAGTGGGGGCGCTGGTGCGGGATTGAGGGGGATAAATTGGAAAGTCCGTTTGCCAGTGACGGCGATACGAGAGTTTGCCCCCCCTTGCCTGGCCGGACAAGCTAGAGGCAGTGAGAAGGAGCAGCACACCAGGTAGCAGAAAACCAGGACTGACTGGGGCCAGGAAAACCATGGTGAAATGTGCTCAGGAGTAGAGAGCAGAGGGCCAATGAAAGTGGGATCTATGGCCTTAGGTAGAGGGAGCCATAGTGGCTCACCCATCAGCAGATGAAACCTGTGGACAAGTAAGTGCAGTAATACACCCTAGGGTCACCCAATAAGCAATGACAATAGTAAGCCTCTGGGGGAAAGTCCAGTCAGGCGGGGCAACAGTGCAGAGTCCGATTCCCAAGATGAGGGAAATCACACCGATGAGAGTTAGGGACCACAGTGAAAAGGTGTCCATCAGTCGGTGGGGTCTCATCAAAGGTGAAGCCAGAGTGGGTTTGTGAAGTCTGGCTGGACTCTCCAGTGCATGACTCCTCATCCGAATGATGAGCTCTCTTCAGTCTGGAGTGGTGGACCCACGGGGTGAACCCTGAGACCTTGAGGGCAGTAGGGGCGGTTAGAACAACAGTGTGGGGCCCTGTCCACTGTGGTGTGAGGGGGTCTTTCTTCCAATCTTTGACCCAAACTGAGTCCCCTGGTTGGAAGGAGTGTTAGATGCCCTCCAGTTGCTGTTGGAACGAAGATGCACCCATCTGGCATCATCCACCATCCCTTTTCAATCAGGGTGGCCCCCTCAGCCATGGCCCATTCTTTTTCCTTTTTAGTGTAACTGGGTAGAGGGACTTCTCCCGGGGGTGTTAGGCCATAGTGAGGGAAGGGGCTCTGTCCATGTCCTCACTGGCTGCGGTCTTGGCTGCCTCATCTGCCAGATGATTTCCCCATGCTATGGGGTCATCTCCTTTGTGGTGTCCCTTACAGCGCAGGATTGCTACTTCCTTTGGAAGCCAGACGGCTTCGAGGAGTCTCAGTATCTCCTCTTTGGTCTTGATGGCTTTTCCTGCTGCAGTTAGGAGGTCCCTTTCCTTGTAGATGGCTCCATGTATACGTACAATAGCAAAGGTGTACCGAGAGTCCGTATAGATGTTGACTCGCTTGCCTTCACCGAGGGTGAGGGCTCGGACTAAGGCATATAATTCAGCCCGTTGAGCTGACCATCCAGCTGGTAATGCCTTAGCTTCTAGGACTTCAGTGGTTGTGGTTACTGCATAACCCCCTTTCTGGGCACCCTCCTGTAGGTAACTGCTGCCGTCGCTGAACAGCGTGAGCTCTGGATTCTTTATGGCTTGATCCCGCAGATCTGGACAGCTCGTGTAGACCTCATCAGTTACCTCAGAACAGTCATGGTCTGGTTCCCTCTCTTCCGTGGGGAGAAAGGTTGCTGGATTTAATGTCCTTACTGTTTCGAGGGTGACCTGTGTGTTTTCGCAGAGGAGTCCGTGGTATTGTGCTAGCCCAGAGTTGGAAAAGAAGCAGTGCCCCTGTGAGTTCATGAGGGACACAACTGCATGAGGGACCTTGATGTTACGTTCTTGCCCCAGGGTAAGTTTGTCCGCCTCCTTGATGAATAGGACTGTGGCTGTCAGTGCCCTGAGGCACAGTGGCCATCCTGCTGCCACGGGGTCCAGCTTCCTTGACAGGTAAGCAACAGGTGGTTGCCAGGGTCCAACAGTCTGGGTGAGTACGCTGAGCACTATTTTTTCCTTTTCATGCACAAAGAGATTGAAGGGTTTTTCTACATCTGGCAGGTCCAGGGCTGGAGCCTGCCACAGGGCAGTCTTTATCTCTGTGAAAGCAGCTTCTACTTCCTCAGTCCAGGTAGGGGGTTCTCGATTTGGTCCCCCTAAAAGATCATAAAGGGGTCTTGCTATTGCTGAGAACCCAGGGATCCAGATGCAGCAGAATCCTGCAGCCCCCAGGAATTCTCTCTCGTAGGCCCCTTTTTGTCTGGGGCTGTGGCAGGGAGATGATATCCCTTTTCCTCTCTGGCCCTAGTTCTCTCTTCCCTTGGGTGAGGAGGAAACCAAGGTAGCAGACCTGTTGTTGGCAGATTTGTGCCTTCTTCCAAGAGGCTCGGTATCTCGAGTCTGACAGGAGCTGTAGGAGGGCCTTTGTGCCTTTTGTGCAGTCTTCTTGGGTGTCACTGGCGAGGAGGAAGTCATCCACATAGTGGAGGAGGGTGCACCATGTGGCCTCTCTTGGGAAGCTGGCGAGGTCCACGGCCAGCCCTTCCCCAAAGAGGGTTGGTGAGTTTTTAAACCCCTGCGGGAGGCTCGTCCAAGTCAGTTGCATCTGGCGCCCTGTATCAGGTTCAGACCTTTCAAAGGCAAATAGTGGCTGGCTCTGGGGAGCTAAGCGGAGGCAGAAGAAGGCATTCTTCAAATCTAGGCAAGTGAACCATCTGGCCCACACTAGGATTTGGCCGAGGAGGGTGTATGGATTCGGGACCACTGGGTGCAGAGAGATGGTCACCTTGTTGATGGCCCATAGGTCTTGAACTGGTCGGTATACCCCTCCTGGCTTCTTGACTGGCAGGAGTGGGGTATTCCAGGCTGATTGGCACTCGACTAGAATACCCGCTTCTTTGAGTTTGGTCAGATGTTCTTGGATGCCGATCTTAGCTGCTTGTGGAAGGGGGTATTGCCTTTGCCTCTGAGGTTGGGCTCCTGGGATCAGTTCAACAATGATAGGGGCCCGATTCTGGGCTAGTCCAAGTGGGTTTTTTTCAGTCCATACTGAAGGGAAGGCGAATCTGAACTCCAGCGGGCTGCTCGGTTGGGCCTGGGCACAGAATAGCCTCCATTCTTCTTCCCTTGGCATGGTAATTGCTAGTATTAGAGACCCTGTATCCTCTTGTCTTGGGTTCAATCGGAGGCTAGTGTGTCCAGTGGGCTCAAAGGTTATCTG
The DNA here is from genome assembly GCF_037043125.1 of Eumetopias jubatus. Classification (NCBI taxonomy): domain Eukaryota; kingdom Metazoa; phylum Chordata; class Mammalia; order Carnivora; family Otariidae; genus Eumetopias; species Eumetopias jubatus. The sequence goes on along the minus strand of NW_028274822.1, from coordinate 58,708,078 downwards.
AGCCCTAAGCTTGGAGAGTATGTCTCAGCCCAGGAGAGGGATGGAGCAATCAGGCAGATAAAGGAATTCGTGTCGGACCTTGTGGCCCCCGAGTTTGCACTGGCGAGCCTGGCAGAAGGACTGTGGTATCGCCCGTGTCCCAGTGGCCCCAAGTGGTCGCGACCCAGTGGTCACAGTCCTTTTGCTGAAAGGGGCCACTGGGGAGGTGACAACAGAGTGCTCGGCCCCAGTATCAACCACAAAAGTCACTGGTTGGCCCTCCAACTTCATTGTGACCATGAGCTCATGGGGGCCAAGGAGGAAAGAGCCCGGTCCCCCTCAGTCTGAATCCATTCCCGCAAGGCCTATGAGGTCCTCCTTTCGGGGTTCTTCCTTGTAGCAGCTGGGCTTCTGAGCCTTTCCCTGGTTGGGACATTCGTTTTTCCAATGCCCTTTCTCTTCAAAGTAGGCACATTGTTCCCTTGCCAAGGGAGTTCTGGGCTCCCCCCTTTCACTGGTCAGGGTCTCCCCACCTTTGTGTTGTCCTTTTCTTCCAGGGTGGCAGTGAGGAGGCTGACTTTCTTTTTCATCTTTTTGTAGGCTTCCCGTTTGGCTGCGACCCCCCTGTTCATGTAGACCTTATTGGCAATCTCTATTAGTTGGGTGATGTTCATCCCGGCAAAACCCTCTAGTTTTTGAAGTTTTTTCTGATGTCTGGGGCAGCCTGAGCCAGGAAGGAGGTGTTTACCATATGTTGGCTTTCCTGTGCCTCGGGGTCAAATGGAGTGTGTAGGCTGTACTGTAGGCTTCACATAGTCTTTTGTAGTAGTCCCCGGGGGACTCCCCTGGTTGTTGAGTGACTGAGGATACCTTAGTCATGTTCATGGGTTTCTTAGCTCTTGCCCGGATTCCCTGGAGGAGGGCTTCCTGGTACCGGCAGATGTGGGCCTGTCCCTCGGATGTGGTGAAGTCCCATGCTGGGCTCCCCTTGGGTGCGGCCGCATTAGCCCAGGCAGCAGGGTCGATCACTCTGCAGGTGCGTGCTCTTCCAGGGACTGCTGTGCACCTTTCATTATTCTCCTCCTTTCCTCTCTGTTAAACAGGGTGCGGAAAAACTTTGGCTGTCTTCCCAGGTTGGCCGATGAGTCTGGAAGAGGGATTCTATGGGTTCTACCATAGCCTGTGGCTTCTCAGAGTAGGATGGGGTGTTATGTTTCCAGTTGAGGAGGTCAGTGGTGGAGAAGGGCTGATAATACATCATGGAACGGCAGGGTTGGATCGTCCCATCTTCATCATGCCTCTTGGGTTCCTATGTCTCTCGTACCGGCATTTGGAGGGCGCTTGCGCCCAGCCTTGGGCACAGCCTGGCTGCCTGTTCTGGACAAAGTGGATCCTTTGGGCATGGAGGTGCCGGTGGATCGTTTGGGCCTGGAGGCGCTGGTGGATCCTCTGGGCCTGTCGGCACCAGTGAAACCGATGGTGGCACAGTGTCTGGAGCTGAAGGGCCAGGTGTAGGCAGTCTTGGGGGTACGTACAGTGGGGGCAGGGTCGGTTCGTCCTCAGGATCTCCAGCTAGGATTTGTGGAGACTGGGGCTTTTGCTGATTTTATTTAGGTCGCTTAGATGAGGCAATTAAGACCCTGGCCTGTCCCTGCCTATTGCAAGTGAATCGCACCCAGCGGGGAGGAGTCTGGGTAATTTCTAGCCAGGAGTCAATGTACAGAAACTGGTCAGGGTGTCCTGGTTCTCCTGTTACGACTCACCATACTTGAAGAATCATTGGGACTTCCAATGTCCCTTCTGAAGGCCATCTGACATCAAAAGTGGGCCATTCCAATTCACATAGGGTTCTCAACTTGCCGGGGTTCATCCGGACTCCCTAGTCTCCCAAAAACCCCTTTTTGAAATTTTTGATCATGGTCTCTAGAACTGTAGGTTTACTCTGCCCTCACCCCATGGTGATGTCCCTGTGTGCAGTGGCACAAAGACAGACAAGGGGGGGTGCCTCCTGAGGTTAGGAGACCAATCAGATGCCCGTCTAGCCATGTCCCAAAGGAGCTTAGGTGAGGCTTAGCCATAGTGGTCTCAGCGTTGTGACTTACGATCGGAAACTATTCCTATGCCACCGTAGACCATATGCCATTCCCCATGGAATCGCAGACGGGCCCACTCAAGACTCCCTAGGCTTCTGGGGACCTTAAGGGTGCCTGCCCGTGGAGTCACCGAATCAGTCCACTTGAGCAAGCCAGGTTGGACTGCACATTCATCACACATTCACTCCAGAAGTTATTACATTCGCTCCCTGGGAATACCTACGTGTGAGACACCTAAGAGGTCTCTGGGAGGTGATCAGGCTCCCCTTCCACCCCAATGGGGGTGGGCCTGTCTGGGTCCTGGGGCCCCAGGCCTTACCAGATTCTGACGTTGAGACCAGGTCCTCACCTGCCAAGTCTCCTCGAGTCCGGCAGGAACACCAGAGAGGGGCCCGCCCGAGGTGACTGGGGCGGGTGACTGCCGAAAATTAGGTAGGGCGCACCTTCTCCATTATGATCCCTTGTTCTGTTACCGCCCTGCCGTTGCCCCAAATCGGTGGCAACAATAGGCCAGGGCAGCTGGGTTTCCCTGTCAGGGAACCAAATGTTACGGAACCTAGACTGGATCACCCTATGGAAGAACCAAGCGGCACCCGGAGATCTTGGAGGATGGGAGGTTTATTTAACGTCGGCGGGCTCAGAGGAGAGTGGTCTCCAAAGGTCTGAGCCCTGATCACAAACAAATGGCGTAATTTATACACTTCTACTTCTGCCTACTTGACACTTTTGGCACATGCGCGAAGCGGGCCAGGGAGAAGAACCCCGAAGAGCCCCTGGGCAAGGACTGGGACTCTCTCGCTGGCTCAGTCGGCCATCTTAGGACACAGATTTCTCTTATCAATGTCACTACGGATGAAGATTTGCATAATTCCCAGCTGCTAAAAGATTGGCTTAAGTACTAGGACTTGGTAAATAGGATCTTGGTGCATGGGTAATACGAGGTGCTTGGGAGTGAAACTGACATAACTGTGTGGTATTGGAGCATCATTACTGAAACAATGCACTGAGGACGTCTAGAGGTACATTATTTTCTCATGGTACTCATTAACAAGGAGAAAAATAGTCATTTTTGCTAACCATTGAGCTTATTTTCCAGAGTAAGACATCCTTACTGGGATTCCTGGAGGCTGATGCCTTATCCATTAGGCCACTGGGTCACCCTTACTGGGATTCCTAAGAGCTGCTATCTGGACCACACTGGGACGACCTCACATGCTGCTCAGCGTAGACTGTATCTTCCATCAGGTGCCTCTGGGGTCCCGGTCCTGGGAGTGGTCCACTGAAAGGGCTCTGTGAAGAGAATTCAGAAGCGTGGCCTGCAGCCTTGGTAGAAGGACAATGGTTTAAACGGACAGTTCTTGTATGGTGACTAATATAACATAATAAAAAAATTATAAAAAAAAATAAACAGACTGTTCTATTAAGGGAACGGGCAAGAAAGCTACTTCATGGGCCGATTTTCTGTGAGCAGTTGTCTCCTTAGGACTAGGAAGGGCAATGAATCTGGCATAGGACAGAGAGACAGAGGGCCCAGAAGTTTTTTCCTTCTGCTGTGTCCTGACCTGAGTGCTCAGGGAGCCACCAACAACATTCCCAGCATCTTTGCCTGGTGGGGCTGATAAACAATTTGCTGCTGCCTTGCCCAGGCTGGAACCCTTCCATCCCTAATGGACCAGAAGCATTAGCACCATCGATCACTGGCCAGGATGCAGCCCCAGCCGCTGCCTGGGTGATTTATGATCTCAGTGCTGAGACAGGAGCACCGGCAGACTGTCTTCCCAAGATGTGGTCCAGGCGGCGCTAGCATTCTTTCAATGCAAGCCTTTAATCAGGAGCAGAGACCCCAGAGGCTGAAGAAGTATAAAAACCCGGGCCGAATTTGACTGACAATTTGACATCAGTGCCGGTCTGAGGCTGCATACTTGGAAAAGCAGCTGAGGAGTTGAAGAGAACAAGGCTGGTGGAATGGGAAGAACATCAGAAGAACAGAGTTTTGGTTGAGTGGCTCACCTCTAGGGAAGTCAAGGTCAGGAGTAAAGATTTAAAGTCCCCTTGAATCTCACCTCCTCTCTGTGGCTTCTGCCATCCCCATTTCTTCCAGATGATGGTTTGCCTGTCACCTCCAGTCAACCCTTATACACTTTCTGCACCAGTCATCCCTGGGCAGAGAGCATTCCAGCAGCAACCTCACCCCGCCCACAGGGGATTTAGAGACTAGAAATTTCCTTGGAGTGCTGGTGGCAGGGGGCTACTGGTTACATAGTACCAATTCTTTTTTTTAAATCCTTGTAGTAGACTTTAATACCTTGTGTTAGGTATGATACCTAACATAAAATTTACCGTTTTAACCATTCTTAAGTGTGCAGTTCAATGGTATTAAGTAGACACACATTATTGTACATCCATCTCTACAAATTTTTCATCTTCCCAACAGAAACTTTATACCCATGGAACAATAACTCAAAATTGGAATTACTGAATCATATGGTAATCTTATGTTTAATATTTTCAGGATTTGTCATACTGTTTTCCACAGAAGCAATGCACCAGGGTGCTAATTTCTCCACATCCTTGGCAATATTTGTTGTTTTCTTTTTCTTCTTTTTTCCCTTAATGATAGCCATCCTAATGAGTGTGAAATGGTATCTCATTGTGGTTTTGATTTGCGTTTCCCTAACGACTCTTGATGTTGAACATCTTTTCACATGCTTATTGGCCATCTGTATGTCTTCTTTGGAGAAATGTCTAAGTCCTTCACCCATTTTTTTAATTGGGTTTTGTTGTTGTTTGTTTTTATTTTTATCTTTGAGCTGTAAGAGTTCTTTATAAATTCTGGATATTAATCCTTTAACAGATAGATGATTTGCAAATATCTTCTCCCATTCTGTGAGCTGCCTTTCACTCTGTTGGTAATGTCTTTTGATGCACAAAGTTTCAAAATTTTGATGAAGTCTAATTTATCTATTATTTCTTTTTTTGCTTGTGTTTTTGGTGTCACATACAAGAAATCATTGCCAAATCCAATGTCATGAAGATTCCCCCTGTTTTCCTCTAAAAGTTTAATAGTTTTAGCTCTTCTCTTTAGGGCTTTGATCCATTTTGAGTTATTTTTTTGTGTGTCATATAAAGTAAGGGTCCAATTTCATTCTTTTGCATGTAAATATACAGCTTTCCCAACACCATTTGTTGAAAAGACTGTCCTTTCCCCGTTGAATGGTGGTGCCCTTTTTTTTTTTTTTTTACTTTGGTAGATTCTGCTCCCCTACACCTTTCAGATTCCATGTAGGTCTAGGTAGATTTAAGTGTGTCTGTTGCAAGCCTGACTATGCTTTTCACATTTGGGATCTGTCAACTACTTGCTGCATTCACAGTAATCAAATGTAGACTGGATTTAAATAGGATTTAGGTTGTCTAGTTAGCACATATGGTAAAATTTGTACACAGTCAAAATTAGCCTTGAAAATCTTTGTATCACCCTAAAATTACATTGAGTGACACACCTCAGTAAGTCAATCACAGCTGGTTTCCTCTTCTGTGTTAGATCTGACTGCTTTTTGACAGTGCGGAGTGGAAAGGGAGTTGGGTTTGAGCCTCAGATGCAGGGTTTGGTCTGCATTTGGGGACCATTTTTTAATGAAAAATATGAATCTATACCAATAACATCACTTCCAGGATATCTAGAAGCTCACAAGGTGCACTGTCCCAGGCACAGAGACTGTCCATGGAAATAGCACTGCTTGTTCCAAGGAACTTGTCCGCCGGGTGAGGTATATGCTGCCGGCACTAGTACATTGTGTTTTCTCTCACTCTCTGCAGATGGCAAAAGTTTTAACTTGTGTAAGTTAAAAGGCATATTGTGTGGCTCCACTATGCGCCATAGGCAGCTGGGCATCAGTTGTTTGTATCTGCCTTCATCTTGCTCCTCTTTGGGCTCCATTGGTTAGAAGTACCTTGGCCTTCTGACTTCAGTAAGGCTTTGGCCTTGGCTTCACTCCTGGATTAACTGCTCCCTGTAATTTGGCTTTTGGATGGCCGGAACTCCTTGGTTCTTGGCTTGTTGTTTGTTGAGGCTTGGTTTGCTTTTGAATTAACTTCTCAACTTGGACTGCTAGACTGTGGGGCTCAGGCTCACAACTGAAGGGCCTGTTCTTCCTCTGTCCCTCTGTGTGACAGGCCACTGCCCAATGAGAGCTTTTCCTACTCATCCCCACTCTCTCCAGTAGACAGAGGAGAGAGAGAGAGATCAGATGCTGAGGGCTCCCAGTCTTCTGAAATCTGCTTCCCAGACTGGCCCTAGATGCAGCTTGGAATCTCCAGGCTGGGGCTGGGTTCCTCTTTCCCTGAGATATCCTGGACCTTCCTGAGGGAGGAAGGAAATTTTCATATCACTCCTGAAATATCACCTGGGATCTAGGTGCTTACTGTGGACCCTGAAGCCACAGGGTCTCTCTTCTCTTGACGCTCCATCACTCAGAGTTTCTGAAAAATGTCTTGTCAATTCTAATTTCCCTTTACTCTTGATTTACTTCAATATGTTTACTTCAATGTGTACTAGTTAAAGGTCACTGCTGGCTTTTTAGGGAAGACTCTTTGGTCCTTCACTGAGAGTGTGATTAGCCTTTCCCAGGGCTGGCCACTGTCTTGAGGTTCTCTGGGTTGACTGGCTCATTCCTTAGCTAACTTTGTGGGCTCTCACCACTGGTTTATAGTAAGAAACCAAACTGAACAAACCAAATCATAATAATATTTTCCACACTGAGAAGTCATGGCTATTTCCACCAATGCTAAGAAGCTGGACCATCCCATGTAGGTCTATCTCCAGAGCTGGTGGGGAAGCCAAATACACAGCTGATTGAAATAGAGACTCCCATTCACCGAGGTGCGAGCAGAATTGGGACACCTCTGGTCCTTGCCCATCTCCAGCATCCACAGACTTTCTTTTTTTTTTTTTTTAAAGATTTTATTTATTTATTTCAGAGAGAGAGAGAATGAGAGATAGAAAGCACGAGAGGGAAGAGGGTCAGAGGGAGAAGCAGACTCCCTGCTGAGCAGAGAGCCCGATGTGGGACTCGATCCCGGGATTCCAGGATCATGACCTGAGCCGAAGGCAGTCGCTTAACCAACTGAGCCACCCAGGCGCCCCCAGCATCCACAGACTTTCTGATAGAGTTTTTGAGCAGCATGAGAGGTGCCACTTCTTGAACACTCCCATGCACCATCTATGTGCCAGATACTTTCTCTATATAAGATACTATACCTGTCCAGACAATGGCTCATCTTCACAACCCTTGGAGGGAGGGCATTCAAATCTCTGATTTGTGGTCAATGGAAATGGAGATCCAGATGGTTCAAGCAGCTTGCTCAGGGGCACATTGCTGGTGACTGGCAAACTCTGTGCTGCTTGATTCCAAACATCTTATTTTTAACACTTCACCACACAAGTGCCCATCAAAACTCTGAAGTTAAATCTCATCTTTGTTGCTTTCAGCTTTTCCCCCTCCCTGTATGTTCCATCCGTCAAGCCATAATTCACTACAGTACCTCAAATGGTCCTGGGCTCTCAGGTGGAATCCTGAGCTACAGTTTGTTTCCTAATTTTTCTCCTCACTCTGAAATAATTGGCCCCAGGGCCATCCCAGTAGGCTTGGTGCTGGACTGGGTAATTCATTATGCAAAATGGCCAAATATTAATAGGAGATAGTGGCTTTATCTGTCTTCCTTTTTATTACATGTTTGCACTTTAATGGAACGCTAGCTCAGAGGACTGTTGGTAGGAAGTTGAGGTGCATAACAACCCCGGAATGGAAACATTTTTGGATAGGCCTTGTTGGTATCCTGCAGATCTCAAGTCACACCACAGAGGCCAAAGCAGATGGTGTTGGGGGAGGCACAAGGCTGACTGCCCCTTGGCAGGGAGGGGAAAGACACCATCTCCATCCTGTCTCCATTTCCGTAAATGCTGTGATGAGACAGAAGGACTTTGTGGTCAGCACTGTAAGCATTTTGATGGGATAATATATCAGAGACACTGAAACCACCTTCAAGGAGCCAGACAGAAAGGCTGGTGATAAAGTGGTAGGGGACCAGCCTGGAGCGGACAGATGGGGTTTAAGCCCAAGATCCACCATTTGCCCGATGCAACCATCACCCACTCCGGCCCTTAGTTTCCTAAGACAGGGATAACAACATTTCACAGTTCTGCAAGTATTAAGGGAGTGCTCCATACTATTAGTTATGCACGTCTTGAAAGAGCACTCAGCAAATGACATCTCAAGAAGTGTGAAACACCACTGAAATATACACTTAAGAATGGTTACGATGGTAAATTTTGTTATGTATATGCTATGGACTGAATAGTTGAGACCCCCAAATTCTTATGTTGAAACCCTATCCCCATTGTGAAGGTATTTGGAGGCGGGGCCTTTGGGAGGTGATTAGGTCATGAGGGTGTTGACCTCTGGATGGAATTAGTGCCCCTCTAAGAAGGGACAGGAGACAGCCTGCCCCCTCTCTGCTCTTTACTACGTGAGCACACAGCAAGAAGATAGCTGTCCACAAACCAGGAAGAGAGCCTCCTCAGACAACAGATCTGCCAGACCTTAGCCTGAGACTTCCCAGCCTCCAGAACTGTGAGAAATAAATGTTTATTGTTTAAGCCAGTCTGTGGCATATTTGTTAGAGCAGCCCGAGCTGACTAAGACAGCAAAGTGACACCGCATTGATCCACTGGCTCCCTTTCTTTGTTCTTCCCAGGTTAAAATAATTCACTGGGGGTGACACCTGACTTCTTCCCTCACATTTTAGCCAAATGTCACGGTGCTAAGGGTCACAGGCCTGGGTCTCCTATTTTAGAGAAGTGATTTGGGACTTTTATTCTGGACCTCATTCTTACCCTATCACCTGAAGGCCCGAAGTGGCAGTTCTGATGTAGACCACAGCAGAGTTGATGCAAAGAATGAGAATAAGCCTGTTGTGGTCACTGTGGTGGGCCTGTCTGTCCAAATGTACACCAAGACCCAGACTGAGAGAATAGGTCAGCCAGGAAGGAGACCATCACTGCCATCGCTGGGTCATGTGGACGGGCAGTTGGCAGCTGGGCTAAGAGCACTCCAGGGCCAGCAGCCTCTTCCTAACCAGTCACACTTACTTCCTGGCAAAGAATGGACATAAGCTATAGCAGGCAGGACGTGGGCACAGGAGCCTGACTGAGTCTCAACAGATGAGCCACCCCTAGCCTCAAAGAAGGAAAATGGATTTGCAAAGAATGAATGGAGTTGACATCTTCTCCCGACGGAGGGAGACCCTCCCTGGGAGCACAGAACTTTGGAGCTGGACAGCAGGGTCTCAGGAGATGGCAGGAAAGCAGTCAGGAGCTCTCTCTTTGTTGAAGGCAGCTGGAAGGAGGCATGGGTAAATGGGAGGTGGCAGAAGGGCCAGCAAGAAATACTGACAGGGCTTCAAGGGTGCTTAGTGACTTTATGAACAACCTGAATGCAGGTAAGACACAAGCACCGAAGGTCCAAACACCGCGGCATAGGGAGGCCCCAGGTGGGTGTGAGTGCAGCGAAGTGGGGCTTCCATTCCTACCAGTGGTGACATCTTTGAGATGCTGTTTCCAATATGCAACAACATGGAGGAGGCTCCAAAATGTGATGTTGAACTGAAGAAGCTAGAGAAAAGAGTACATATGGTATGATTCCATTTACATGAACTTCAAAGAAACAGACAAATCTAGGATGATGGAAATGTGAGTAGTTATATTCTGGCTAGGGATGGGGCTGTGGGTGGGGAGTGGCTGGAAAGGGAAGCAGGGAACTTGGAGTGATGGTTCTCTATCTCGACTGGGTAGTGGTTACCAGGTGTAAAACTCAATGAAGAGTACACTTAAAACCTATGCAGTTTACTGATTTATATTACACCCCAATAAAATTAATAATAAACACACACAATTATGCCCAAGTGTACAAAGCTTTGTGCTAGAGGTCTATGGGCATAAATCCAATGAGAATCTGCCCTAAAGAAGCATAGAGTAGATAGGGGTATAGATTAGACAAAAGACATGGTCAAAAGTCATAGAAAAAGAAACCTAGTACTAATGTCCTTAGGTAGGTACAAAGGGACACCAGGGGCCAGACGGAGGAGGATGACTGTTAGCTGCAAGAAAGGGGTTGGGTGGGCGCCTGGGTGGCTCAGTTGGTTAAGCGACTGCCTTCGGCTCAGGTCATGATCCTGGAGTCCCTGGATCGAGTCCCGCATCGGGCTCCCTGCTCGGCAGGGAGTCTGCTTCTCCCTCTGACCCTCCCCCCATCTCATGTGCTTTCTCTCTCATTCTCTCTCTCTCTCAAATAAATAAATAAAATCTTAAAAAAAAAAAGAAAGAAAGGGGTTGGGCTTCGTAGAGGAGGTGGCATTTGAGCCGGACTTTCAAGGAGTTGGACAAGAACCTTCCAGGTAGAAGAAACAGCTGAATGAAGGCAAAGAGAGAGGAAGTCTAGGAAGCAGCACAGGGTTCCATTTGGTTGAGGTGCAGATCATGAGAAGAGAGCAGTGGAAGAAAACGTTAGTGAGCAGGTGGGATCCATCTGCACAAGGGTCTTGAACGTCAGGCAGAAGAGTCTGGGTTGACTAGCAGGTGCTTGAGGGACTTCAGGCAGGGATGTGATACTGGTGCAATGCACAGGTTAGACTCAGAAAGAGGGAAGCTTCAGGGTGAGACTTGGTTTATAGCCATCTAGTGTCTGCTACGCCCAGAGTGATCCATGACCAGCAACACCGGCATCACCTGGGAGCTTGTTAGAAAGGCAGACTGCCCAGTCGAGTTCCCCGGGGAGAATCAGAATCTGCATTTTGACAACATCCCCGGGGAGTCCTTGTGCACATCAAAGTTTAAAAAGCACTGTCTAGGGGGGCCTGGGTGGCTCAGGTCATGATCCCAGGGTCTTGGGATGGAGCCCCGCATCATCCCTGCTCGGCAGGAGGCCTGCTTCTCCCTCTCCCTCTCCCCCCTGCATGTATTCCCTCTCTCGCTGTCTCTCTCTCTCTCTGTCAAATAAATAAAATCTTAAAAAAAAAAAAAAAGCACTGTCTATAGATCAGATCATGGAATAGTGGTCTTGTGTGGGGACAGGGGTTTTCTGAATCCATCACTTGTTGCTTGAAACCCTGAGCCCAATGGGGAAGGTATGAAGATGATGGATCTTTGCACTGTTGTTTGACGGGGCTGGAAGAATGGTTCATTTCCGGAGCCTGCAGAAAAGCAAATGAGATTCAGGGTAAGGCAGGGGTAAAATAGCCAAAGCAGAAGTCCTCTTGCCCCTCCATTTCGCATTGGCATCTTCCAGCAAAAAAGGCCTCCTCCGGTGAGTAATGGTAGAATCAATATTCTCGACTACAGAGAGTAGAAGCCAAGAGTATTTCATTTGAATAATTTATCATCCCCCAGCATTAGGAATTGAAGACTTGCCAACCACTGAGTTCTTGAAAAGGTCATGGTCCCTTTTTATCCTTTGCTGCCTGCCCTTTCAGGCCAGCTCCCCATATGCCCTGCCAGATTTTGTCAAGATAATTCTAGGGTTTTTTTTGTTTTTCTTTTTTAAGCTACTTTGTCTATGGTGAATTTTCCTGTTTAAAAGAGCTGACTTTTGAAGAGTGCTCCATTTGGGTCCGAGCATAGTGAGTATCTGGTCAGTGAAGGCTATGGTTGCCGGGGACCCCTCTGTTTATCTTACTCGTCCTATAACCCAGGTGCCTTGGTCCCTGCCCCCGTCCCCTTGCCTGTGTGAAGCTAGCATCTTGCCTGGCTCATTGAACAAAAATTTCTCCATCAATTTATATCATGAAATGTTCAGGCACAAAGAAAACTTGAAGGAATTTTATAGTAACCACCCATCTACCCAACCACTTAGACGTTGCTATTTATATCTGCTACCCTTGTTTTATTCCATATTTATCTATTCATCTATCCCTCTCTCCATCTATCAATACATTTACAGTTTTGGATGTATTTCTGTTCTTTTTTCTTTTGAGGTAAAATTTACAATTGAAGCAGGCCTCACACCTTGGAGGTTTTCACTTCTTGAGTTTTGGTAATTGCTTAAATCTGTGTAACGTAAGCTCCCACCTCCCAAGCGACAGAACATTCACCCACCCTCATGCCCTTTCCCTGCTGGTTTCCATCTCCTCCCTCACCAGACGCACCATCAGTCTGAGCTTTTTCTATCATAAGATACCGGGTTTTTTTTGACAGATGCTTTTCTTTTTTTCATACGTCCATTTTGTCTATTCTAGAATGTCAAAGAAATGGAATCCTACCGTATGTATGGTAGTACATGCTCTTTTTGGTCTGGCTTCTTTCACTAAGTGTGATGTTTTTGAGATTCATCCATGTTGTGTTGTGTTGGTCATTTGCTCCTTTTTCTTGCTGGGAAGTACCACACTGTGTGAATATACTGCAATTTGTATGTCCATCTCTGTATGGATGGACATCTGGGAGTCCCCAGTTCGGGATGAATCTTATGAGTCTTGTAGATATTATGTTTCATTTCACTTGGAGAAACACCTAGAATGGAACTGCTGAGCCACAGGGCAGGTTATGTTTTAGTCTTACACAAAACTGCCAGATACCACAATAGAGCCCCCAACAATATACGAGTTCCAGTTGCTTCACTGTTGGGGCTGGTGTTTTTAATTCTAGCCATTCCAGTGGCTGAGTAGTGCTATCTTGTGGTTTTAATCATCTGTATCTCCCTGATGACTAATGGGATCCAGTGATTTTTCATGTGTTTATTGGCCATTTGTGAACCTTCTTTGCAAAGTAATCATAACCTTTGACCTTTTAAAAACCGGGTTGTCTTTTTATTATTGAGTTATAAGAGTTCTTTATTCATCCCAGATACTAGTCTTTAGTTTTGTGACTATTTTATCTAAGCCTATGGCTGGCCTATTCATTTTCTCAACTGTCACTCAAGCAAAAGTTTTTAATTTTGGTGAAGTCTAATTTCTTCATTTTTTTTCCCTTTTATGGTCACTATTTTCTGTTTTCTGCCTAAGGAATGTTTCCCTACTCTCAGGGTCATAAAGATGTATATTTTCCCTTAAAAGCTTTATTACATTGACATTAACTTTTACATTTAGGTTTATGGCCCATCTCAGGTAACATTTTCTGTACAATGTGGGGGGGTGGCACAGGTATTGAGGTTTACTTTTTCCACACGGACATCCACTTATTTCTACACCATTTGTGAAATGGCTCTCCCTTCTCTATTGAATTGCTTTGGAACCTTTGTAGAAAATCGAATGAACTTTTGCTTCGGGCCAAGGTGGTGTAATGGGGACCAGATTTACCACTGAGCCATAAAACGCTAGAAACCTGGACAAAATCCATGAGATAATGGTTTTGACATTGGACAACAGACGGCGCAGGAAGGTCATTCCTGAGAGAGGGGAGACAAACAAGGTCGTCCTACCATGGCTGCAGCTGACTGCCTGCCTGGAGAGTCTCCAAGCCACAGTGCAGGGAAGGGGGGACCTAAACCGGGCCTGGTCGTCTCCCTCGGGGGAGGAGTCAGAGGATGGGGTTCAGGGAGATGAAGGCAGCTAGAATTTCCAAGGCAGAATGCCAGAGAGGGGAAGGGGGCGCCCCACTTCTGTCAGGCTATGAGTGAGGGGTGGGGGCCAGTGGGTGTAGTCAGGTTGGGTTGGGGGCTGTTGTTGCTTTGGTTACCCTCAGGGCACCACCGTGCATTTTCATTCTCTGCCTCAGTGGGTAGCTCTCACCTCGTGCCTCATGAGGGACCTGTGAGGCCAGAGGCTTTCTTCCACCTGCTTTATCGGGTCCTGCATATCCACCACAGAGGGGGTCTCTCTCCGTGCTTGTGCCCCCCTCCAGAAGGCTGCTGTGGCTTGTTCCTCTGTGTTAGGCTTGTGTGGGGAGATGGGGGCTCTCAGTTCTTCGGGTCCTTCCTCAGTGATAGGCACCGTCTCCTGCCTGGCCCCAAACATTTTCACAATGCCTGACAGAGGCCATGACTTTCCTGGGCTGCCTGTTGTGCAATGTCAAAACCATTCTGTCACAGATTTTTGTCCAGGTTTCCAGTGTTTTATGGCTCAGTGGTTAATCTGGTCCCCATTACACCTTCTTGGCTGGTAGCAAAAGTTCATCTGATGTTCGACTAAGGTTCCAGAGCAACACAATAGAAAGAGCTTGCCTATGAGTGGCGACCACTGCCCCTTGTGTCCGGAGCTCCTTGTCACTCTAAACTGTGATACTTGGGCCACACTTAAGAATTTGTTAACATTCAAGTTATTTCCTTCCTGTTTGCTTCTCATGGTGGCCATGTTGGTCCTCTATCTCTACCAAAGGTGAATCAGCTGAGTGTCCTGCCTTTTCTTGGCTCATCACCTTTCAAAGTATGTTCACTTCATTGTCTGGTGGCTTCATCTCTTCGATGGGCTCAAGAAAAGTAATGATGTTTTTAGAGTGTTTGGCTTTTTCTCGTTGTTAGGGTGGAAGCTATGAGCTCTCACCAAGCTAAGTGGAGCTCTGCCTCATTCATTTTAACATGTTTGTTGAGTGCTTTGCTTGCCGGGCTCTGCACATGCAGAGGAGATAAAACATGGTCTTCACTGGCTGCTGGCTGAAAAGCTCATGCACCAGGCTGGTGGCATCACAACAGGATGTGTTCCCTGCTGGTATGCAGAGAAAGGGCTGGAAACGGAGAGCAGCCAGCACCCAGGCCTGTCAGGGACCCCTGGAGAGTTCAGCTGGTGCCGATGTCTCATCACATGGAAGAGGAGTGATTTTCAGGTGGATGGCGTTGAGGATATTGTGGGCAGAGAACCACCACACCTACAGTCACGGTAGGATGTAAGAGTGTGGCTGTCCTTATGGGTCCTGACCCTGATTTCCAAATTCGCTGCTGGCTGCTGGAGCTCCCTGACAATCATGCCTCAGAGCCCAGGTATCTCTTAGATATCATCCTGTCGTCTTGATTTTCTATCAGACATCAACCTGACATAATCACAGGCCTGGGCAAGAGGTCTCCCACTGTCCTGTCACTGCTCTGTTACACACTCCCATGCTATGCAGTTCCTTGTGCCTTTCTCATGGACCCCACCAGACCTCAAGGGCAGCGGGGGTCTTTGCATCTCTGCATGCCCAGCATCCGGCTTGGTAGGAGCTCAGAAAGTGCTGGATGAGCTGAAATCAAATAATGTTCCTGTCCACCCCGTCAGGGGTCCGCCCACTCTCTGGCTTTCAGGTCTGAATGGTACTCCTGCCAAAACAGTGTCTGGGAGATTAACATACAGATTCTGGAGTCAGTTTATTTATTTCTAATTGAAGAGAGGGGACCATCTTATTTCGAGGGGACCATCTTATTTCAGGCTGTCCCTCCTGGTATTTGCAAGTCTGGTCTTTTCTAAATGTTAACTTTTCACAAGCTAAATTATTCATTCATTCCTCTAACCCAGTGACATTTTGATTGCTGCATTCACTGTTTAAATTTTGGATGAGCCCAGGTTCTCTTTGCACCAGTCTCGGCACAGCGATAAAGGCAAGGGGAGGGGAAGGAACCGCTCGTTCTGCCAACCCCAGCCGCACCGGTAATTCTACAGACCAAGTGACACTTGGGCCGGGAGAGAAGGAAGGCATCTGCTTTCAGCTGTGACATTCTTTCCCGTGGGAAATGCTTGCCCATGTGTTTCATTCCTGCCTTTCGCTTTTGCCTCTTTGCCTCTTACCAGCAGAACAATGTCATATTTTTTCCAGAACACAGCTCAGTCTTGGGTACGTGGGATGAAACGATGTCTTGAAATATAAAACACGAAAAATTTTCTAACTAGTGGTGAATTTGGGAAGAGTTCGTGTAAGGGAATGCGAGTGTAAAAGATCATTTCTCTGCATGCGTCGTCCAGTAATGATGCAGATGTTTAAAATAAGTAAAACAGCACGCCACTGCTGTTGTCCTTACATTCACAGTTCTGGCGAGGCAGGAGTGAGGTCTGGGCGGTAGGAAGGGAGAGTGTAGCAGTAGCTTCGGGAAGTCAGGGCAAAGCTGGTTCTTGAAGGCTGGGGCAGAGCTGCTTGGGGACAGCCTCCCAGATGAAAGATAACAGGTGCCAGGCACTGTGTTAGCTGCAGTCTCAGATTCAATCCATGCAATAGTAACTAAATACCCATTTTCTTCATCTCCCCCATTTTATGTATGGTGTATTTTTCCCTTTGTTTTTCAGTGAAACCACCCCACCACCTAAAACATGAGCTCTTTCTGGATGATAGGTTCATGTTGTTGTCCCTGCCCTTTTTAATCTCTCCATCTCATTTCTGTTTGACTCTCATTGCTTTGGCTTTACATCTCTCCC
This sequence comes from Eumetopias jubatus, assembly GCF_037043125.1. Lineage (NCBI taxonomy): Eukaryota > Metazoa > Chordata > Mammalia > Carnivora > Otariidae > Eumetopias > Eumetopias jubatus. The sequence continues at coordinate 58,691,645 of NW_028274822.1, read as the reverse complement.
CACAACGCTCCTGAGGTGCTCTTTCCCCTCTTGGGTCCCGTGGCCACCTCTGGCCCTCCTGTCTGCCGGTGTGCAGTGAGCCAGCAGTTGGCAGTCTCCTTCCGAAGATGAACGTGGCCGAGTCTGGAGCAATGGGCAAATAATCGCACAAAGCTATATTTTCCTCCCTAATATCCACTTAACAAATGTTTGACGAATACCTACTATGGAGACAGACAGATGAACAGAAATCCTCGTACATCTTGTCAAATCATAGGTGATATGAAGTATTAGACACAAGGCAAAAGCGCTGTGTGGCCCCAGAAGGCTGCCCTTTTGGGAGCTCATGTAAAGCTTAACAAGAGTGGTGATCTGAGGCAGATGGGGAGGGGTCTCGGGCTTGCAGGGTTCTGAAACTCATTCGGTTTGGATGGCCCTTTAACCAAAAATATCTTCTATCCTTTTACAAAAACAAAAAATGTCCATGTGAACACATTGCTAGAACTGCTCCCATGGTCTTAGAGGATTGTGTAAATGTGAGTCCAGAAGCTTAAATCTCACTAGCTTCACAGTAAATCTGTCGCTGGAGATGATGTTTGAGTTGGGTTTTGAAGGCTGTCTAGGAGTTTGCCAGAGAAGGAAAGAAGGCAATAACCCACCTGGTAAAGATATTAGTATTTGCAAGGGCCAAAGACATGAAAATGATGTGTATGATGGCATTGATTGTATGGGGTGAGTGATGGGGGATGACACTGGAGAAAACGTCCTGGGGTCAGATTGAAGATGACCGTGATATCTCAGGACTTTTGATTATACCCTATATCATATGCTAAAGAGAGTTTTACACAAAAAATAGTATGACCAGATTTGTTTTTTCAGACAACTCTTCTGGAGCAAGATGAATAATAGCTTGTTATTGGAAGTACCTAAAACCCTTGATGACTGATAGCATCTACTTACTGAGTTCAGAATTACTATACTGAGGTTTCAAAGAATGAATTCGAGCTATATATTTCCATATAAATGGATCCTGGAAACATACAATGAAGTGGATAAAGCAAGTTGCAGAATATTGGAACAGTATGGTATCATTTACATAAAAAAATGTATAAATCTTACAGAACCACATCGTGTTCTGTTTATGGATGCACACACCAGAGGCCCTCAGGAACCTCACCACACTTCCCCTAGGAGCAATGATTCTGTATTGGCTAATTAAGAGTTCATGGCTACTTTGTAGAATGTAACTACCATCAGTAATGAGAATCAATGTAACTTATGAAATATATACATGTTAGCAAATGTTAACTATTCATTTTGAATAGTGGATACACGAGTATCGTTCTATTATTCTTTATTATTTGTATTTTGTTCAAAAAGAAAAGAAACAATTTGGAGTGTAAACATGGGATAATTAAAGAAAAATTTTCTTTCCTGTTAACTGATATTAGCTTGATATATACACGTACAATTCTTACGTTAAAAAAATAAATCAGAGGGGTCAGGGATTTCTTAATCAAGGATTTCAAGGGAGAAACCCACTAAGGTAATCTTTAGTACCACATAAATATTGAAAGACTTGTTCTCAACCTCTGCATTAGGTCTCAAATTGGACCCACACTTCACTCGCTTTAGGAATCTCTGTTCAGATTTGCATGAGGCCTCCAATGCATTCTGATCCACCCCAGTTGGCCACACCTCACCTGTTGGTTTTTCAGACCCAACACTGAGCTGACAAAAGTCGCATGGTGAGAGGCGGCCAAGGTGCCCAGCTGGAAGAAGACAGAAGCCAGCCAGAACAAGGCCCCTGCCTGGAGCGCCAGCCAAGGTGCGGCCTTTGGAGTCAGCGGGGCAACGAGGCACAGAGCCTGGTCCCTGCGTACCTCCGAGCTGCTCAGATGGTTGCCTTTTAAGTACCTGGTTCCTCTGGAGGCCAGGAGGTTTGCTTTTCAACTTCATAGGAAGGAGAAAGTTGCTCTTTCTCTTTCCAAATCAGCAACTCTTGCTATCATTTAGTAAAGAACAGAGGAAGTGAGGCTATGTGGGCAACAGATGTGGCACTGTAACTCTTGGTCCTATTCTCAGTCTGTCGTAACAACACAACAGACGTAAAACTTCCTTATTCTTTTCTTATTTCATATATTTTTCCTTGGACTATTTTCAATCTTCAAAGAATAAATGAGTTGTCCATTAAGCTGGGCAGTTTACCAAAATGCTGCTCCAAAACAGAAAGTGTTTGTCGTTTTCCTACTGCTGAGTCAGGGAGGCCTTTGTGGGGGAGGGGGACGTACTTGGGTATCTGCTGGGATCCGGGCAGGGTTTGGGGGTTTTTCATTCCGTTTCTGTTATTGCCTGGAAGGTTTCCCTCTCTGAGACCCTTATGCTTCAATATTTTGCTCAGGCCATTTGCAGAGACTGCAACAAAGCCTTCAATTGTCACTGTTCAGAATGAAGCCTGCATTTTCTAGTCCCCCTTCCAGCTCGGTGTGGCGATGTGACTCAGTAGCACTAGTTTGATGGGATGTAAGCAGAAGCTATATATGTGGTTCTTGAAAAGTGTCCTCATAGGAAGGGGGCAATTCGTTCTTTACTCCTTCTTCCTTCACTGTGATAACTGGGGTGTGAGCAGCCATTCTGGACCCTAAGTTAGAAGCTATCATTGAGGTTGAGGATGACAGAGCTACGTTATAGAAGCAACTTACCTCCGTATGATTGTGGACACCAGCCCTGCATTGCCTATGTTTCCATGGGAGGGAAACAAGCCTGTCTTGTTTCTGGTACTGTTCTTCTTGGTTTTCTGTCCCTCACAGCCAATCTCAATCCTCATATTTATAGCTCTCTTTTCACCATTATGTTGGCATCTCAACCTCATCAAGACCTCAGTCCTCTTTATTCCAGATTCTCTCTTGATATTATTTCCTTCCCTATCCGTACTTTCTTTCCAGCCCATGCTAGATACTTCATGCTATGACTCAGAGTCCTATGGCGACCTATTAGTCCGCCGGGCATAAAGAAATTGATCTGCTGTCCTCGTGGCCATGCAATGAAGGATCTGTTTGTAGATCAGTTTCCAAACGAAAGCCTGCTTCTCACAGCTGCAGCTACAGCCCAGGGGATGACAAGTTTACCCTCAGTGGATCCTGCAGAGGAAGCAATGGCACCGAGCACAGCCCCAGGCTGTGTCCTGCCTTGTAGACAGCACTGGGCAGAGCCCGTGGAAGGACACATGCTCATTCAAGGAGATCAGTGGGTGCAGATGGGTCTTTTAGCTGTTGTCTCAGCAGAAGACTCAGCAGCCTGAGAGCTGCATCCCAGACAGGGAAGCACTGCAGACAATGAGGTGGGACTGGACCCCACCACCATTACGCGGGTTAGGAGGCACCGCCACCTTCTTAATGAGAAGGAAGCTGTGATCTGCAGTCAGCGTTTATGGCTCTGATATGGATGCTATGTTGGAATACTTCCTAATGTACATGTGAGTTCAGTCAATCGCAATAAATCCTTTTGCTATCTTTGTGGAGCTCTGAATTCAAGAACCTAGCTAGATATATTTTATATAGAAAGCATGAATTAGAAGGGCTCCATCTGAGTCAAGCGTCTCACCCCCAGATCGGATAAACTGAGACAATGATGTCTTTGTGGGCTTCACCTTTGTTTGCATCTGCTACTCCCAGGGTAGAATGAGGCCCAGGCTCCTGTGTGCTTAGAGCTGTAGCACCCTACACAGTAGTGATGTGGAATTGTGCCTTTCTCTTCCGCTGGACTCAGGGGTTCCTTGACACAGGTCTCTACTGACTCATCTCCATATCCTTGCAACCAAGACTGGAATGTAGGAGATTTAGAGATGGCATGTGATCAGAAGTCGGAAGGAAAGTTGGATTATGGTTGGCTTTGTGGTCCATGTAGAATTGTGTTATGACTAATAGAATGGCACACTAGGCCCACGTGATCTGTATTCACAGCGCTCTCTCTTGTACTTGATGTGTATGAGAAAGAACAAGTGGTACAAAATAGCGTGGCTCCTTACCCCAGGATATCCTGGCATACAGCCGATAACAGGAGATGCTCTGGAAGGAGGAGAAGGGTGTGCCCTAGCTGCTTAGTGTAGGGTAGCCAGTTGGCCTGGAGCTATGGTTCCCTGAGAGATGGGCTGACCCACTCAGGGGGGAATTGGGGCTTTGGGGTGACACAATCCTTAGGGGGCATCTTAGGTAGGGGATAGTTGTTAATGCCCAGGTGGAGGTTACCAAGTGGCTCTTCCTTATGGGAGCCATGGATCTGTTATCAGACAGGGCTTTCCAGAAAACATCTCACGAACTCCACCAATGGTCTCTTATTACTCACACAGCTTCCCCATTACCATTTTCCCCTTTCTTTTCCTACAAAACCATCCCTTCTTCTGACCTGGGAGGATGTCCTGGGGATCTCTGAATAACCAGTGTCTCAGCATGAACAAGAGCATGACATGAATGGAGGATGGACAGATGGGTGGCTGGATGGGTGGGTGGACAGGGAGATGACTGAACAAACAGGAAGAAATTGATGATAACAATAAAGGAGTTAAACCAGGAATTAAGGCAGAGGCATAGGACATCTCTCTGTGTCATCTGGTTTGGCTGGCGGATAAGGACCTAGTTACTGAAATCCAACAGTACCCTAAAACAGAACTGGGATTTGAAGCACACCCTAGTCTAAACCCTGCTCATTTGTTACCCGGTGCTTGTAAATGCTTCATGATGGCAGAACCTGCACAATTAAGACAACAATGGACATCGGAGAGCTGTGATCAGGGGAGGAAGGAAATATGTATATATTTCCTGGAAGATTTTGAGAACTGGCTTATTCACATGGGTCACCTATTTTTGACAAAATGTCATCTTACAGAAGCACACTACTCAACAAATGTCAGCACAGGAACGCTCCTGGCCTCAGGCCACCCCAGACACCGGTGTGCTTCTGTCCTCAATCACCCTCCATTGTCTGGCGCAATGGCTTGGGTGGAAACCAACTTTGTTTGCCACTGTGTGTTTGCCAACATTTTCAAATAGCCCCTCAGTAAATCTCAGTATGTGTTGATGCTGTAGCAAATGCTTAGCCAGGCACTTTTTCTCTGTGATAGGTCTGGTGGCAAAGCTGTCAGCAACTTGCGGGCAGGAGCCCAGTCTGTTCTGGCTCCCACCATGTGCCCAGCCCCAGCAGAGTGCCAAGCACTTGGTAGAGGTCAGCTGTTTGCTGAAGGACTAAACGAAAGGTACCACTGTGAGGAGACTGGGGTGGGACCTGTCTTTTCAGGACTAGGGAATGGTCTGTTTACAAGGTCTCTGGGTCCTGACTCCTCATATACCAACTGTGGGGCTTAATCAGTCTTATTTGAAGGTGACCATGGAGGGTTGAGCTTCTCATCACCCCATACGGTGCATGGGGAGGAAACAGATTAGTAATGATGTGTTTCTGTAGATATTTAGAAATGCTACTGGCAGGTTTCTGCACTGAGCTGGGACAGGATGAATGGTGCAGAAGGAGCACCTGCTGGCTGCTGGCTGTGAGCATGGGCTTTGGGTCAGCTGATTCAGGATCCGAGTGGCTGCTTCCACACTTATTGCCTATAAATGACCTAACCCCTCTGAGACTTGGTTTCTTCATCTATAACATGCTTAGGATTGTTTGACTAAATGTGATAATACCTAGTACACAGTTAAGTGCTCAATAAATGATCGTTACTATGTTAGTGATTAATTATAGTTCTTGGATGTATTAGGTCCCACCAATAATTGTGGGGCTTAGGCAGAGGAGGAACACAAACTGGCCAGTTTACTGGAGGCAGAGGGAGATGTGAGGTTTCTGATACCTCCGTGTTCCAGCCACTCCTTGTCTTCTTCCCCTGAAATAGCTCAGGATCTGCTTGGCCCATGGCAGTCAGGGGCCTCTGAGAGATGCCCCAGGAGCAGGTAACGGCCAACTGACCAGAAGATTTGCATGAGGGAAAGCTCTGGAAAGGACTGAGAAAGAGTGACTTATGGGAAACAGGCACTCTATTCAGGTCCCCAAATCATAAATGTATTAAAAGAATGATGTGTATCGGAGGGGCAGAGCAAGATGGCAGAGGAGTAGGAGACCTAGATTTTGTCTGGTCTCAGGAATTCAGCTGAATAGGGATCAAACCATTCTGAACACCTACGAACTCAACAGGAGATCGAAGAGGAGAGTAGCAACAACTCTCTGAACAGAGAAGCGACCACTTACTGGAAGGTAGGACGTGCGGAGAAGTGAATCCGAGGCGATATTCGGGAGGATAGACGGCGGGGGAGGGGGCCTCCGTCGGCCGCTTCTGGCAAGTGATAGAGCCGCGGAGCACAAAATCGGAACTTTTAGAAGCCGGCTCTGCTGAGGGACGTCGCTGTAGTGGCTAAGCGGGGGGTGGAATCCTCCCGGGACAGTGTGGTCTCAGGACCCTCGGGGTCACAGAGAGACCGGGGGTGCCTGAGTGCGGCAGAGCTCCCAGGCATCGGAGCGGGGAAGCCGGCTGCAGAGACGGAGCCGAGGTGCGGGCTCTCAGCTCGGGGTTGCCATAAACTGTGATCCGCGGCCCAGTCGGGCCACTGCTGCTCCAGCAGGGACCCAACAAGTGGCAGATCCGGGGAGACTCTCCTTCCTCCCCCGGGAGGAGCAGCACGGGAGCGCACCGCAGGGATCTGCTGGGTTTGGAGACTCCACACGGGGTCGGGTGCCAGAGATAGAAACGCTCGGTCACAGGCCGGGTGAGCACGGAGTGTGGCCGGAGACCAGGGAGACGGGAGTGACTGCTTTTCTCTGGGGGCGCACTGAGGAGCGGAGCCCCGAGTTCTCAGCTCCTCCGGGTGGAGATTGGGAGACTGTCATTTTCGCCCTGGTCCTCCAAAGCTGTACGGAGAGCTTGCAGGGAACAAAAGCTCCTGAGAGCAAACCCGAGCAGCTTGCTTAGCCTGGACCGACAAGGGCGGGGCAATTCCGCCTCCGGCAAAGACATTTGGGAACCACGGCAACAAGCCCCTCCCCCAGAAGATCAGCACGAACAGCCAGCAAGACAAGACCAAGTTTACCGATCAAGGAGAACGGGAGAACTCCAGCGCTAGGGGAATACTGCACATAGAATTCATGGCTTTTTTTTTTTACCATGATTCATTAGTTCATCAAAGTTAATTTTTTAACTGTTTTTTTTTAATTTTACTTTTTCCCTTTTTCAACCAACATCTTATCAATCCCTTTTAAAAAAAAACATTTTTTATTTTTCATTTTTAGAGTCATATTTTATCCCTTCATAGTAGTTACCCTTATTTTTGGCATATATATATATGCCAAATTTTTTTAAATTTTGAGATACAGTTTCTTCTAACAGATCAAAATATACCCAAAATCACTAGTGTATGGCTTTGTTCTAGTCTCCTGCCTGATCACATTCTCTCCCTTTTTTCTTTTTTTTTTAAATCTTCTTCTTTTCTTTTTTCAAACAACTTATCTTATCAATTCCTTTTATAAAATCTTTTATAATTTTCATCTTTACAGTCATCTTCCATCCCTTCATTGTATCAACCCTTATTTTGTACATATATGTCTTTCTTCCTTTAAAATTTTAAGAGGCACTTTTTTCTAACAGACCAAAATACGCCCAAAATCTAGTGTGTGGCACTGATCTATGCACTAGGCTGATCATATTTGATCATATTCTGCTTTTTTTGTATTGTTCTGTTTTTGTTTTTATCTTTTTTTTTTCTCTTTCTTTTTTCTTTCCCTTTCTTTTCCCCTGGTTTCAGGTCTTTTCTGATTTGTATACAGTATATTTGCTGGGGATGTTGTTAACCTGTTAGCATTTTGTTCTCTCATTCATCTATTCTCCTCTGGACAAAATGACAAGACGAAAAAAATCACCTCAGCAAAAAGAACAAGAGGTAGTACTGTCAGCCAGGGACCTACTCAATACGGACATTAGTACGATGTTGGACCTAGAGCTCAGAATCATGACTTTAAAGATACTAGCTGGGCTTGAAAAAAGCATGGAAGTTATTAGAGAAACCCTTTCTGGAGAAATAAAAGAACTAAAATCTAACAAAGTCGAAATCAAAAAGGCTATTGATGAGGTGCAATCAAAAATGGGGGCACTAACTGCTAGGATAAATGAGGCAGAAGAGAGAATCAGTGATATAGAAGACCGAATGATGGAAAATAAAGAGGCTGAGAAAAAGAGAGATAAACAACTACAGGATCACGAGGGCAGAATTCGAGAGATAAGTGATACGATAAGACGAAACAACATTAGAATAAGTGGGATCCCAGAAGAAGAAGAAAGAGAGAGAGGGGCAGAAGGCATATTGGAGCAAATAATAGCAGAGAACTTCCCTAATGTGAGGAAGGAAACAGGCATCAAAATCCAGGAGACACAGAGAACCCCTCTCAAAATCAATAATAATAGGTTAACACCCCGACATCTAATAGTAAAACTTACGAGTCTCAGAGACAAAGAGAAAATCCTGAAAGCAGCTCGGGAGAAGAGATACATAACTTACAATGGTAGAAATATTAGATTGGCAACAGACCTATCCACAGAGACCTGGCAGGCCAGAAAGGACTGGCAAGATATCTTCAGAGCACTAAACGAGAAAAATATGCAGCCAAGAATACTATACCCAGCTAGGCTGTCATTGAAAATAGGAGAGATAAAAAGCTTCCAGGACAAACAAAAACTAAAGGAATTTGCAAACACAAAACCAGCCCTCCAAGAAATATTGAAAGGGGTCCTCTAAGCAAAGAGAGAGCCTAAAAGCAGCATAGATCAGAAAGGAACACAGACAACATACAGTAGCAGTCACCTTACAGGCAATACAATGGCACTAAATTCATACCTTTCAATAGTTACCCTGAATATAAATGGGCTCAATGCCCCAATCAAAAGACACAGGCTATCAGATTGGATTAAAAAACAAGACCCATCAATATGCTGTCTGCAAGAGACTCACTTTAGACCCAAAGACACCCCCAGATTGAAAGTGAGGGGGTGGAAAACCATTTACCATGCTAATGGACACCAAAAGAAAGCTGGGGTGGCAATCCTTATATCAGACAAATTAGATTTTAAACCAAAGACTGTAATAAGAGATGAGGAAGGACACTATATCCTACTTAAAGGGTCTATCCAACAAGAAGATCTAACAATTCTAAATATCTATGCCCCTAACATGGGAGCAGCCAATTATATAAGGCAATTAATAACAAAAGCGAAGAAACACATTGACAACAATACAATAATAGTGGGGGACTTTAACACCCCCCTGACTGAAATGGACAGATCATCTAAGTAAAAGATCAACAAGGAAATAAAGACTTCAAATGACACTTTGGACCAAATGGACTTCACAGACATATTCAGAATATTCCATCCCAAAGCAACGGAATACACATTCTTCTCTAGTGCCCCGGAACATTCTCCAGAATTGATCACATCCTAGGTCACAAATCAGGTCTTAACCGGTACCAAGAGATTGGGATTATTCCCTGCATATTTTCAGACCACAGTGCTTTGAAACTAGAACTCAATCACAAGAGGAAAGTCAGAAAGAACTCAAATACATGGAAGCTAAAGAGCATCCTACTGAAGAATGAATGGGTCAACCAGGAAATTAAAGAAGAATTAAAAAAATTCATGGAAACCAATGAAAATGAAAATACAACTGTTCAAAATCTTTGGGATACAGCAAAGGCAGTCCTGAGAGGAAAGTATATAGCAATACAAGCCTTTCTCAAGAAACAAGAAAGGTCTCAAATACACAACCTAAGCCTACACCTAAAGGAGCTGGAGAAAGAACAGCAAATAAAGCCTAAACCCAGCAGGAGAAGAGAAATAATAAAGATCAGAGCAGAAATCAATGAACTAGAAACCAAAAGAACAGTAGAACAGATCAACGAAACTAGGAGCTGGTTCTTTGAAAGAATTAACAAGATTGATAAACCCCTGGCCAGACTTATCAAAAAGAAAAGAGAAATGACCCAAATCAACAAAATCATGAATGAAAGAGGAGAGATCACAACCAACACCAAAGAAATACAAACAATTATAAGAACATATTATGAGCAACTCTATGCCAGCAAATTAGATAACCTGGAAGAAATGGGTGCATTCCTAGAGATGTATCTACTACCAAAATTGAACCAGGAAGAAATAGAAAACATGAACAGACCTATAGCCACTAAGTAAATTGAAGCAGTCATCAAAAATCTCCCAAGAAACAAAAGCCCAGGGCCAGATGGCTTCCCAGGGGAATTCTATCAGACATTTCAAGAAGAATTAATACCTATTCTCCTGAAACTGTTCCAAAAAATAGAAATGGGAGGAAAACTTCCAAACTCATTTTATGAGGCCAGCATTACCTTGATCCCAAAACCAGACAAAGACCCCATCAAAAAGAATTACAGACCAATATCCTTGATGAACATGGATGCAAAAATTCTCACCAAAATACTAGCCAATAGGATCCCACAGTACATTGAAAGGATTATTCACCACGACCAAGGGGGATTTATCCCTGGGCTGCAAGCCTGGTTCAACATCCGCAAATCAATCAACGTGATACAATACATTAACAAAAGAAAGAACAAGAATCATATGATCCTCTCAATAGATGCAGAAAAAGCATTTGACAAAGTACAGCATCCTTTCTTGATCAAAACTCTTCAGATTATAGGGATAGAGGGTACATACCTCAATATCATAAAAGCCATCTATGAATAACCTACAGCGAATATCATTCTCAATGGGGAAAAGCTGAGAGCTTTTCCCCTAAGGTCAGGAACGCGGCAGGGATGTCCACTCTCACCACTGCTATTCAACATAGTATTAGAAGTCCTAGCCACAGCAATCAGACAACAAAAAGAAATCAAAGGCATCCAAGTTGGCAAAGAGGAAGTCAAACTCTCACTCTTTGCAGATGATATGATACTGTATGTGGAAAACCCAAAAGACTCCACCCCAAAACTGCTAGAACTCATACAGGAATTCAGTAAAGTGGCAGGATATAAAATCAATGCACAGAAATCAGTGGCACGCCTATACACCAACAACAAGACAGAAGAGAGACAAATCAAGGAGTCGATGCCATTTACAATTGCACCCAAAATCATAAGATACCTAGGAATAAATTTAACCAAAGAGGCAAAGGATCTGAACTCAGAAAACTATAAAATACTCATGAAAGAAATTGAAGGAGACACAAAGAAATGGAAAAACGTTCCATGCTCATGGATTGGGAGAACCAACATTGTGAAGATGTCAATGCTACCTAGAGCAATCTACACATTCAATGCAATCCCCATCAAAATACCATCCACTTTTTTCAAAGAAATGGAACAAATAATCCTAAAATTTGTATGGAACCAGAAGAGACCCTGAGTAGCCAGAGGAATGTTGAAAAAGAAAAGCAAAGCTGGTAGCTTCACAATTCTGGACTTTAAGCTCTATTACAAAGCTGTCATCATCAAGACAGTATGGTACTGGCACAAAAACAGACACATAGATCAACGGAACAGAATCGAGAGCCCAGAAATGGACCCTCAACTCTATGGTCAACTCATCTTTGACAAAGCAGGAAAGAATGTCCAATGGCAAAAAGACAGTCTCTTCAACAAATGGTGTTGGGAAAATTGGACAGCCACATGCAGAAGAATGAAACTGGACCATTTCCTTACACCACACACAAAAATAGACTCCAAATGGTTGAAAGACCTAAATGTGAGACAGGAGTCCATCAAAATCCTAAAGGAGAACACAGGTAGCAACCTCTTCGACCTCAGCCGCAGCAACTTCTTCCTAGAAACATCACCAAAGGCAAAGGAAGCAAGGGCAAAAATGAACTATTGGGATTTCATCAAGATAAAAAGCTTTTGCCCAGCAAAAGAAACAGTCCACAAAACCAAAAGACAACTGACAGAATGGGAGAAAATATTTGCAAATGACATATCAGATAAACGGCTAGTATCCAAAATCTCTAAAGAACTTATCAAACTCAACACCCAAAGAACAAATAATCCAATCAAGAAATGGGCAGAAGACATGAACAGACATTTTTCCAAAGAAGACATCCAAATGGTCAACAGACACATGAAAAGGTGCTCAACATCGCTCGGCATCAGGGAAACCCAAATTCAAACCTCAATGAGATACCACCTCACACCAGTCAGAATGGCTAAAATTAACAAGTCAGGAAATGACAGATGTTGGCGGGGATGCGGAGAAAGGGGAACCCTCCTATACTGTTGGTGGGAATGCAAGCTGGTGCAACCCCTCTGGAAAACAGTACGGAGGTTCCTCAAACAGTTGAAAATAGAGCTACCACACGATCCAGCAATTGCACTACTGGGTATTTACCACAAAGATACAAATGTAGGGATCCGAAGGGGTACGTGCACCCCGATGTTTATAGCAGCAACGTCCACAATAGCCAAACTGTGGAAAGAGCCGAGATGTCCATCGACAGATGAATGGATAAAGAAGAGGTGGTATATATACACAATGGAATATTATGCAGCTGTCAAAAGGAATGAGATCTTGCCATTTGCAACGACGTGGATGGAACTGGAGGGTGTTATGCTGAGTGAAATAAGTCAATCAGAGAAAGACATGTATCATATGACCTCACTGATATGAGGAATTCTTAATCTCAGGAAACAAACTGAGTGTTGCTGAGTGGTGGGGGATGGGAGGGATGGGGTGGCTGGGCGATAGACATTGGGGAGGGTATGTGCTATGGTGAGCGCTGTGAATTGTGCAAGACTGTTGAATCACAGATCTGTACTTCTGAAACAAATAACACAACATATGTTAAGAAAAAAGAAAAAGAAGAAGATAGCAGGAGGGGAAGAATGAAGGGGAGTAAGTCGGAGGGGGCGACGAACCATGAGAGACGATGGACTCTGAAAAACAAACTGAGGGTTCTAGAGGGGAGGAGGTAGGGGGATGGGTTAGCCTGGTGATGGGTATTAAAGAGGGCACGTTCTGCATGGAGCACTGGGTGTTATGCACAAACAATGAATCATGGAACACTACATCAAAAACTAATGATGTAATATATGATGATTAACATAACAATAAAAAAATAAAAAAAATGATGTGTATCAAAGTAGTTTGTGAAACCATGGATCAGTCCGCAAACTGTAACTATTAGCATTACAATGTGCTTATTATTGTGCCGTGCGTGTCTGTATGTGTGTGTGTCTTTCAGGTTATGTGGGTTAGGCTATGTTCCTTAAATGTTAATGCTTCTATTATTCCCTAAATGTCCCCCCCCCAATAAAATTGGAAATGAGCGTTGGATCCAACAAGCATTTCTTGAGGGTCTGCAGATTTGTGCAGGGCACTGTGAACTTACAAGGAAGAGAACCCCTGCCTTCATGGGGCTCACAGCCCAGTGCGCCTGCGAAGCCACGCTGCCTTCATTCAGCGTTCCAAGGAGGCCAGGAAGAGGTCCCCTTGGCTTTCGTGTCACTGCAAGTAGCAGAGCAAAATTAGGCTGCAGGAGGCTGGAAGTATAAACTAGCCTTCCCTGGTGAGTGCACAGCCACCTGCCGGGCCACGCCACCTGCCTGGACACACATGGGGTGTGCTCCTGCCCAGGGGAAAGCAGATCAGGTCATTCTAAATGTGGAAGAGGAGGTAGGTTTCTGGCCTCCAAAGCACATGCCCCATCCGCTCTATCTCCCACCTGGAGCAGGGACTTAAAACCCATTTTATCATTTCAACCCATTTTGTCGAAATGCCAGAGTCCTGTGCTCACCAGATGCCGCTACTGATGCTTATGAGTGACGTCTGCGAGGTGTCGCTAGGCAACTAGGCGGCTCCCTGCACATCCCCCAGCCGCTGGCCCGGGCGTCACATCCTGCCTGCAGCTCCAGGCCGCTCTGGGCCGCCATGGTGCACAGGTGCGGACCCAGCCTCGCCTTGACCCCCGCGTTAGCAGTTTGCTGCCCATCTGGTCTCCCAGGTGGCCAATTAATGTTGGATCCAACCTCGGAAGCGGCCACTGGCTAATTTATGGGGCATCAGTGTCTTGAGTACAGTGTCCCAAATTTCATTAGAAAAAAAAAAGTCTGCTTTGGTTCTGGCTCCTCCCCTAAGTGGGTCAGGGTAAATTTAGACAAGATCTTTAGTGGCTCTGAGAGAATTCAATTCAATTTGAACTTGACCTTTGAAGACACCCTGTTCTCAGGGGGAAGATGTTCCTGCCTTGTTACTTTAGGGTTTTGCTTTAACTAAACACTATGGCCTAGAAATGACCTCCTTCAGGATCGAGTAGCCAACAAGTGACTGGACAGATCCCCTTTTGTGGCTGAGAGAAGGGTGGCTTTTCATACCCAGAAATCCTCTCTGCTTTCCCCAGGCATCAAAATTGCCAGCACAAGGGACCGTACAGCCCTGCAGCCCCAGAGCCCACAGGGGTAAATTCTGCCTTAGCAAAGCTGTGGCTGCTCCAGAATGCCAGGAGAGGAGCGGCTTTGGGGCTTCATTCTAGCTGAATGGGGACTAGGAAAATTCCTGAAACTCTCCTCATGCCCCGCAGCCGTGAAAAGTCAATTGTTTCTATCTAAATAAAGGGGTGAGGGGATAATAGAGATGAGAGCAGATGGGCTAAACAGCCCTGTCTCCCACTCCCATGCCTGCCCCAGCCAGCCCCAGTGCCGCACCCACCAAAGTCACAGTTTGGCTCACACGGAAGTTGTGGGGTGGGAAGGCCCCTAGGGCAGGGCACTGGCCCCTCCCTAGTGAGGAACACATATTTTAAGTAAACAAAGTAAACCTGTGGTCATATCCGAGGGTGCTGGGAGCCCCATCTTGTTCTGTGGTTCTATACTTTCCCTTCAAAGGATTACATTCTGCGATGTAGAAGTGCCTTGGACAATTTCCCTGCCTTCTCCAGAACCCATGAAGCAAATATGAATAATGTGTCCCCAGTGCCCAAGTTCATCCTTCTGTGTAAGGAGTTCTATGAGGGTTTAACAGGCCATGGTCCCTTTAGAAAAGGTACCATATTAATATAAGAAACATTCGTGAGTAACCATTACTTTTCGTGATCGCACTGAGAAAAGGATTCTGGTCAAGTAGGTCAACTGAGCCTATGTTACAATCTTGAAAAGAGCTGCAGTCAATGAAATTTAAGACAAGACTTAGCCTCAAGCTCCAGGGCAGAAACAAGTGAGCTGAGTTGGGCCCAGGTCCACTGGACCACCTAAATGTGTTCCATAGCAGGGTCACTTCAACATGGCGGCCTGGCCCCACTGCTTAGCCCCAGGCGGGGTGGGGAATGGGGTGGGTATGAGGCAGCTGCAAGCATCTGTACAGTAAAGCCTTGGGATGAGTCATGCTTTGTCAATTATTATCGTGTGACCTTGAGGCAATCAATGCTTTTCCAATCCTCAGTTCCTTTAGCTATAAGGTTAGGACATGATTTATAGGATAATCGAGAGAATGAAATGAGATGATACGCACTTGTGTTTCTTGAGCAGTTCTTGCAGGACAGACACAGTGTTGACCCACTGTTTCAGTCCTCACAGCCATCTTATGAGGCAGCTGTGGTTAGCAAAAACCGAACTCCAGAGAAGGTAAGGACCATGGCTGTAGCCACACACTGTGGTAGAGTCAGGATTGGTGCCCATGTCTGTCTGACTAAACTTCAAGCTCTTAAATTTGGTTAAGATTATGGCTCCCCATCTGTGCTGTAAAACAGAATTAATTCTGATAGGGATTAATTCTTTCAAAATTTCTGACACCCAGGTCTCATCCCAGAGCAAGTATATCAGTAAGTCTGGAGTAAGAGACAGGTTTTATTTTATTTTATATTTTGTATTTTATTTTATTTTATTTTATTTTTTAAGCCCTAGGTGACTCCAGTGTGCAATGGTATTTGGAAACCACTAGGTTAAGAAATTCTCTACTGGTGGTTCTCAATCCTGGCTGCACAGAACCACCAGGGAAACATCTAAAATTTACCAATGGCCACACCCACAGGAGTCTGATTTATGTGGCTGGGGGAAAGGCCTTAAGTTACTCTGGGTGATTCTCAAATGCAACCCGGTAGAGACTGCTGTGCTAAGTTACAGGGAACCCCCAGAAAATGGTTGCATTCTTCAGTTACTTAACACATCAGGATACTCTTAAGGTCTCTTCCAACCTGTACTTGTAATTCCCTGGGACAATCACTACTCACCTTTGTCTCAGCTGGCTGGCTTCGAGGGAGGAGCTCAAACTCTACTTCTCCAAGAGCAAGTGAAGCTAGGAAGAAGCAAAGGAGCAGGAAGCAACATGGCGGGAATATTTGGCCCATCTGGTTCTGCTTCATACATGTGGTCAATTAGTTTCTTAATAAGCACAGTTCTGCCTTCATCTACCCTCTTGGCTAAAGGAACTGGAAGATTCTTTTATTCTGAATTTGAAGAATTCAGTAAGAAAAATAATAACCACTTGCTTAACTTTAAATTCTCTTACATCTTTGTTAACATAAAGTAGCACTTCTCTATGCTGTGAAAATTTGATCTTCTGTTTGGATTTCTTCATATTCTTCATACACATATTTAAAATTTTTTGGACAGTTATTTGAGTCGGGATGGGCTAAGGCATGCTGCATTAATGAACAATTCCCAAATCTCAGTGGCTTAACACATCAAGGACTTCTTTGTCCCTCATGCTGCATATTTAAAGTGGGCCCGAGTATGACAGTCACTCGGGGACCCAGCTGGATGGGACATGTGCTTCCACAACTGCCAAGGCACAAGGTAAGCGGTGTACTTACTGGCTCTTAAAACTTTCAGGGGAAAGTGACAGCTATTGCTTTTTATCCACAATTCATTGGCAGAGAGCCACACCCAACTTCCAAGGGGGTGGGAGGAGCGATTTTTATTACGTGCTCAGGAGTACACGGAATATTCATGAAGAACTCTCATGACTAACACAACCACATTCACACTTAGCTCCTTTTTTTATTAGCTCTACCTTGAGAACACTGGTACAGTCCAGAGTCTAACTCACAGGTCCGCGGGCATGAACCCATGATAAACAGAGTAGATGGTGATGTTGGCATCACGAGGGGTGCCAAGACTGCAAGTCTTCTGGGAGGACTGTATCGGGATGGACGGCAGTGCCCTGAGGGTCAGGACGGACGAACAGCTATTCTCCCTTTGGTTTTCTTTCCAGTAGGGTTTAGCATGGCGTCACATTAGATAAACATATCCGTTCAATATACAAAAGTCATTGAAAATAATTTTGAATCAATCTTGGAAAATCTGAAAGGAGTATTACATGCATAACTTTGACAGTACTTCTTAGAGTTCTCACTCTCTCCCTTCCGTCACTATTTCCACCTGGAGAAACCTTATGCATCCTTGAAGACTCTTACCAAACAGAGCAGCCTGTGATCCTCCTAGCCCATCGCCCCAGGCAGAACTAATCCCTTGTATGTGCTCATTCTACACTTACATGTACTATTATGATGCTTATTATATTGTATGATAATGTGACATTTATATAATCGCTTTATTTAACAAAACCTAGTTCCAGGCACTATTCTAGGTGCTTAATAAGCATTATCCCCCTAACTTACCTATTAGGTGATTACTATTATTCTTTTTATTTTTCACAGGAGGAAACAGGCTCAGAGGGCATAGGTAACTTTCCCGAGGGCATCTGGTGAGAAAGCAATGGAGCAGGATTTGAACCAAGTAAATTGGACACCCTTGACCTGGTCATGAGCCTCTTGGGAGCAGACAGGTCACATTTTTGTTTGTATTTCCACAGGCCTAGCCCAGTCCCTGGTCATTAAGATTGCTTTTTAAACAAATGAGCACAGTATTCAAACCTGTTGATGGACCATAACTTATTAGCCTGTTCCCAAATTTCTCTGTATAATTTGTGCTGTCATGAAATCTGTTTTACAAATTACCTTGATTTCACTGGGGTTATTTGGGGGTAAATGACCCTAGGTGAAATGATTCAAGAAGTATGAACAGTTTTATAGATGATTGCTTAATCACGCTCCAGAAATTTGGGATTTAGAATTTAGAATTCCACAAGCTGTTCTTAGGCGTGCCTATTTCATCATAATATCTTCAGGGTTTTGTTTTTATTCTAATCGATTAAAAGTGAATTTAGAGGGGGCCAGTGCTGGCCATGGGTTGATGAATGATGAATCGTTCCAGGATTACCGTGGGGATGATGAGGTTTGGAGTCCTGGAACCCTGCTGAAGTTTATTAGCTCACTGGGAAGTTACAGAAGCTTCTGTCATTGGAATGGAGTGGGTTCGTTCAATCTAATGGATGGAATCTGGCCTAGGAAAAACCTATCCCATTCTTTTAGATTAGGTTGTTCAGGCCCTATCACTGCCTCCCAAGCCCTCCTCAACCACCCCCAGGGCCTGGAGTCCTCATTTCCCCCCCCTACAGAGACAAGCCACTTCTATTAAATTACAAATGATGGATGATAGCTCAGAAGTGCCAACTTCCTTGTGACAGATCAGAGCTTAAAAACAAAACAAAATGCAACAACACGGGAATACGAATACGAACCTTGCTGTGCGATTTTCTGTCCCCGAAGGGATGGGAGCTAAGAGGGAAGACCGGTTCTTCTGGGCCCGAGGCCATGGGCCGGACTGCTGGCCCAGCCTGAGAGGCCACCGAATAAATAAGGGCTTCCTTCAGTTTTTATCAGAACCACGGGGGGTAGATCCTGGAGTTTGGCGGTGGGGCCTGCAGAATCCTGAAGAGAAGATTCTAAAGCCGGGTTCTTGATGAGCAGCAGGTGGCGATCCTGGTGGTGATGTGGCTAATAAGAGGAGCTAAAAACCATCATGGCTTCTCTGGGTCAACACAAATGTCTTTGACCAGGATGCCTTCCAACCTTGCCCCGTTCTTATTCTTATATCACAGTAATCTAAACAGTAACTCCCCTGCTTTAATTATCTTCCAGTGGATTTTTCCCCCCACCTAGCCGAAAATCCGAACACTTTCCTGTGGGCCACGGGGCCTCTCCCAAGCTCCCTGGTCTCTCCCCCTCTTGCACAGGCTACAATGGCCTTCTTCTGCTTCCTGAAACAGGCTGGGCGCATGCGCACTCCTCATCCCAGCTTTGCACCGGCTAGTCCCTCTGCCCACCTGCAGCTGACAGCTGCTTTTTCCTCTGCTCAAGTGGTATCTCCCTAGGGGAGTCTTTCAGTACGTCTACACCACACTCCCACCTCTGTTCTCCGGGTTCTCATCGCTAGAACAGAAGCTCGGCAAAAGCAGGAGCTTGTCTTTTCTGTTCATGTCTGGTGTTCGCAACCCCTAGCAGAGGATATTGCACACAATAAATCTTGATCCTTACAAGCCTGGGATGTAGGTATTATTGTTGCTGTTTTTCAAATGAGTCTTCAAGAGATGGCCCAAGGTTGTACTACTTTAAGTGTTCAAACCATAATTCAAATCCAGATTTTTCCACTAGCAGTGCCACACTGATTCTAGTGACCCAGGGTGTATTAAAGACCCAGTGTCATCAGATCCATTCAAACAGCCAGCTCGCTTATGACTCAGCCTGATTTCTTGCTATACTGGTTTTCAGTGCACACTGCATTCAAAGAAAGATGTGGAAAGGACTAAATGCAAACCAAAGACAAGCAAGGTGAGCAGAAGACGTACTGGGGGCCTTGTGAAAACAACTATGCCTAAAAGTTAAAGACACCAAAGTGCCTCAATGCTGTAAGTTGATTGATAAGTGTCTTAATTATTTATGAATTGCCTCCTTTTTGGCAACTGGGGAATGCTTTGCTTAAAATAGCCAAAGCATGTCCTTTTGGTTTAAAAATAGACACGTTACCATCAACTGATGAATGAGTAAACAACATGTAAGTGCATCCATACAATGCAATAGCGTCTGACTATAAAAGGAACGAAGCACTGATGCATGCTACAGTATGGCTAAACCTCGAACACACTACGCTAGGGGCGCCTGTGTGGCTCAGTCGGTTAAGCGTCTGCCTTCAGCTCAGATCATGATCCCGAGGGCCTGGGATGGAGCCCGCATGGAACTCCCTGCTCAGTGGGGAGCCTGCTTCTCCCTCTCCCCCTCCCCCCGCTTGTGCTGTCTCCCAAATAAATAAAATCTTTTTTTTAAAAAAAAGAGACTGAAACACAAATGTACTAAATAAAAATTAAAATCAGGGAATGCACAGATATTAAAAAAAAAAAAAAGCCCAGGTCGAGTACAGTTTGAGGATATCTGTCTCTGGGCGGCTGGTGCTGGTCCCGACCCAATGGGCAGGGCAGGCCCCACGTGTGAGGGCTGCTAACTGGGCTCCAGGAATCTGCCTCTGCCTCTTTCTTCAGGACATAAAAGTAAGTGGCATATTGAGGACAGCTCCTGAAGATATTAACAGACACTCCCTGCAGGCTGGCCCCTGATTCACCTGCTCCCCTTTCAGAGCCCAGCATTACCCACTTAGCTGCCCAAGGCATTCATGTGGACAGGAGTCCAAATGATTTCATCTGACTTACTATCTTGCTTTTGCAGGAGTTGGAGTAGTTCCACAACAAATGGACTCAAGCATACATATGCCCAACTATTAGAAAATTGGACGGTCGGAAAAGTTCCAAACTGGCTTTCAAAGCACTGCATGGTGTGGCTCTGCTCACTCCAGGGTCTGCTTCCAGCCCCATGAGCCTGTCACTGCTCCCATCTGATGTACTTACTGCCACCACCTCTGCTCCTACTGGCCCCCCCGCCCCCACCCACTCAACAACCTCTCTTGCCTTCTCACTGAAACCAGACAGCACGTTCTCTCTGGGGCACACTGCCTTCGCTGCCTGCCAGGCACCTTCGCCTCTATTCTGCCAGCACCCTGGTTCTCCTCTGCTGGGCAAATCTGTCAGCAGTTGGCTCAGGGAGCGAGCGACATGTGAGTTACAGGAGACCCATGAGATTTAGGACTCCTGGGGCTTTTACTGGAGCCACTGGTAAGAGATCTTCTTTCTCCAGGAGTTGAGCAACAAATAGGAGCTGCTGGGGGCCACTGTAGCTGACTGTTGGGAGCAGAATCCTGATGGCGCTGTTGGAGGCTCTGGATTGTGACTGCACTTCTAGCACTTTTCCAGTTATGAGTGCCAACGATTTCCCTTCTTCCTGCTGGCTGGTTGCTTCCAACTGGAGAAACACTAATGCACCTTCCAGCATTTACCGTGGGCACAGGATAGGCACAAAAGTAAGGTTTGTTGACTTGTTGTTGGCACCCATGTCTAGAGTAGTTAGGCAGAATATTTTTTGCATTAAAAATCGTTATTCTGGTAAAATGTACATTAACATTCACCATTTTAATCATTTTAAGTGTAGAGTTCAGGGGTATTAAGTACAGTCATCTTGTTGAGCCACCATCACCACCATCCATTTCCAGAACTTCATCATCCCAAACAGAAACTGTACTCATTCAACACTAACTCCCTGTTCTTTTCTCTCCCCTTGTAACCTGGTAACCATTATCTTACTTTTTATATCTATGAATTTAATTACTCTAGGTACTTCTTAGAAGTGGAACCATACAGTATTTGTTATTCTTGTGATTGAGCAGCTCCTTTCACTTAACATAGCATCCTCAAGACTGGTGCATGTGGTAGGCAGCACGTATGTGCCAGAATCTCCTGGCTTTCTAAGGCTGAACAGTATTCCAGTGTGTGGACAGACCACATCTCGTTTATTCTCTTGCTGACTGACAGGGTGTTTCCACTGGTTGGCTTTGTGGATCACACTGCTGTGAACATCAGTGTGCAGTGTTCAAGTCCCAGCTTTCAATTCTTCTGGGCTATGACCACAGCTGCTGGAGCACAGATGATTCGCTTTCCCTTCAGGACCCATCATGCTGTTCTCCACAGTGGCTGCCTCAGGAGTGCCCCAAGGTTCCAGTGTCTCCACGTCCTCACCGATAGCTGCCATTTTCCATTTTGGGGGAAAATATTTAAAGGTGTAACTGTGGTAACACTGGGAACCGAGCTTATTCTGTCAGCAAGTCTAGAGAAGGACATTCGGCCTGAAGTAGTTCTTACGCTCTTTGGCAGCATCACCTCTTTAAAAACCCCTACTCTTGTCACCTACTGACAGATCGGGGGACATCTCTCGGTCAGGGAGGGAAGCACCGGCTAGGTGATTGGCCACTCCCACTTTCCCAAGGAGGGGAGAGGGAGGGAGGCTGGGCACATTTGGATTTGTGGGTAACAGTTCCCTCACACCTCCATGCCCGCCATGTTTTCAACCACAACAAAGTCGCCTTTTCATCAACCCCAGGACGCTCTTACAGAGAACAGGGAAGCTGTGGCACACCACGCACTCAGGGTGTGTTAGTTAGGTGAGGTGTGTTAGTAGCAGGACCTCCCCTTTCCCTGATTCCCCTGGCTAGGAAAACTGTCGCTTGAGCCCTTAGGAGAGGATGCAGGGCACGTGAAACATGAGGTCCCGGCACAGGCCGCCATCTTGTAAAGGCTTTATTTCTACTTCATCATGGTCTCATACAGACTCCGAGGCACCATCCTTTGATTCAGTGTGGTACCCTCCTGACTTTTTGTAGTGCTTTTCCTTAAACAAGAAAATTTTGAGTAAACACTGTATATTGCCAGTTCATCGTTAACAATAATTTAAAAATGCCATTGCTGTTGTATCTCGATGCAAGAGGACAATGGTAAAAGTACAGTATGAGGGATTCACAACGTATTACGGTGGGACAGATGACTCACACTTACAGGCGATGGTGAGACCACAGTAGCGATATGTACATGCACCCCAGCGCTTCGAACCCAAAGACGTGCGAGTCGAGTAGAGGATGTGGATTATACAGCGAATTTGGTAAGCCCAGCTGAGGACTCTGTACCTTTGTAAGAATGCAGATGCGTATCCCCTCCTGTAGAGAGGATTTCTGTCTTGTCGACTGGCTTCATGGCTCTTTCACTACAAAAAAGTTCATTGAATCAGACAGTCTGACGCATTTCAAAAAACTCTTAAAAAACAAAAACACTGACAAAATAAAATTAACTTAAAACAGTCTAATTCAACGTGGAAATAAACCAAACCAGTGTAACAGTGCAAATTTAACAGAGAGGCAGTCAGTATTGAGAGCAAGGGTGTTCAGAATCTCTTAAAATGTACATCTTTAAAACTTTTATTTTTTTAAATTTATATCTTATCTAGCTTTTTTTTTCTTAATATACTGTGTGTAAAAAAGATGGAGACAAAAATAGTTTTCTGAGCTATGAAAAAAATTAAGTTATTACAGGCACGTTTACGGTTTCGTTCTAGAAACATCTCAGGTTCACAGGTTGGACATTCAGCAGCTGTGTGTTTTTTAAAAAACATTCTTTGACCTTGGGAAAGCTAGATCTCTTCTTGTGGGCGGAGCTTGGTTGATGACAACGGTGTGGTTATGCAAATTATAGGGAATTATTCCCCGATAATCCATGCAAACTTGCAGTCGTCACAGGTGTGTCTTCTCCCCGGGTGGCTCCTCGTCGCCGAGCTCCTCCAACGAGGCTGGGTCTCCGGGTGACTGAGCCGGTGAGGCAGTAGGGGAATGGGAGGCCCAACGGGACGGAGGGCGACGGTTTGCTGGTCTCTCGGGCCTGGAGAAGCAGGGTTCTAGGGATGGAGCTAGTGCAGAACAAGGTAGTTCCTTCAAAGCCGAGAAAGAGAAAGACAGGGTTACTCAGACTGACAGTTCCTTGGGGGGGGGGGGTGGGGAGTGACTCTCCCCAAACACACTTCTCAACAGACTCGAGGTCAATGCAATGGATCAGGGGCAACTTCGGAATGTTAATTTATATTTGCTCAGGGAGCATAATTTAAAATGTTAAGTGAAAAATTCAACTCGGATGATCAGTGGCACAGTAATGAGAAGATAGCAAATTATGATCAAAATATGGCAATGCCGTGAGATGGATATGTTTGTGCAGCATCTTCAGAATTGGGCTGGAGCCGATGGAAGGTGGGGAAGGCCACAGGCCACCTGGTCACATCCTGACCCGGCTGACCCCAACCTTTTGGCGCTCCTGAATGATCTACTAGCCACAGTGACCCGGGCCTAAGAGGCCAACCTCCCTATGCTTTGGTCTGTTGGAGGCCCATGAAGAGACCCATGATTTATCCAGCTGCATTAGCAACAAGACTCACCTTAAAACGAACTCTGCTACTGCTTATTCCAAGTTGACTGGCAGTGGGTTAAACAAACTCCCACGACATGGAAAAAATGCTGCAGGCAGAAATTTTAACTTTGGTCTAGTTTTCTTTAATGACCTTTCCTTGCTGCAGCATTTTAAAAAGTGGAATCAGAGTGCTTGTGCTTCTGTCACAGGCATCCTATGCCTTCTGAGAATAGATCATGCACGACACACTCAACCGGGGGGCCAAGCACCTATCATACTTCTCAAGGGCCCGTGCTCCTTTTCTAGTGTTAATGAGTGTCGATCTACTTAGTCTGCAGGATAGGAACCAAGGATGCCCACACCTGGAGCATGCTGGTGCCCAGGAGGGCCGTGGGGGCGTGAGAAAACGGTGAGTTCCACAGGGCGGAACCCGGCCGCCCAAGGGACATTCAAACGAGAAAAAGCCAAGATGGTAAGCCACTGCAACGAAGAATGCCAGAGAACACAGGCGCTCAGAGCCCGTCGGGAAAGGCGGCAGCGGACCGACAGAGATGTGACGAGCAAGCGCGCAGAGGCCGGGATGAGGGCGGTTTAGTCTGCGGAGCAGGGAGTGACAGCAGAGACCAGACGGTGGGCTGTGTCCATGGGCAATGGGAGAAGGAGGGGGAAGAGGGAAGGCGAAAGATGGAGCGCCGGCGTGGTGCTTCTGGAAGAGTGATGGAGTGAGGTGGTCCCCGCCTCCCCCTGGGCCCAGCGGAAAACTGCATGAACACTGGAGACTCCTCCTAACCGTCCGGGCCTCTTTGTGACTGCACGTCGTCGTAGCACAGTATGGGGAAGCCTTGATTAGAAAAGCACTCTGCTGATGGGAATCATGGCAACCAGGAAGACCTCGCCCACGAAGCCCAGCCTGAAATAGCTGAAATGCAAACTAGGCGGGGCGAGCTGTCCTCCCCTCACCTCAGCCCCTCCCTGCGCATGCCCCGCTGATGCGGGGCTTGGGAAATCTGCCACCTCTTAGTCTTTTTCTGTCTCTGCTCCTGGTATTAAGATTTGTGTGTTGTGTCGTGTTTGTATTGTGTGTTGTGTAGTGTATAAGCGTGTTGTGTAGGTGTGGCATCATGTGTCGGAGGATACGCTGTGTGCGCGTTGTGGGCCATCTTGTGCGTATTATGTGCTGCATGTGCTGTGTATGAGTGTGTGGTGCGTGTTACACGTGTGGCAGGGTGTTGAACGTTGCGATGGCTGCTACCATAGGTTTTTTTCCTACACCACTACAGCCCTTTTCCACCTGGCCGATGCTGAACCAGAACGGGCTTTTGATCAGTGTGGTGCCACCTCTTCCCCGTGTGAACGCCTAGAAGAATTGTGTGACCACGGGTTCAAGAATGAGCCTTTTCTTTAGTAACACACCAGCACAGACAAGCAAACCATCTTGTCCTTCCCTGAGAGGCTACTGCAATGGGCTATGCGGCCATTTTATCTTGGGAGCACCTTTTTCCGTCTTTCAGAGCCAATCGCATTTTTGCATTTAGCACTCCAAGTTAAGACCAGTGGGTGAGGTGGGTGGGCGACTAATTCTTGATCAAATGCTATGTTGGTATTTTTTCAGCCTTGATTCAGGCTCAGACAGCAATTCTGAGGCTATTTTTTGGAACAAGGGATGGCTTTGCTGTTGATTCATTATTGAGTGCTTACTATGTCATCTATGGTGATCACTTGGAAGGACAAGATACATTTGGATTTATTCCTTCTGGTGCAGTTGTTGAAAAAGAGAGAAAAGCTTCATTGTGTTAAGGTCACACCTCATTACAGCATCTGGTGATGTGCATGTGCCTCCCGAATACCAGTGAGCAGGTGCAGCTGACTGGGAAAACACTGGGCTCACAGACCCCCACAGGCCAGGCCTCTATGCCCGAGACAGTCCCCTCTCTGGCCAATATTCCTTTACCCCCTGAAAGCAGAGAGCAGAAATCTCTGGAATGTCTGGCCTACCAATCGGTCCCTGAATTTTATGGACCCCAGGCCAGTGCAAGCAGGTGGCGGGCTCTATGGACAGGGCAGATCTATCCGGTATGATTCGGCCTCATTTCTGAGTGTCAGATACCAACCCCAAATTACACAGAGGACCTTTCCAGATGGTGTGCAAAGAAGGTAGAAAGCACTTACGGCGTGAGGCAGGCAGGGCTAGAGTCCCCATGGGGCAGTTAGTAAGACAGTTTGGTTCTGGACAGAACAGACAGAGAAAGAAAAGAAAAGCAAGTAGGTTGGAAAGTATTTTTTTTAAAAAAAGAACAGTAAAAGGTTTAAAGTCAACAAGCCTGGTGGCAGTTCCAGGGACAGCTATCAGGAGAAACGTGAGGCCTGCAGAAGCGGGCAGGTGCCCTCGCCCGTACACAGGCCTCGCTCTGCCTGGGTCCAGGTAGTCCGGAGCACGGAAGGACCCTCGGGCCGGAACAGCAACAGACCTCTCCCTTCTGCTTTCTGTTCTTCCCTCATTTGCCCTTTAGCATTTCACATTTCAGAAACCCTTCGGTGTGCATAGAGATGGGAGTCACATGACTGTTGTATTTGAAACAGAGGATTAAATGATCTGTTTTAGTCACAGTGATCACGTGGTCATTGCTCACGCTGAAAATTTCCCCTTGTATTGTCCACTAGACCCGGGAGGGAAGAATAGCACTGCATTTCCAGATTATTCTTTTCCTTCACCCCACAACTCCCCTCTTAGCTTCTCTGCAGGGTGGAGCTGGTGCTACAGCTTCAAAGAGAAAAAGAGGGTAAATATAGCTATGGGGCGGGAGCGAGAAAAGACAAGGGAAATTTACTGTTGTGCCCCCCCACCAGGGAGGTCCCTGTCCAGGCATCGGCGGAGCGTTCAGGGAAGGGCCCAGAGCCGGGCGCTCAGGGCAGGTTGGATGATCCGCATTAGTCCTGGTAATTTTGGAATGAAAACCCAGAACTACTTACTACATAATTTATGGAGTAATGGGAAAGGATTTCCAATAGGCCTAATATAGGAAGTCAGTTTAGACAAGGAAGAACTGCACTGGAATCTAGAACAAGCAAAATTCCAACAGAAAAGGAAAAAAGAGCCCACATTTACTCTCTGCCAGTGAAGGCTCCACACAGGTTCTGAATCCCCCCAACTTGGCCAATCATCTCTTTGGTATCAAACACACCCAGTGAGAAGAAAATCTGAACACTTTACAGAGGACCCAAGTGGCAGGGGGACAGGCACAGTTCTGAACTGATAAAACCATTTTCACGCCTTGGAGCTGTGATTTAGCCATTAAGCGGTTGTCTTTCTACTATCACAGATTGCCTGGAGCAGTTGTTGTAACTCAAAGCCCTTTTTGGTTCCTAAACATGAATTTCTCTTTAGTTTCTAACATTAATGGACACTGCAGACACACCCAGTTAATGCTTTGGGACAGAGCCCTCATTTCCCCGAATTCCTCCAGAGCCTGAAGAAGGTGGGGCATTCACACAAATAAGCCCTCTGGCAGTAGTGAGTCACCTACCTCAGGCCCCTGGAAGGATGGGGTAACAGAAGCCCGCAGAAGACACCATTTGTCACCCAAGAACTCTCAACCTTGGTATTTGTTCTTCTCAGAGCATGTAAACAACTGTATCACAAAGACTCGTATGTTCGGAACGTGGCCAACATACTATCAATATTAGGTTGAATGAAATGGCAATTGCCATTTCTGTAGGTCACTGGCAATTTCACGTGGTTTAAACTCTGTATTTTGAGCTGACTTACCACTTGGTGGGTTAGCCTGGGAGCCACTGACCACCCCCCCCACCCCCCCACCGGGGAAATGTGCAAACACACCTGCCTCGTCTCTGCACCTGTGAAGCCAGGGCTGCAGCCCAGGGAGTGTGTGTCTCTCCTCTCCGACCCTTGCCATCTGCAGGAGCCGCCTGGAGAATGGTTAGGGGTGTCTGGATTCCACGGGTGTGGAGTCTGTCCATCTGGGCTAGTGGTGAGTCGGCCTCACCCTCCAGTCTGCACGCGGGATCCCGGGCCGAACAGTGTCTGACGCTGGCGGGGACCATGTGCGGCCTCACCGCCCCAGGCCCACAACCCCATGCCTTCGGTCCCAGCATTACTGTCAGGCTTTGTTTCGCTCATTCCTGAAGTGGAAACGCGGATTGTTTTTAAAGTGGTGTAGTATGGACATACTGCGTGTGGAAATGTGTGAGAACAAAATTCATTGCTGACCGATCAGTGAATAATGCTAAGGGGGATGTAATAAAAATCACATAGTAATAACAGGTGCCGGGATGTGTGGTCATATACAGTGTGATGATGAGAGATGTAAGGGGGGTAATAGTAATAATCACATCGTATGAAGGCAGGATTTTGATCTTATCCAACTGTCTCACCTGGTTTTACGGCCAGGGAGATTCGTGGTCGCAGGGGGCATGGGATTTGTGAGACAGAGGACTGCTATTCTGTACTGAAGCCAGCACTGGAATCCAGACCTTCTCATACAATCCTGATGAAGGATGTTCTAGCATCCACTCTATCACACCCTCTCTGGCACACCTCTTGTGTTGTCCTGGATAAAGATCTGGAGCATGCAGAGAGGCCTGACGTGACTCTCACACATTTCACACATACACTTTTCTAGGACACAAATTCACACAGAAAGAGGGCAAATTATAACCCCAAGTGAAAGGCCCAGATAAACAGACGAGCATCAATCACCTATACCAGACCAGCGAACCTGAATCAAACCTCGAGCTACATCTTCAAGAAGGGATCACTGAGGACAATAATATGAACTTTTCTTTAGGAGTAGCTCAGGGCTTGTGTTTCTGCCTATACCATTCTCCCATAAACCCTGTATCTTCCCAGCTCACAAGAACCTATTATGGATAAGGATCCTTGAAATCAGATGACCTAGCAAAACCCCAGGTTTACACATATTTTCCTGGCATTTAAACAGAAGAGCTGGTGGGGTGAGGGTTGGAATACTCAGCCTTATTACCTCGATGGACCCTGGTTCAGCTTTGACTGTTTCTCCCATGTGGCTGTCACTGTTAAGACTTGGGGGCCCGTGGGGGGCCTGCCTCCTCTCCTCCTTTAAGGCATGCTCCAACAGCTTCTTGTTGAGGATCCGGGCTACATTCTCAGTGAGCGTGTAACCAGGGGGAGCAGATAAGTCCTGCCTCAAGGGCGTGCCTTCTCCCCCTTCCTCCCTCCATGTCTCTGAGCCAGCCCCGATGGGGCTGGGGGACCGTCCCCGGGAACTGGGGCTGGTTTCCTGGCCTGGGCCCAGATCCGGCCGAGGTTCTGCTGAGCGAGACCGACTCCCGGCCCGCGTTCCCTTCTGGAAGGGGTCCTGTACCACAGGGCTGTGGTCGATGATGTTGAAGAGGCTGGAGAGGCCATCGTTGATGGCGGTGTGCACGGGGCTCTCTCGTGTAGTGGTGGAGCGGGCCCAGGCCGACTCGCTGCACCCCTTTGGGGCCAGCCCCAGGGAGGTCCTGCTATTTGGCTGCTCGACTTTGGGGAGGGGCTTCCTCTGCAGCTTGGGAGACCCATACTTGGGGGAGCAGCATGTGCGCTCAAACTTGGCCTGCACCTTCTCGATGGCGGGGGCCACCTGCCTGCTCCTAAGGCCGCGGGAAGGAGATGACGCGGGTGTGGCACCACCCCCTGCCTTTGGCGTGAGACACTTGTGGGGGCTGCTGGTGACGGCGCCGCCACGCAGGGCTTCGGTCTGCAGGCCAATGTTGATGGTCTGAACGGTCTGTGTCCCCGTTGTCCGGGACCCATTGGTCTGGCAGGCCATGTCCTTGAGTGGAGGCTTGGGGGGACCAGAGCATATGGCATTCCTGACAGAGAAGGCCACCTCCTTCATGTCATCACTCATGTTCTTGGCCATCTGCAGGCTGTGAAGCGGGGAGGCAAACCCCAGGGGGGTGCAGAGGGCACTTTCGAGGGGGCGCAGCCCTCCCTCCACATAGTCTCGGGGGTGTCTGGAGGGGGCACAAGGCCACCTGCTAAGCACATGTTCTGAGGGAACCCCCTTTGTGTCTCCAGCGCCCACCCTGGCTCTGCTTGTGGGAAACTGGCACTCGGGCTCTGACCGGCCCTTGCCCTCACCCCCAGCCACCACAATGCTGTCCAGCCTGCGGACGGCGGGTGGGCTGTGCAGCAGCCGCACCCCGGCCTGCTCGGTGCACACATGGCTCCGTAGGGGCTGCTTCTGGCAGTGCTCTGGGCTGGTCACAGTGTCCGTGGTCATGGTGACACTCGTGGTGAGGTACCAGGAAGAGTCGGGGAAAGGCTCGGCACTGGCCTCATCCCCTGCCCGCCCCCCCTCGGTCCTGTCTGCCCAGGGCTCTGGGGGCCTCTCGTCCCAGCTCTTGCTGTTGAACTCCTCGATGTACTTCAGGTCGTCTGGAGACAGGGGTGGGGTGACGTCTTCCTTGTTGCTGGCAGCTGGCAGGCCCTTCTCCGGCAGGAAGGGAGAGACGTCCATCAGACGCTGGAACTCAGACATGGAGGACACAGACACAGCCCTGGGAAAAGTGGGAGAGAAGATGATGTCAGCTGCCTGCCAGCCAGGAAGGGTGCTCACCTGCCACTCCTGACCTGGGGCAAGCACGCGAGTCCTGCCCACACAAGAGGTGACTTTGTAACCTAGTGGTTCCCAAATGTCACTGCACACTGGAATCACCTGGGGCTTAAAAAATGAAATGAAATGAAATAATAAAATAAAATATAAACCCACTTTGGAATGCTTTCATTCTGGCCTGTGGATGCTCCATAGCAAGAAGGACACCTGGCTGATGACTGCCTCCGATTCCTAACCTACTAGGGGTTTCCTGAGTCCCAGGCACTGCGGTAGGTGCTCGCGTTACTGACAGAACACAGCCCGGCCTGATCCCAAACTGGCGAATGGTATACGCGGAGGGGGTTGGATACCACAACATCGCAGCCATCACCTGACGACCGTTCTCCCGCCAGCCTCATCCTCTATTTCCAGTGAAGTACAGTTGACCCTTGAATGACAACAGGGGTTAGGGGGTCCGATCCCCGTGCAGTCGAAAACCCATGTACAATTTTTGACTCCCTCAAAACTTAACTACTAGTAGCTTACTGTTGAACGGAAGCCCTATCGATAAGATAAACAGTCTATTAACACATACTTTGTGTATGTATTAAACACTGTATTCTTGTAATAAAATAAGCTAAAGAAAGAAAATATTAAGAAAACAATAAGGAAGAGAAAATACATTTACAGTACTATACTGTATTTACTGGAAAAAGTCCACATCTAAGTGGACTCGTGTAGTTCAATCCGTGTCGTTCAGGGGCCAACTGTACTGACTGCCATCTCCAGAGGCCAAATGGAAGATGTAGAGCAAAGAAGGGAGGTGGAAGGTGTGACAGGTGGGCATGTAATTTCCAAATACGACTTCAAACGGAAACTCCATCCGGCTCTGTCGAAATCTACCACCAGGGCTTGGTTCTTCCCTCCCCCTGCTCCCTCCTGTACAGCCCAGCCTGTCTTGTGTTCTTGTTCTCCCTGTATTCCTGGACAAGAGGAAGATGCCTGCAGACACACAAACACACGGGAGGGTGAAGATGCGTGAGCTAAAGGAACAGCCAGGTTTGGGTAAGTGCTGCCTGATGGATATGGATTTGGATGTAGATTCCTCCCTATATATGTGCTTTCATTCAATATATTTCTATTTGGTATGAATTTCCTGACTGCCTCCTATAGGCCAGGGCAGGCACCGTATGGGGTGTTGGGGATTCCAAAATGCTAAGACAGGAGGTTGCTGGAGCGCTCAGGCAGCTTGTCAACCCACCCAGGGCAAAGCAGGGGTGGCCAGGAAGGAGGTTCAGGCCTGGACCCTCTGGCCAGAAATCCCTCCTGCTGGGGCAGGGGGGTTGCATATGCAGATTCACTGTCTCTGTAACTAGACCACTTTCTCATAGAACATACTCATATCTGCACACCCCAAACAGAAGTTCAAATACCTAGGGCTTCAGACCAGCACAGGTGCTGCCAAGTGGGTCCCAGATGGAGAGTACCTGGGTTACTTCACTGCAGAAACCATTAATGATGGTGAGACCAGAATTGGGGTCTGTGTGCCACATGGATTGGCCCACAGAACAGGCAAAGCCCCGGGTGCCTTTGCCCTCACCCTGGGAACATATGCCATTGTGGTCGCCACCCTGGTAAAAGAGAGCAGGCTACAAATGATACCAGTAGGCCTTCTATCTTGTTATTTCTCACTAGGGGCAAAAGTTAGTGGTATTTTTTTTGTTAGAAATAATCTACAAACCCTCCCATGGCCCAGTGAATAACAGAAAGCTGGCTACAACCAGCACTGAAAATAGAAAGAAAACAAAGGGATGGGTCAGTTTCCGGTAAGTGTGATTCTTCTCTTCTAGCCTCTGGCCAAGTCAAGGAGCTGCTGAATTAAGAATGAGCTTCAGGTGCCTGGGTGGGTCAGTCGGTTAAGCAGCTGCCTTCAGCTCAGGTCATGATCCCAGGGTCCTGGGATAGAGCCCCGCATCGGGCTCCCTGCTCAGTGGGGAGTCTGCTTCTCCCTCTCCCTCTCCCTCTGCCCCTGCCCCTACTTGTGCGTGCATGCGCGCTCTCTCTCTCAAATAAATAAAATCTTAAAGGAAAAAATGAGCTTCAGAACGCTGTTCACTGGGGGCTGGAAGTGCTCCGTGGGTACCGAAACACCAATCCTTTCTGCATTTCTTGGACACAGCTCTTGTAAGCCCCGTTTCTGCCCACGTAGGAACTACCCTCAGAGGTAAGCCAGTGCACCTGTGTGGGGCCTTTCTGCCTCCAGCCCTTGGATGGATTTCATGGAACAGAGGTGATGTGGGCAGAGAAAGGGAACACATCAGCCTTAGCAGTGGCCAAAGCAAGACAGATACAAATCCAGGACACATCGGACACGTGCCAGCACGTGAGGGCACACAGAAGAAAGTCCGGAGGGAAGACAGGAAACTGCTAGAAGCAAGAGGGAGAAGGGGATGGTGGGGACAACACACGTACTTTTTTACCTCGGACATTTAGATAGGTAAGGTTTTTTTTTAAAGAAGTTATTCATTTATTTGAGAGAGCTAGAGAGAGAGAACACATGTGGGCAGAGGGGCAGAGGGAGAAGCAGGCTTCATGCAGAGCAGGGAGCCCGATGCGGGACTCCATCCCAGGACCCTGGGATCATGACCTGAGCCGAAGGCAGACACTTAACCGACTGAGCCATGCAGGTGCCCCGATACATAAGTTAATTTAAGATTAACTTTTCTAAGTATGGATGACTTTTGAAATTAATAGCAGCAATTAATATAAAAAAGGGGGGGCGCCTGGCTGGCTCCATCGGTGGAGTGTACGACTCTTGATCTCGGGGTGGTGAGTTCAAGCCCCATGTTGGGTATAGAGATTACTACAAAAAATAAATACACTTTAACAAAAAATAAAAAAATAAGAGCTACTATGCAGGGAAGAGCTCTGTGAAGATAGCTAAACTTTGTTGACTGTTTACTCTTTGTCAGGCATTGCTTTGTTTCATGTGTAGAAACACATTTAAGCTGTAAAGAAATTGAAACGCCTTCTGTTTACAGATGAGGAAACCGAGGCACAGGGTGGTTACCTAACTCACCCCAGGGCACATGGCTGGCAAGAGGAAGATGTGCATTTGAAACCAGGCTCTAGTTCTCGAACGCGGCCCTAGACTGTCCGAGAATGACCAGACAAGACAGAGCCTGAAGGACAGAAATGCACCACAGGCGTTTTGGGTGGTTTTGGATGAACCAAATACAGGGCAAGATGGGAAGGAGATAGTAATTTATGGACTTGAAGTTCATAGGGAAACCAGAGATGAGGAGATCTGGAAACAGCGGACTGCCCTGAGGAGAAGTTTCCTGTGGTGGAAATAGCATGTGTTCATCTATAAAGAAAAAGCATGTGTCAGGGGTGGGGAGTGGGGGGTGGGGGAGTTGGGTACAGGAAATCTTTCCACTCAGTTGTGTATTTTTAGTGCTTAAACAAATTTGCTTAGATATGTCTTTTCAGATATATCCTATCATACAGATGAGCTAAAAGAGACGATAACTAACATCACCAACATCACTTACTTTGTATTTACTTTAAGGTTTAGGGCCGGGAAATATTTTAATAAATCCTCCGGGCAGAGCTTTAAATGCCCAGTATATAAAATGTCTCACAGCACATCAAGAGGGAGTCTTTCCAGACTAAACGAGAAGCGGGGGGTTTCTGTGGACTTTCCAGCAACCACTGGACACAACATTCCTTTATACACACAATACACAACTATAACTGTTCTCACCATGATACTAACACCCACGTGAGCACAGTGTGTCTCTGGCCTTTCCATTGCTAATAACAGAAAATGCCATATTTATGAAATCAATAATAATAAAGCAACTACTTATTCAGAAGTCTTACTTTAAGTCATTCTCAAAACAGTGTTACCACAGACTGCGGTGACAAAATGGAATTTTAAGACCAAGAGCCTTTAATTTCAGTAGCCGACTATTGTTTTCGTCAGTCTTACCTTTGAAGATTTCCCTTGTGATTTTCTTCTTCCTATAAAGAAGAAATAAGATCGTCTGAATCAGTTAATAGGCTGCCAGGCACTTTCAACGTGCTAAGTGATTTGTTTTGCTCTTCGACCATAGGAAAATACCATTTAAAATGTACACCGAGGCCAAGTTTTGGTCGGGAATGTTCCTGTCCCTCAGCCCTTTGAAGTATAATAAAACCAGAACCCACACATCTGAATGTGTGTATGTGTGTGCGCGTGTGTGAAAGAGAGAGAGAGAGACAGAGACAGAGAAAGAGGAGGAGGAGGGGGTGGGGAAAGGGAAGATGGGGCCCCCGAGAGAGGAAGCTGGGCGGCTATGTCCCTTGGTCTCGGCCTCACTGTAGAAGGCGATGCAACAGACTTACGCTTGAGCACTTTCTCAGTTGTGAGCCCTGCCATGTGGAATCAGAGGCGAACTGACAATGACTTGTGCTCTGTGCAGCTCAGTACGGGCCCCCCGTCACAGTGGACACAGTCGGGACCAGGCTCCCGACCCTGGGCTGCTTCCTCTCTGCTATGCAACTGCACCATGGGAGTTGCCAAAGGGTCAAACAGGGCACCATCCTGGTGATGTCATGCCACCTGGCTACATACTGCTGAGAAGGTACTTGACCTCACAGACACCTCACTGAAATCTAGCTGCCCTACATTTCAACACTACTTGACACGAACTCTTCGAAGTCTGTCTTCAGACAGGTTAAGTGACAGGTACAGCAACTGTCAAACTGACTCACAGGTAATGATTCCTAAAATCCAACCCGGTTTTAAAACCCAGTTGTAGAAAGGGCATAATCAGAAAAACCTGACATTGTGCCGTGGAAATCTCAGCCCAGAGTTTAGCTCACCGCTTTGCTGATGATCTAATTTACACATGGCTTCAAAGTGTTGGATTTTTCCCCCTTTGCACAGAATAAGAATTTATAGCCTGTCATTGTTTAGTGATACTTATTATTTCCCAATGTGAGGTACTTGCTTTAGAACAGATTTTTTTTGTTACCAGTAAGTTGTTTAGAATCAGAAGGCTGCTGGGATTTAAAGACAGGTTGCAGACCTATACGTCCCAGAATGAATTCTCTCCTCCTGTGGGTTCCACTGGACCTGCTCATCGGTGAGACCTTTTGTTTACACAGGACACAGTCCTGTGTCTCCAAACCTGAGACAAGTTGGCCAAGTGAAATCGAATGTAGCGCATACTAGGAGTTTGGGGTCGGACCACCAAGCAAAGCTCTTAGCACTGTGAAGGTTTCATGCTTACTCAACCCAGAGGCTGTGATTTGCAAAGCCCGAGCCTGCTTGACCAGGTGGCCAGGTCTCCTGACAACCCCTTGGTCCTGCAGCAGTTAACTGGACCCCAAATCCCAGGCTGACCTGGGGGAGGCAGTTCCTGAACTCCCGCTGGGGCCCTCGGGCTGGAGGCTCCTCTGGCTCATCATCTAGAGACAAGGCGTCCAAGTAGAGGTTTTCCCGTGCTGAACACCTGTCCGATTCCTTCAGCTTGGACAGCGGCCGGTCTTCAAACGGGGTGGAGTCGGTGTCTGCACAGGGCCACATCTCCAAGGGACGGGGCATTCGGGGGCTTCCCGGGTGGGCAAAGGGGCGGATGTTGCCTTCCTTTTGATCACAGGGGAAACTGCCACTTCTCCGGGGACTGTTTTCTTTCTGCAACTTGAGGGTTTTTAAAAAAATGAAAACCATTAGTCTCACTCTTCTGTCAGTTGCTCTCCCTAAGACTGCTGCTTCTCCACAATTTGGAACTACATCTGGGTCCATAGGAAAGACTGGGAGAAGTAAATGTTCTTCAAGTTCTGACCTTAATTTCAAAAGTAACACAACATTACAGATGTTTTTATTAAAATAAAAAAAAAAATCACAATTTTATCCAGACTGGAAAATGTGCATTAACCACACACACGAGCCAACTCCTTCTGATGAGAATAAATATATATATATATATATTACTGTATATAACTTGAGTACTGTTCATGGGAAATTATATTTATTTTTTTAAAAACTGAACATTGTTAAATGACATATTTAGAACTCTTTTTTATACCTTCTGAACTTAAGGCACACTCACTGGAAAACCATCAGTGATAGCAAACTTCTGAGGGCGAATTTGATTTTCCTGACTAGCAGAGTTTCCTCATTCCAACACTATTATTTCCAAATCATTTGGCATGGGTCCCGTCTATTAACCCAAGTGATCGAATTGGGTTGTAACCACTGGGTGTCAAAAACAACTTCGAACTTTGCTTGAGAGGATTACAACTTAGCTATCAAGTTAATGAAAGATCTGGACTGACTGAAGAAGGAAAAGCCACATACTTTAGAACCATACCTTTTTTGCCTGACTTGGGAAATGCAGGAAGAAATAGTGGGGAACACGCAGGCGCCCTTAGAGTGAAGAAGGTCTGAGTTGGGCCCACTGTCCTGTGGCTTGGTTTGCTGGCAGGAGTGAAGTCCCCAGTGGTCCCCAGCTCAGTGTCCTCATCTGTTAAGTGGGGACCGCACAGCTGCCCGCTGTGGAGGGGAGGAGTGCGGGGGCTACCAGCAAGGCGAGCCCAGCAGGGCTCGCTGTTTGTCAGTAAGACCAGCACTGACCTCCCTGGGGTCTGGGTGCGCTGATACACGCCTTGCTGATTTACGGCACTAGAATGAACCATGTGGAGCCACTTAGGAAGGGAGCCAATGTGAAATCACAGGGACAGGCAGGGAAATGGCGTGCAGAGTGGATGCTCACTCCCTGGAGAAGCTGTAAACTTCCCCCTGGACTCTCCAGAGCTTTCCTCACTGCATTCCTTTCGAAACATGCACAGAAAGCACAGCAGAGGGCTGAGGAGAGTTCCACCTACGTATCTCCACTGGGGTCTTTACTGGATGACATGCTCACACACTCAACCACCATGGCAGCTGCCCTCTTGGCTAAGAAAGTTATCTGAAGGGTGAAAGTGACATTTGGATTTGTCAAAGAAAGGTGTTCAGTCCTCAAGTGCTGAGATGGCGCCAGGAAGTTCTACAACTCCCCTGGAAGCATTAATTTATTTTTTAACCAAGCATCTTTCACAAACTACACCTCTGTGTCCCAATTGAAGCCTTAGTCCAGGAGCTGGAGGTAAGTTTGTGGCCTGCGCATCATCAGGAACCAAGCCACATAAAATAATGGAGATGAAGGACTTTTACTCATTTTTAGTCATTTCTGAGACAGTGGATTATCTTCATTTTCTGAGAAAGATGGAGATTCAAGCAGCCAGAGCTTAAATGTTAGAATATGAGGCAGGGTCACAGTTGAATTAGGAACAAGCCAATCACTCCAGGTTTCAGCTCAGCCCCTCTGATCTCTACCTGCCCCTCTGCCCCAAGGCACAGTCCTTCCCAGTTCCCTTAAAGATGCTAAATGTTTTCTTTAACACACAAAAAACAACAAAAAGGGAAAACTTTTTATTATAAAGTTTATCTAATGCATGTCAGCGCAATTTAGTTCTAACACATGATCATCTCTAAGCTATTTTGGGCAAGGAATTAAAATGCAAGAATCACACTCGAGCTGTAAATGTGCACCGAGGGTGTGTGTGAAGAGGAGGAAAGAATGACTAAGTAGGAGGGCTTTGAAGGAGCACATTCTAACTCAGCACAGTGGGTATTCAAAAATAAACACAGGCAGCCAGGAGCAATGCGCACTAATGCTGGTC
This sequence comes from Eumetopias jubatus, assembly GCF_037043125.1. NCBI lineage: Eukaryota > Metazoa > Chordata > Mammalia > Carnivora > Otariidae > Eumetopias > Eumetopias jubatus. Next base: position 58,653,221 of record NW_028274822.1, on the reverse strand, counting down.
AGTGTTAGGTTTCCTAAAAATGAACTGGAATGGGTTTAGCTGGAGGTATCTGGTGCTAAGATGCCTCTGGGATGTTGTAATAGAATAATGGGTCCTTAAAAGGATAGGGTTTCTTAGGAGAGTCATTTCAAACCAGCCATCAGCACCCACTGTACTTTGAATCCTGCAGTAGAACAACTTTTAATGCAAGTAGAAAACTGAAAAGACTTGCATTTCAAATAATACAGGAAACAATAAACCCTCCACAGTGTCACCTTACCTGAACTGGTCAAAAGAAAAAAGGTCACTTTGTGATCGGGTTTTAAAAGAATGGCCTTTCAGGTTGTAGAGGCAGCTGATTTAAGGAAATTACTGGAAGGAGACTAGAATGACACATGGTCTTTCCTTTAGGTCTTCAGTACAGCGGCGAGTCCTATATCATCTGCATGCTAACTGGGAACTTAATTCTACGGAGAAATGTAGTGTGACTCCATAAAAGTTAACTATCGCCCAATCAAATCTGGACCGGGACAAGGGATGCTGATAAGATAGATGGCATGTGTTATGTGACCTTAACCACATTCCCACAGTCCTCTGTCATATAAAAATGCCTCATGTGGCGCAGAAATTATGTAGGAATTTAATGACACTGGACAAGTACGAAGCATGTGTTCTAAAAGTGGAAAATGGATTTAGTGTTACTTCCTTCACCAACTGTATTAGGTTATCAAAGTCAAGGTTACATGGCTCACCAAGTAGTTAAATATCAAGAGCATATATTATGCAGAATGTTCACCTGTATTCCTTGTTTTTCTATGGAATGTGGAGCTAAAAATTAACGAACGATAAATGAAATCCACACACACACACACACACACACACACTTTGGTTAATTTCCTCTTTTGCAGAGAATGACTATAACTGCTTCGTCTAATTTTTGGGGTTGGGCACAAGATTTATAAAATCTTCTTTTAAAATGCTGACTATTTGGGGGAAAAGGCTGGGTTTATTTTTGAAAGCCACAACTGCATATCTGAAGCATCATTCACTGGCAGTAAATCTTCTCCTAAAAACAGCAGTGAGATCATTGTGCAAAGCCTGTGGGATTCACCCCACAGATTTCAGGAACAGATGAACGCCTGGAACCCACGAGTCTCGAATCCATTATGCTCAGAGATGTTAACCTTGAGGACTCAAGTTCTGAGGCTGTTGGCTCGGTAGAACCGCTCTAGTCCTGACTTGGAAGACTGACCTGAATCGGAAATGGGGTTTAGCGCATGCCCAATTTTACCCTTCAAAATACAGTCTTAAAATGGGGTGACTGCTCCTCCCCTGGTCATTAACTCTTCAGAAGTTCACTATCATCAGATGTCCTACTATTTTTTCCTTTACTAGGAATTCCTCATTCCCAAAAGTGAAACCCTAAAAGACTTGCTTAAATTATATCCAAGCTGTGACTTCCAAAAAGGAGCTATGACAAGACCAAAGAGCCCACAGCTAACAGGCAAAGGGGACCCAGAAGGGCTGTGGCAGGGATTGTGATGGCCTTGCTGTGCCACAGGAGAGACAGGGTGAGTGCTCTTGGAGGGAAGGCCAAGAAGGAACCTCCCTGATAACAAGGTGCCTGGAGTTTCTGAAACACTGGTTAACTAAAGCTGGATATGATAAATCTGTGACCGTTTTTGCCCCTGCAATTTCCACCTAACCACTGATCTGTTCAGGAGAGCACAGGCACATAGGGGATCTAATATAGAAGATTCTTCTCAAATGATGCATTTCTAGGCCAAGCAGGAAGCAGCCACCTTTCTTTTGACTGACTTTGGGAAATTTTGAAATGAACCACATCAAATACCAATATGGTGTGACTCAGTTGTGTGAGTAATCAAATCTAGGAAGAACTTCTGCACCATTCTATCTGAAGTGTGCCTTCTCAACTCAACAGTTTCTGAGCCAGGGGCTCCTGGCTTTTTTTAGTCCCTTCACCTTCTCTCCCTCCCCAACAGCATGCAGAAACTAACTTTGGCCATTGCACCAGCATAACACAGGTATCACATCTGGGGATGATAGAGCATAAAAGGCTCCCACATCAATGCAGGCAGTATGGGTATTTGTAGTAGAGTAATAAGGTTATTTTTCCTGAACTCATTTTCTTATTGATTAATACATTACCTTGAGGCCTCATAAATTTTTAAGTGTGACAGGCTGAAATAAAAAAAAAAAACAAACAAAAACCATATATGCTATGTAAAAATCCAGCCAGAGAAGAATTCCAAAACTTTATCAGTTTAATGTGAAAATTTAATTTGTGCATCACTCAGGCATGACCGCAACTACGCAAACTGTCTTAAGCTGACGCAATGCAGAGAATGATTCTCTGGGAGGTAGAAAAACAACTCCCCTTCTCCCTCTAAATTCATCTGGGTGTTTGCATTGTTTGTTTAGCTGAAGAGGATGAGCTACCAGCTCCCTCCCCTGATACGGTCCTCCCTAATCACAGCTCAGCAATATCCACAGCAGGTGCAAACAGCCTGATTTCCAACTTAACTGAGCAACCTCTTTACTAATGGGCAGCAATCCCACTCAAGCTGGAGCAGCCACTGTGACCACATCTTTAGGGGCAAACTTAAAAGGTAGTTTGCTTTTTGGCAGGAATCACACCTTATAAGACCTGAAAAAACCTCATGTTTCAAGTTTAGTCTTTAAATTCCTTCAGGGGGCGCCTGGGTGGCTCAGTCGTTAAGCGTCTGCCTTCGGCTCAGGTCATGATCCCAGGGTCCCGGGATCGAGTCCCACATCGGGCTCCCTGCTAGGCGGGGAGACTGCTTCTCCCTCTGCCTCTGCCTCTCTCTCTCTCTCTCATGAATAAATAAATAAAACATTTTAAAAACTATTAAAAAAATAAATAAAATAAATTCCTTCAGAATATTAGCGCCCCCCCCCCCGCCCACCCAGCCCTGACCACAGACATACCACACGTATATACACACACAAGGAAGTTACCTACAGACTCTGCAATGAAAAGATCTGTGTAATGTAAGGGCTGAGTCTGGGTCTCCGATGCTAGAATTCTATGATTTTTTTCTTCTTCCTCAGGAAGCCCATGAAACATTAGCCTGATATATATATATATATATGTTTTTTCCATGTGCTCTGATCTCCAGGTCAGTTTAGTTGTCCATATTCTCTTCCCTGTTCGCTGGTGCCAGGGTGCTCCCTTACCTGCTCTATTCTGCACAAGAGCTCCTTCTTCTGCTGTTCCCACTCCTGCCGGTCTCTGTCCAGCCGGTCGAGAATTTCCACCTTCTCCCGGTTCCAGTTCTTCTCACTGTGATGGATCTGCCAGCGCAGGTCCATGACCAGGCCGTGACTGTCGGCGAGGAGCTTCTGGTGCGTCTCCCTCTCCTTCTTGAATGCTCCTTTGCTGTCGGTGGAGGCGCCTACTTCTCCCAAGTTCTTCTCAGTCTTTTCTTCCAGCTGGCAAGGAGGAAAGACATAGACCTTAACCCCTGGCAAATCTTACATCAACAGGTGAAGAAAATCACAGGACACTTGCATATTATCCCTGGAAACATGTTTAAGCCAAGATTTGACCAATCCCATGGAAAAAAAAAACAATTCTCATTTTTAAAGTCTTAATAATGAACATTTGACATAGGGAGTCACATAAAATGTAAAGCAGTGAGTCCACTTAGCTTCCTGCAGTCTGTTTCTCAGCTCCACTTCCTGACTCAGTTACCACCATATCTTGCCTGCCCTTATATTGAGTTCCTTGAGGGCAGGTCCACGTCTGTCCCTAAATCCTCAGCCCCCACATGGAAACGAGGGATGGAGCATCGGTGGGACCTACCAGTCTACAATAAATATCCATTAAACATCCCTGAGATTAAATACCAAAACAAACAAATGAGCAAAAAATTTTCCATCTAGACATATCATAGTTAAACTGCTGAAAACCAAACAGGAAACCTCGGAGGCAGACAGACACAGGACACACAGACATGAATGACAGCACACCTCTCCTCTGAAACTATGCAAGTCAGGGACGATGGAGTGGCATCTTAAAGGGCTGAGGAAGGGAAAACGTCCACCTCGAAAGACTTCTATCTATGCTTTCAAAAATAAAGGGAAAAAAGGCTTTTTCAACAAATTAAAAAAAAATCATTGCCAGCAGACCTGTACTTCAAGAAATGATGGAAGTTTTCAGGCAGAAGGATTAGGATACTAAAAGACACTGTGATCTACACAAAAAATGAACACTGGAAATGACATAAGAAATACAAGTAAAAGCTCACTTTTCCCTATTTTTAATTGCTTTAAAGTATTATTGAGTGGCTAAAGCAAAGCCAGTTGCAATGTATTGTGTTTATAGAAGTAAGCCGTGGCAACAAGAGCAGAGGATGGGAGGAGGGAGCTGGGAGCACACTGTTGCTGCAGAACATGATCGATTTTAGTGAAAGAGCAGTGAACATAAAGATGCATTTTTTCCTATTCTAGTTCAGCAGACCTCTGGATTTTTACCTATGGACCATGTTACTCCATTCAATTCCAATGACTTCTAATCCATTCTCTTCCTCCAAGCCAGGATAATCTTTTACAAATGTAAATCAAAATGCTTTACTTCCCTGATAAAATCAGGATTAATGTTTCAATCTTCTGCACGTTCTTTTTTTTTAATTTTTATTGTTACGTTAATCACCATACATTACATCATTAGTTTTTGATGTAGTGTTCCATGACTCATTGTTTGTCTGCACGTTCTTCTTTTCCCTCATACCCGACCAGGTGCAGCTCCTCAGATACACTTACTCCTTTTTTTCATGATGCTTTTTTTGTCTGAAACATTCTTTCTCTCCTTTTCCATGTACTTACTCCTATTCATCTTCTGAGACTCGTTCTAAGCAGGACTTTCACAAACAACCCCTCCCTGAACCCTCAGGCTGAGGTGTATGGCCTGCACACCCCTATTTCCTGACAGCACTGTGTATATAGGCCTGGTGGGGCACTTATCACACTTATAAATTACAGCCCTTGTCTGGGTCTCCCAGTGCACTGAGAGCCCCTTCAAAAAATGTCCTCTCTGTTGCTGGATCCTTGGCACCTAGAACAAGGCCTGACTTGGGGGTTAATTGAAGGAATCACAGATTTGACCATGGACACAACATGGCCTCCACTGAGATAAAATACTTAACTTTTGGTAGAATTCACCTGTCTTGCTTTTAAGTAGAAGAAGAGTAAAGATGGGAGTATTATAAATAAACTAGCTTTAGCCCACATTCATTGCTTCCTGGGCTGCAACTGTTTCAGAAACTTCTTAAAATGATTTGGGCGGAAGATGAATCTTTACCCATTACCACCTGGCTTCTAAGTCTGAAGTCTTAATTTTATTTCTTTGTGTCTAGTGATTCTCCCTGAGGCTTTCTGTATAGCATGTGTGTGGGTGGCTACCAGGTTTCTCTAAAACAAAGATGAAATATTTTGAAATTGGCTCATATCAAAGATTAGGCCTCCTTTCTTCAGCTACACTTACATCTTTGAAAATATTTAGCTTTCTCCCCCATAAACATATTTTAAAATAGTTTTAAAGGCAGCTCACCAGAGAGCATCTTACTCATTTTGCCTCCACGGCTGTCTCTGCAGGCTGTGCACTAAGAGAAACAGGGCATCTCGTAAGAATCTCCTACCAGGCAAGTAGGCAGGATTCAGAACTGGGTCAGCGGTTCCACCAGCCTGGCCTGATGCTTTGGTTTTGCTCTGCTTTGCTGCTTCCTCTGTGGAAAAGGCAGTGTCTGTGCTCTCCCGGGGGCTGTGAGCCTGAATCCACTGCCCCCCAGGCCAGCTGGCCATGCAGCTGAACTTGTGGGTACCAGGGGGGTTGTTTTCTTTTGACATGACAGACTCTTTCATCTTTTATCAAAGCCATTTGGAAGATGTCTCCTTTCTGGGCAACTTTTTTTTTCTTTCATGACCTAGCCAATTCATATAAAATTTTAATTACTTTAAGATTTGCCTCAAAATAGGGCTTAGAAAGTAGATTATCCAAGATGCACAGACTTTTCCTCCCATCATGATCAAGGGGTTGGAAGAAACCTGGAGAAACAATCTGAGCAAGTGGACTCAGGACAGGAGGTGATATTGCTTTTAAGGGTCTCCAGGGCACGTCGTGGAAGGTCTACGAGCTCTTTTCAGTACTGGGAGAGGTCTAAAGGAACGCACGTGCTCTCCTTTTCCAAAGACAACTAAGCCACAATCTGCACTTTCTTTGCGCCTGTCTGAACTATGAAGTGGTGTTCTGATCACCACTTCATGCTGGCCATCCTCTGATGGGGCTAAATACAGCCTTGTTCAACGCAGAATGAAAAAACAAATGCTACTGTCAAAAGGTGCTCAGTAGAGACTGTGTTTCATACTTGGGAGAGGGACTAGGAGGGAGAAGAAGGTGCCTTGGGAAGGCTGGGAATTTTTTTTTTTTTTTTTTAAGGAGGCTCCATGCCCAACATGAAGCCCAACACGGGGCTTGAACTCACGACCCCGAGATCAAGACCTGGGCTGAGATCAAGAGTCAGATGCTTAGCCAGCTGAGCCACCCAGGTGCCCCGAGGCTGGGAATTTTAAGGAGACAGAGAGCAGGTAGCTGTTCTGGGCTTTCCCCTTGGAGCCCTAGCTCTTTGGACAAAGATCACTGTGGATCTGAGGAACTGTGCCTTCGCCCCACCCGGCCCAGATGGCAGAGGCCCCGCAGAGCTGGAGCGGCGGAGAGCCCACGGGCAGGTACCTGTTCCAGGCGGCACTTGAGCGCGGCCCACTCCACGTCCCAGGCAGCCTTGTCACTGGCGTACTGCTGCTGCAGCTGCCGCCGCGCATGCTCGTCCTCCCGCAGCTCGGCGCGCAGGTCCTCCAGCAGGCTCTTGAGCGCCCCGAACAGCTGCTGGTTTTCCACCACCTGAGGGAGCGAACATGGAGTTGGTTCTGCCCCCTCATGTAAGGGTATTCTTTAGGTCCTGGCGTCAAGGTGGTGCTGCGTTGTGTCCAAGGTGCCATTGCAATCGGTACAGAACAGGTGAAAAGTCTGCAGTTAGTGGGACAGAGCCAGGGGGTCCCTACGCTGCCAGCCATCAGGCTCCCGGAGCTGAGACTGCTAAGGGCCTGGTGGAACAGGAGCGGGGCTGGCGCTTAGGGCTGGTGTTCCGGGCCCAGAAGCAGAAGGGAGGAAGCTGCGGGAAGCCACAGGGAGCCCGGAAGCCAGGGCTGCAAGGAAGCTCCGTGTGATTTCAGACATCCGCAGCTATGGTTGGAGATGCAGATCTGGCAAGATATAAACACTCACCTATCTTGCTGTCATTTTAGTACCAGCCATTGAACCAGAAGAGAATAAAGGCTCTGTGTCTCTTATAAACATAGGGTGGTCATACTCTGACTTGGATGGATAAGCATGGCCACGGGGGGAGAGGGCATTTGAGCTTTAATCCAAGTCAAACGTAAACGCTTAACTTGTTCACGAGGGCCTCCTCATGGTCCCCTGAGACAGAATCACTGTGCCCCTCCTTTCAGCTGCAATAACCAGCACCTACTTGTTCTCCTGTGCCTCCCTGACCACCCCATGGTGCACGGGGCACAGACAAACCCGACCTGCTCCCACGTTTCCAGTGGCCCACACAATGCTCAGCTCGTGTAAAGTATGCAAACAGGTCAGATAAATGAAAAAGGGATTTTTATCACTAATCTGCTTACACCTAAAATATATTTTATTTTCTAAAACTCATCCTGCTCTTTGAAAGCACATTTCCAAAACCATGACTGCTATCTTTGTACGTTTCAGCATGGGCATTATATCAGAAAGCCCTGTCCAAGTGAATTAAATACTGAATCAATTATGATACCTGGATAATAAAAGCACCACGAGCTCCAACAGAAAACTTTAAAAGTTCATCACGGGCTCCCAGACCGACTGGTCTCAGGGCCATCTTGTTTGGCGCATTTACGAGGCCGGTAGAATCAAAGCTCTCTCAGTCCTGCTGGAGTCAGACTGTCTCAACTTTGGGGACACAGAGCCCCTTACTCTCAGAGAGACTGCCCCCTGCGTGATAAGCCTCTCAGGCCAAAGGCAGCAGGACAGTGCCCCCAGCTCTCCTCTGCCACGTGGAGAGTCTGTCATGCTCCTAAAACCATCTCGTTAATCCCCTAAACACACATGCGCAGAGATGAAAATGGACAGCCACATTTGGGAAGAATTTAAGATACTTTGGCTATCTATATGGTTGGATTTAAATAAAGTTGAATTAGAAAAGAGAAACTCCTCTGTATGAGCAGATTTATTATTGAAAACTCCCCAGTTTTCCCTGTAAATTGTCTGGAGTTCTAATATTAGATGCGGTAGACTTTCGATGGGGTAGAAAGGCCTATTTGTTAACATTTATAGCTCTTTGGTTTTTCTCCCCTTGACCACCAATTTTTACTTTAATAGCTCTGAGGCTAAAGCCAGTAAGAGACAATCCAGTTAACGCTTGTAAGATCCAGCAGCTAGAGAGCCTTCTAAAAATGCTACATGTCCCTTCCAACCAAAAATATAAGTAAATTACCACTACACTCAAAGAGATGCTCAGGATATGTGTACAACTGTAATAAATGCAGAACAGTTTCTTTCAACTCTACACCAAAAGTATTTAAAAATTATATAAGTGCAGGTGAGTGAGAAGAAGTATCGCAATAATCTTTTCAGAAATATACATCTTTTGAGTACAGAATTTATTTGAAAAAAACTACATTTTATAATAGATTCATATGCTATTTTCATCTTTGGATTTTAAACTTAAAAATCACTACTTTTTAAGTCAAACTATTTTAAGCATAAAGTAATGGGACTGATTTTGATCTAGTCTCTGAGTAGTCATCAAATTCTCACTGAAGAAAAAGCAGAAAACCATGTAATCAATTCTTGTATATAATCGATACTTCCCTACAAACCCCACTTTGTGAATATTGTCAGCCTGTGGGGTTCTTAACCCCACAGAAATTGGCTCTGATAACATCAGGACCAGAATTTGTGGTCCTCGGAAGCAGGAATTCACAGAAGAGTCCTTTTGCAGACTGAAATTTTGCTTCCTCTAGAAATAAGTACTTTCTGGCATTAGCAAATATCAGATTAAAGAAAGTTAAGCCTTAATGTTTTCATGCACATTTGGGTCAGCGTAATCATCATAATGTGCTATTATACAAGTATAATATTGATCATCATGGAATGAGTTCAAAAATTGCTCTGGCATGAAGGTGGCCAAAGGGAGCAAGAGAGTCCACGGAATGGATGTTATTGGTACTTGTTATGATAATCACCCAGAAGCAGCATGTGACATGGCAAGAAGTCAGCCTAGCTCTCTGCCACTGGTGTACAACACCGAGAATTGATGTCCAAATAAAAACTTCTGAAGACCCAGATGGGCAGGATGTTTCTAAACTTCTTCAGGTACAAAAAACCCAGTAATGAAAAGTAATACGAATTGTCTCTGACAGAGGGCGTGCTAGGTCAGGTGTGCCGATCGCCCACCTGCAGGATCTCATTGGCATCTCACATCAATCCTGGGTGCATTCCATCAGGCCCCGCCCTGTGACAGAGGAGGAACTGGAGCAGGCTCTCCCTGCTAGGAAGTGCAGAGCACGGACTGCACTCCGGGTCTGTCCCACCCAAGGCTGGACAAACCCAGCCAACATATCTAAATTTGACATTATCCTCTACCCAGGTTTGTTTGTTTGTTTTAAATTTTGCCTAAGAGAAGCCACCTCATCTCTGGAAACAAATTCCATCCCCCAGATCAGTGGAAATACTACTAGTGAGCCATCCTAAAAGAATGCCTAAAAAGTTACTTGTCTTACATTTCCTCCCCGTGGGGACCCTTGCTGGGCAATGTTTGGGGTAAAAATAGGACCCTAATTAAGAATGGAATCAAGATTCTCTGGGCCATTTAGAGGTCTTTGGGTGAAAGTCTTCTTGGATACAGAACTTTCTGAAACTTCTGTGCCAGGGGCCCAATTATGCAACCTTTTAGTTTATAGATGTTAAGTATAGGTCGATTTCAATCAAAAAGACCAATTTTTTCAACCTCTCCAAGATCAGCTGGTTGGTTTTCTTGCAAAGAGGCAGGATAAAATGGCCCCACCACTTCCTTTTCAGCTCTTCCATGTTCATCTCTCTTGGGCAAGGCTTACAGTAATCCCAAAATTGGGATCAGGAGCTTGACAGTGCTATAAAGTGGTAAACTTTATAACAGGTTCAAGGTTGGGCTTCAGCCAGTAAGACTGCTACCCAAATATACAATAAATATTACTAGTAGAAAGTAAAAAAGGAAGTTTCTGGGAAAGAGAACACACCAAGGTATTTGTGATGCAATGCCAGCTATTTGATAAAATCATTCTTGCCTAAGATTTCTTAAGATAATGTGCTTCATAATTCTGTGAAGGGGCTAAATTACCATCAACCACTTTGCTTGTCTCAGAGCCATTAATTTTGGAGATGAGTTTAATCTAAAGTTAGAACAGATATACTAACCGGCTGCTATGGGCTGACCCACAGAAAGCCAGATGGTCTCTCCTTCCTATTCATCTAGGCTAGCAGACATAGGCAGGGAGTTCCAGAACGCTATGGTAGCTGCCCCCAACCCCCAACACAGGCAGAGTTCCTATTTCATACTTATAAAGAGGGGGCCCTCACATCCTATTCAATAAAGTAACTCCTCTACCAGCAAGAGTCCCAAGACAAGTCCTTTACTGTGAGATCAGACTGAAAGGATACATTTACACATCCAGCAACATTTTAATAAATAAGCCATTTGTCATTCTTACTTTCATTGTTCCATTCAGATTAATTTTAAGATTCTTTTCTAAAACTACTATCCTCCCACAGATAAAAGAGAATGAGTCACTGAAGACTGGCCATGAAAATCCCTGGTGGAGGGTTAGAGAGATGAGAGATTAATTTATGTACAAAAATCATCTGTCCTTTGGCTGAGAACATACCAGGTGATCCGTGCCATGAGGGCTTCTCGGGGCAGGTCACTGTAATTTTCAGAGAGCTTCCCAAGCATAAATGTGGGCTTGTGAAAGAAGTGCTGGACATATATTTAGTAAGTTATAATGCGGGTTATCAGCCGAAGGCTTCAAGGAAACCAGTGCAGGTGTGATGAAAATCAAGTGGCCACATGGGAAGAAATCCCTTATGAGCAGAGGTTTAGGGTTTACTGCTGACCGTGGCAGACGCTGGGAGGGGGGCGGGGGCCGAAACAGTCCTTTACTGAGTGTCCTCTAGCATTTGTGCTTCTTCACTCCCGTGCCCGTGCTATCTACACAGTAACAGGGATAAACAAAAACACACAGCCAATATAAAATGTTTCATAATCATAAGCTCTGGTCTGGTTCCTTCTATAGAGAGTTGCATGTCTCCTAGGTGAGGTTATAAAGTTACAGAATCTGAAAAATGAATCACCGTACATACAAAATAGAAGGTAAAAGTGATCCAGGCTCAAAAGGAGAGCTTCCTTATTTTACAAAAAAAAAAAAAAAAAAGAAGAAAAGAAAGAGCAGATCACAGTTTCTGACATACAAGGCCTTGTCTGGCAAAGGTGCTCTTTCTGGAAGTTTCCCCATCTTGGGCAAAGCAGAAAGGTGGGCACCAAGGTGAGTCGATGTCTAGGAGGCCCAGGGAGCCAAAGGCACTCTGTCTACAGGAGAGAGGCTGACTGCTACTGAGGGTGGCTTCTGAAGGCCCTAAGCCCCAGACGAGTCCTGGACAAGTGAGTGACAAAGGTCCAGGGGAATAGATTCTACTCGGTCCCAAAACTGGGTCCTGAGGGAGACTCCTAAGTGACCAGCTGTAGTTGAAGACTAACATGAAACATAATTTCATTAGCTTTTGCTCTAAATTTTATTTTATTTATTTATTTATTTATTTTTAAAGATTTTATTTATTTGACAGAGATACAGTGAGAGAGGGAACACAAGCAAGGGGAGCGGGAGAGGGAGAAGGAGGCTTCCCGCTGAGCAGGGAGCCTGATGTGGGGCTCGATCCCTCATGCCCCGAGCTGAAGGCAGACACTTAATGACTGAGCCACCCAGGCGCCCCAAATTAGGTTCTATACACTTATACTTAGATGCTTTAATAAAGAGTATTATGTCCCATCCCTGGATGAAAAAGTAACTTCTCTTCGAATAAATTAATCCAATTCACAGACAATTAGCTAGTGGAACCACAGGGCCATAATGCTGGCACTATTAGTCACCTTGCATTAAAAATCTTGATTTTGGGAACTACCAGTAAGCATAAAATGCAGGGGGGTAGCCTTAGGTCTCAAAAGCTTAACGTTGTGGCCAACGTGCTGGAGCTCAGTGAGAGCGATACAGTAAGCTCTTGCATATTTTCCAGTTCTTCCAGAAGGCCGGGCAAACGGAAAGTGCTTTCTGTTCTCGAGGACAACCGGGTCGCTGCCACTAGATCACTAGTCCTGGAACTAAAAATCAGTCAACAGGGACCATTCACACAGCCGAACATTTTCCAACCTGATAACTTTTTATGAACTATTCTCAAGGTTGACTTGATACACATGCATTTTTTTTTTTTTTTTACCTCTTCGGACAATGATACATTTTGCCATCTACTGTGTTCAACTGTGAGAATGTTCACTATGACACAAAGCAAAGAGACCAAGGCCTGGGAAATTGTGTCACTGGCGAATTTAGCCTTGGGACAGGAGGTAGGCCACGTTGCCCATTCTGCTTATCACCTTGGCAGGTTCTCAGAGTTGTTGAAAAGGGTGCGGCCCTCTGGGATACGTGTTCCTGCTCTTGTGGGCCGACTGCCTAGCTAATACCCACGCCACAAGAGGGCAGGCAAATCTGCTAGCTGAGAATGTTCACTCCCAGGCACCCAAGTGTCGTACAGTAGATCACATTAATCTTCTGTCCTTGGATGGGCAGCACTGTGCACTTAACTCCTACAGACAGATGGGGCCATGAAAGGCTGCCCGGATTCTGCCTGTCGGCACCCTGTGCTGCAGGCCCCCCGGGTGCCCCTACCACACACCGTACAAAGTGGAAACTCATGGCTCCCACCTTCACTTCCGAGGGGACTAGTGGAAACATCAGCTTTGGAAGGAGGAGGCAAAGAGAGATGATGTTAAAATACACTGAGTGTGAGGTTCCAGCTGAGTGACTTTACATTATTTTCCACCCCCAGGGTAACATTTTCCATGAGAACTGTTTGGAAAACCAGATGTGTTACATTTTTCCCCTTTTGCTAAGTATCTGGACGCATGGGTGGGAAACACCCAGCACGTGACCTGAGATGCAACAGGTTTAGGGCTAAGTGGCAGTCAGCAGATGCTATTTGAGTTAATCACAGATACTTTATAGAACGAACTGACATCTCTGAAAAATAATAAAAGTGGTAGGTTTTCGAGGATTATTTGCAAAGTAGCATTTTATTTTCTAACTAGATCAACTGCTGGAAAACTCATTCCATGTGCTAAAATCTCCCCAGGGACACTGGCATAATGACAAACTTCCTAAGAAGTGTAATTAAACATTCATTTGAAAGTATAACATCGTTCTTGAGCCATATTTCAGGGGAAATGAAGGGCAGATGGGCATGCAGAGAAAACAACTCTTTAGTTGTGAAAATCTGATTTGTCTATGAAGAGAAAGCAGACGGGGGGGAAAAGACACACATCCCCTAGGCCTGGGCTCAGACATCAGGACTTTTCTCATTTGGATCCGAGCCAAAGATCTGATGACAGCCCTCTCCCACTCGACCTTTTGCGGCTCTGGGCCAAGGGAGGAGCTGCAGCTGTGGAGTCCAGCACACAGGGAGTGCCCAGAAGTGCCTGTGGTCGGGGGGCCACAGCTCCACCCGGGGTCACTGTGCACTTCGGGTCCCCCTGGTCCTGCCCCTCACCCCAGAGCCAAGGGTCTAGGTTTTGGGGCCCCAGGCTCTGCCCTGTAGAACCCTCAAAGAAGCAACTTAGGATTGGATAAGCCTCAGACCAGGAAGTCTGGGAGCAAGAAAGCTTTAACACTGGGTACCTCCTAGGGTCTCAGCACTCCAAACCCACCACAGCTGCTGTTCTGTAGAGAAGAGCAAAAAATCTGGGTGGCATCAATAGTATCTTTTGCTTTATTAAGCAGGGGCCGCCTGCTAAATAATTAATAAATGTGGCATTTGGCAACATTAATAATTATTTCATATTACACACTGAAATCCCATCTCCATATATGCTTTTAATTTTTTTAAGTGTCATCAAATATTTTTATTTCAAGTGGCCCAAAAAGAACCTAAAACACTTCATACATGTTTAGGATTTTAAAAAAATACGTTTTCTTTCCTCCTTACGCATTATGTTGCCAGGTTTGTGATGTTGCCGATGCCCATTCAGCTAACTGTCAACAAAAAAGCCCTGTCCCTTCTTTCTCTGGCCATGAGGAGGGCACTGCACTTGGTAATGTCTCTTTTGTGGAAGAATGGTCAACCTTTCTAAAGCCACAGATTCCTCCACACACCACTCTACATTCCCCCCGCCTTCTCAGGTACGTTTGCTGGCCCCTCCCATTGATCTGATCCTACTATGCCCCTTATTTATACGTGGAAGCCAAATGAACCAATAGGCTGACAATGAAATAGAGTCTTAATGATATGATTTCTAGCACAAACACAGCGACCGGCAACCACAGGCAGAGTTTTCTGATCCCTGGGAACACGAGCATATAAAATAAGATGACACAGATATAGACTAGGACTATCCTCTCTTAGATGTGGGTAGAATGGGGGGCTGGGACCTCGGCACCCACCTGCTTGTGGAGCTGTCCCCCGTGCACAGGCTGCAGCCTCGATCCGTGGTCACCAATCTGCACAGGGGAGTGTGGAGAATGCTCTCCCATTGAAAAGCCACAGCCTGGACCATTGTCATCTCGGTCTGGGCCGTCCCCCTTCGGGTCCCCCTGAACTCCAAGCTCACCCAGCCTGGGGAGGGTCTCTGGATGCTCCCTCTGAAAACAGCAGGAGACAATGATCACAACTCCACCCAAATCCTTTGCTGTGTAGCCTGGTTTTTATTGTTTGAGGGTAATTATCCCCTTTATGGCTTATCAAGTCTTGACTTCTCAGCCCTTTCCCGAATTATCCTCATTTAGCCCATTTCACTCACTGGCCACCTTCTTCATTTAAACACCACACCGTGGGTACCCAATTGGTCAGAAGAGATTAGAAACTTTACTGTTTTTAAATCATTTTGATAATGAAAAATTTTATGATTTATAAATTATTATTGATTATGGTTATGGTTTTATAAGCTAGAGGAGAAGGAAACTTTACAACCACTTCTAGGCTTTGCTTAACAATGGTTTTCTATGTCAAGGCTATTTGGAAGCAGGTTGAATTAATTTTGGAAGACTCTCTTTCCTCCCTGTAGAAAGAGTATCTTCCCCTTCAGAGGATGACTTAAAATTACATACAGTGAAAAGCAGATGAGAAGTCTTTGGGAGCTAAAAGGAAACCTACATTTATGATGCCCTGAAGCAGCTGACAAAGGAGCCAGGTGTGTGGATGCCCAGCACACACCCACAGCAGTGGCCAGAAGGCAAGGCCTGAAGGAGCCTGCAGAGCTGGACTGAATCAATCAGAATCAATCAGAAAGCAGATGACTCTGCTCTGGTTCTGTGATGAATCTGGGAATGGAGGCATAAGGGGGAAGCATACGCACATTTCAGAGGTGGCAAAACCCTGACCCATCTGGAGCCTAGCAGGGAGCCTTATCAAACTGCAGGGGCAGAACGGGCTCTAGCATCTAGGAACAAAAACTGAAATGGAAAGGAGAGAGAGAGGTTCAGAGCTAGGTCTGACAAACCAGCAAGGCAGGACGAGAGACGCACAGGACCTCAGGGTGACAACGTGCATGAGTTCAGAGGTCAGCAGTGGAAGAAACGGCCGCACAACTTTGCCACAGAGGAGAGTTAGAGACAAGAACTCTGAAAACGAGGCCACGGGACACACAGAATTCTTGGTCTAATATAGAACTGGACAACCTGTTGCATTTCCCATGCCTGGATTGGGCTTGATAAAAACCATCTGAAATAACAGAATGTGACGTTGTGTGTAGGGCGCAGAGGGACAGCAGTGCCTGGGGGTCAAGAACAAAACAGACACAAAGAAAATGAATTCTCCGTGGAGGGTGGGGTGGGGGAGGTACCTCAGCGAAATCCTCGCCTTCCTCCTCCATCTGCTTCCCCTGCCGCCAGTGCTTTAGCAGCCACCTGAGTTTGACGTAGAAAAGGAAAATGTTCTGCTTCAAGGACCGGAGCTCCTGCTGCATCAGATTCCTCTCGTCGCTCCAGGTTCGCTCATGGAGGGTGTTCTGCAAAGCCAGGCTGTGCATTTCTAGTTCTTTCCATCTCAAGGCATAGAGGTGCTCCTCCTCCATCTTGAACGGAGAGAGAGAGACAAGAGTGTGACAGCAGCTATTGCAATTTGCCACCCGAACCAAACCAAGTCTTGGCAAAATGTCACTCAATCTTGATCATGTTGCACTTGGCATGGGAAACACAGACACCCCCAAAGTTCAGGAAACTCCTTGAGATGGGTACTATTTAGAAAACCTCAAGGGTTTTCTGACTCCGAAGTAAACACTATTTCAAACCAAGATGTTATCGTCAATTCTCATTGTCAAGTCTCTCTTGGTGTTTTTGGAGGTCTCTAAACTTCTTCAGGAAAATTGTTTCTCAGATGGACGCCTTGCAGCTGGCTCCCGTGCAGATTCCCCTTGCCCTCTGTGGGCTTGCAAAAGGCACACTGCAATTGTAAGGGGGGGGGCGGTTAAGTGGTAACCCTTCCCCTGGGCTTCCTGAGCCTTCTGGTGTGCACAACCCTCAGGAGAAAGAAGAGACAGCAAGCTGATGGAGAGGCCCACAGAGAGCGGGAGAGCGAGGTGGTTGGGTTGGTGGGGGTGGGGGAGCAGGGATTCTCCCTGACGCAAGGTCCTCTGCTGCATATGGTGGGGGGCAAACAGGAAAGTAAGCTGAGAACCTACTTCCATACTTAGGACTCCCCATTCCTATTGGCCAGGAGTAAGTGTTAGGGAAATAAAGCATTACTGAAAAAGAAGTGTTTTCCATTTCTATGCTAAGTTCCTGCTTTTCAACATGGGTACAGGCACTCTTCCAAGCAATAAACAATGATTATGTCGATAATGACTAAGCCAAGTGGTGTGAATAAAATCTCATTGCACAGATAAGGGCACAAGAATAACATCAATAGTAGCTAAATGAAAGCTTTCTGTTCCACAGACCAAAAAAAAGGGGGTTCGAATGCCAGCCTTGTAGTTATCAGCTGTCCTCTCCCGATTTAACACTCCCTCTTGGCCAAACACCAAGGCACTGAGTTTTGTTTTGTCTTATTTTCCTAAAGTACTCGATCAGTGCTCAGAAACCATGCAGATGTGACTACGGCTGCCCGCGGTTGACACCAATATGTCCTTTGCTAGCGCCAGCGAAGAGTGAGAGGCCGCTCTGGGAAGATCCCGGGTCTGCACAGAGACTTGTGCGGCCACCGTCATAATACCAGATCTTTTTTGCACTTCAAGCTGAGAACACAAAATAGTGGGGATTTAATTCACTTTGTCGGCAGCCCTCGGAGTCCCACGTGTTCTCTTCCCTGTTGGCACAAAAGCAGGACGAGCGAGGAGGGGGGCAGCCTACCATACTGGAAATCCAGCGTTTGCAATTTACTTGCAGTATTATGTCAGCCACCGACTGACGGGGAAGGCTTCAGCTTCCTCGGCAGCAAAAGGAAGCTAACTCAAGATGTGCAGAGCGCCTAGCTCATGGCAGGTATGCCAGAGACGCTAGTCTTAGTTGGTGGAGGCGCCGCGCTGGGAGGGGATGTTCTGTTGTCCTCTCATCTGAAGCCTCCTGGAAATGTTCCTTCCTGACTGGCTCTGACCTCCCCACAGCCCTGGTTGCCTCCTTCTTTCTGTTCCATGTCCCCAAGCACATCCCAAGGCCCAGAGTTGGTCCTCTTCCCTCTGATACGTTAGGGAATGTTAGGGATATGTTAGGGAACATCGACCCTTGTTCCCTCTGAACAAGCCTGGATGATCTCTCACCCCCTCCAAACAAGGTCTAAAGCCTCGTCTTCAACACACTCCTTTATCCTGAATCCAAGTACTAGACACACCTGGGACCCTGCTATTTTGCTATTAGCATCTCCGGGGATAAACTCCCTTCTCAAATATGATTTTTGGTGAAGAAAAAAAAAAAGGTTAAATTATTTAGGAAATGAGTGCTCATGTCTGTGAATCCCTTCTCCTAGCAACTCTGGGAAAGGATTTAACAGATAATGGGTAATTAGCCAGTAACAGGTTATTCTAAGATAAGCTGGAAGAGTTAATAAGGCCGCAGCTCAATTAGTGGCAGTTTTCTGAAGACAACCATTTAGGGTGAGTTGTTGATATTTCCTATCAAAAAATTTACCTAACATTGAGAAAGCTTACAAATCCGTGGGACAACAAAAGTTATGGACACACTTTCCTGTCCAGGTGCGTGAAGGCCCCTCTTTGATTTTCCTTTGCTGGCTACGGCTGCAGGAAAATGTAGGTTAGACGTTAGGAAGAACTTCCCGAGACCACAATGTAAATAGTGAAAAGCATGTTTTAGAGGAGAAAGATGGACAACTCTCTTTATGAGATGTCCGAGGGGCAGCTCAACTAGACGATTCCCTAGGAGTCCAGGAGCCTGAGTGGGACAGACAGCTCTCTTTCAAATACATCCTGTCATCTGTCTCCAGGGGGCTCCGCGGTCAGAGCCCTGGTTGTGCTGAAATCGGGTTACATATTTACCTTCCGAATCGTGTTTGTAAATTTCTCTGTCTCCTCTTGATGCAGTCTGGTCGCCTGTGCAAGCTGACCCTGCAGCTCCTCTAGCGGTACACTCTGTTCAGGTAAAACAGGGGGCCCTGAGCTGATCGGTGGGATAAAGGAAGGGGTTTAGTGGAAGACGCAGGACAGACATCTGCAAAAGCCAGGGACACACACGGAGCAACACAGCACGGACGGGCGCTGCAGCAGTGGAGTGAGTCCTGTGGCAATTCCCCTGAGGTCCTGCCCGGGGCTCCGGGGTGGTCTGTGGTGGGCAACCCTGGCCACCCTCAACAACCACCTGGGAGACAGGTGCGTAGTGGTGCCTGTCACCTGAACTTGGACCACCACGGTCCCCACCACCCAGGCTGAAAGCAGGGAGCCAGGGTGCGCCAGAGGAGACATGGCCAGCTCACACGAGTTGGTCTCTGAGATTCACCGCCCCAGTTCATTCCAGGTTGCAGCATTCATTTGCTCATAGGCTTAGTGGAGATTTTCCTGCCCCATGGAGGGTGCCTTTGTTTCCTCTGGGCACTCCTACCCTGGGCACTAGGGATAAGCAGGGTGAGGTGCCTTCAGGGACCAGAAACATCCTTTGAATTGCATACGCTGCCTAAGAAGAACTGCACAAAGATCTGCTTTATTACATTTTAGGTTAAAAATAGCTAAAGGAATACTTTTTTTATGCCCTTTACTGGTAAAGTCTACCTATTGGTAAAAGCCTGTCTTTTGTGCTTTTATGTCCAAATGGCAATGATCGAGAACTAGGGGCTATTATGTTTTAAGTAAAGTGTATTTTTTAAGAAAGGGAAGTGGTTATATTTAAAAATCTCAGGCATCGTTAAAATCGAAACATGACATTTTACCCACTTGTTTATGCTACTTGAAGACAGGGGTTCATAAATCTGGGAACTAGAGTGGATTGTTGCAATTAAAATAGGTGTCATCCTACTGGTTCATTCTGATGAACTAATCTGTTCTTTCTCACAGAGGACACTGTTCGCTCGTCCTAACTGGATGTGACCTGGGTTGTCAGGACTGAAATTCATGCCCCAAGAACAGGAAATGCAGGGCGGGGGAGGCGGGGTGGGGGGGAGCAGATCTCTTCCTTTAGCACAAGGGATGACAGAGAGCTTACAGGAAAAAGTATCTAGAGACAGAAAATCAGAGACGCTGGGGATCCGCCAACTTTTGGGTAACATTTTTGAAAGCTAGAGATTTAAGCTCATCCTTCTTTCAAGAAATCAAGAACTACTGAGGATGTTCATGCCTCTTTGAGTTGCTCGTTACTAGATATGATTACTATAGACTTTTATATCTACTAGGCCAGGCTTCCGGTTCTGAAAAGAGGGATTTCTCTCCACATTAAATTTATGCCAATGACTAATTTCTTTTTAAGAGAACA
Organism: Eumetopias jubatus; assembly: GCF_037043125.1. Classification (NCBI taxonomy): domain Eukaryota; kingdom Metazoa; phylum Chordata; class Mammalia; order Carnivora; family Otariidae; genus Eumetopias; species Eumetopias jubatus. Next base: position 58,632,956 of record NW_028274822.1, on the reverse strand, counting down.
CTTTATTGTTTTTTAATATGTGTGGTCTTTTATAGTAATGATTTAATCTTTTCTCCTGTTTGCCTGCCTTTCATAGTTGTGAACACACCTACTTTGTATCTTGAATAGCTATCTGATATTCTAGAATCTGAAGGCCTGTCTTGGAGTGGAACCCTGCCGTCGGCCATCAGCTGACTCTTGATCCAGGTGCGTATTTTTGGCTTGTATGTTTGCCGTTTTGCACTGTGAGCTCATCTTCACTGGGGAGTTAGCTGTGATCCTGTATGTAACCTGGGTAGAGGATGTGCCTTCAGGTGGGGTTTGTGTTTGCAGAAGCCAGCGACAGAACATCAACTCTCCTTTCCCTGGGGACCCCTAGGCCACCGGTGACATCAGTTCAAAGCCTGATCCTGGTGAGGCTGGCTGCCAGTATGGTTATGTGGGGGAGACTTCATGCTGGTAGATGAGCTTCCCTCTACCAGCAGGCAGATGTCTCTCCAGTTGAGGCTTACACAGTGTGCAGCCCTTGGGGGCCCTGGGTCATTGCTCTCTCTGCCTGTGTTGGGCCCAAGGCTCTGTGTCTAATAGCCCATGCAGCTATTAAAGCCCAAGGCTCTGGGTTCCCAATTCTGGCAACTCTCCCCCTAATCTGCTTACCTAAAAGCCACAGACACTGCTGCTCTGATGTTCCCTTCTGAAATCAATTCCAACCCCTGAAGATTTTCCTAAATTTTGGGGGGAATTCAGCTACATATTTAAAAAGACATTTTCTATTTTGTGCAGCACTTTATTCAACAAGTACTTACCGAGCACCTATAGTGCTTGGCACTGTACTGGGGATTTACGAGTACATAAAGCTGCCCCAAATCCCTGCCCTCCTGGGGTGTCCCTTCTGGCAGCTTAGGTATTTTGCACAGGAGTGTCTTTAGGTGACCCAGGCTACTCTCTTCCCAGCTTTACTTTTTTCAGTTACTCATTAGTCCATACATTTAAGATATAAAAATCCTCCATATTTGGATACATACGATACTAACCCGAGGCTCCCTATGCAGAGATGTTGAAAAAGGCGTCCTAATCAAGCCTATCTTTCAAGAAAACCCAAGATCTGTTAATTTAGTTTCTATATATGAAACCGAAGGAGTTAGTTTGGTTTTAATCTTAATAAATAATGTACACAAGCTGATTTATTTTAAACAAATATATGAGCCTCATACCTCAGCATTGTTTGATTAAAAAATGTGTCCCTCTGTTGGAACCACGTCTTTGAAAGGTCACAGAAAAGGACCCTTGAAGTCCTACGAAGTTGTTCATCTGGGGCATCTGATTTACCTCCAGTGGCTCCCTGTCATCCACGGAGATGGGTCAACAACAGAAACTGTACGATCATCTTCATCTGCTACACATTTTACCTTACTGTCCGTTTTTGCTAATGGAGTCTTAAAACCCCTCAGACAAGTAAGTGTTCCTAGCTGGGATGCAGTCACTCCAGTGTTACAAAAAACAAAATACAAACATGCTACAGTCAAAGTTTCAGTCCAGAATTATTCCATGGCCACACAACTGCATCAAACCACATACATTTGGAGCCAAGTGTTCACATGACACATAGACCTCCTCTAGAAAATAGATACTTCCCTTCATCACCATTTTCCCAAAGGGTTGATTCTAAAACCCATCCTTTGCCCACTTACCTAAGATTCTGACTGCACATCAAATTCATCTTGACCTCTCTACGTAAGGCAGTCTATTGAAACAAATACCATCCTTACTTGATCCCGAGGCCATGGAGACATATCAAGCTCGACGTCACAACCACCTTCCCTGGCAGTGTTCTGAATGCCACCGCCCATGCTTTCCCCATGTGGTTGAGTCCCTACACCAATTTACAATGCGAATTTCCTGGACCTCTTCAGAG